>NC_056733.1:52398856-52646356 GCF_019279795.1 Protopterus annectens
AGTTATTAGTTTGTATCTTTTCATGTTTCTGCCTTGTCTTTCATGGAGTAATGGTGTGGCATAGATTTCATTTATTGTAACGTACTATAGCTAAAAAAGTTCTCTTGATGATTTCACCCCCTCTCTCATTCTGAAAAGTATGCTATTTTGTTGCAGTATTGACTTTAAAGTTCAGTTCCTTGTAAGTATTTCTATAGAGATAAAACCAATTATTGTGTAATAAGCAACAGAATTAGCTGGTTTTACTTAGTCTAAGACTCTTAACTTAGTCTTTTGTTTAATATCCCTCTCATTGTTTATTACTGGAAGTGTGTAATCCATTTAGCGTTACTGGATTAGCTTCTGCTTTATGGAAACGTTATTCGGTTGTATAACTGTAAGCAGATTGTTATAATGGTGAAAAAGTACGGAATGTCTCCTTCTCAAGGTATGCTGTCTATGCCTGCTTTATGTACAAGCAATGTTGCAGCCTGAAATAGCTCCTAAATTAACTTTCCTAGAGCCAATACTGATGCTGTTAGATGTAGTTATTCATGTGTGATTTCAGTAGCAGCACAGTACCCAGGAGTCACTTAAAGTGAGCCATGGCAGAACTGGGCATTTATTTGTTTGTGCATTTGTTTGGACTTTTGCTACTAGACAAGATCTGCTGGTACATAAAGTTCTGAAATCTAGTGATTAAGTTACAGAATAAGAAGAAACAACATCTGGTACAAAGATCTGGTACAAAGGAGTGAAATAAAAACAGCATGTTCGAATAGTGTATCAATATAAGTTTGAAAGGTGTCTGCAGAGCAGTTTTCTTCAACAAGACAGACATGCATATGTGCAGCCTTATAGATGTCACTACTTGAATACCAGGCAGGTAGACATGTGACTGAAAAAATCGTAAGTTCCTTAGTTGCATAACAGAGAGACATTAACGCACAAGTGACCTTTGATTGGATGGGCATGATTTAATCTGTGGTTATGCTGGCATGCCTAGATACTAATTGACATATTCAGTGCAAGGTAATGATGGAGCTTGAATCTACTTGGCAGTTGATGTGTTGAGCCTGTGCATTTCTAGTTAATGAAGGTACAGTGTACTAACTTTTCATGACATCTTTTGATACAAATTGTGAAAATATAGCACTTCATTTCAGGTCCAAGACAGTGCATCAGAACAGCAAGAAAAATACTCCCCCCCCAGGTTTAACGTGTTCAGGTTCACTTTCATTTTTTGTGAAGCATTCAGCATATTAGTTGACTGTGTAAATATCATTGTACATAACTTTGCATTTACTGTTCCATACATTTGTATGATAAGGCCTCTTCCCTGGACATTAAACAAAATTGCCTTCATTAACTTGCCTTATAATTTTCTGAGTGTGACTGGTTTATATGTGCAGTATATTGTGTATGAATTCCTGATACAGATTTTGTGATATGGGCAGATAATTTATAAAATTGTTACCACCACCAGCACTAGGAAAGAAATGCACAAGTCAGTGTTTTTCCTCCCATTCTTAGTACTTCTATTGAGCAAATGCTGACTTTGGTTAAGGTCATTATCCTGATTTATTGAACCATGGGGGAAATCAATAATTTGCCTGAAGGACCACTAAATCCTGATATTGACCAAAATAGAAAAACAAAAGTCAATATCTTTGTGACTGTGTATTCATTGTGAGAGGCTGGTTTCCTTTTCATTCTGTTTCTCCTGTGCACATGTTTCTTTACATAAGGATATGTGATGCAGACTCCAAGACAGGGCTGTCAGACTTATTGAGCTTGCTAATGTTGCAGTGAATTCTCTGACTGCTACTGATTTTGCTTTTCCAACCATTTAGTCTTGTGCTTTACTTTTAATGTACCCCAAAGAACATTGAAGACTGTATACCGTGCTGTATCCATAATACCAGTCCTGATGCACAACAAAGAAAAACCTAGAATGCTTCAGCACTGACCATTTCAAAACTCAGCACAGACGTTTCAACAAGCTTGTGTTAGTGTGTACAATCAGGGAACAGAACATCATCCATTCTGCTTGTCATCTGGCTAGTGTGATACAATGATATGACAGTCTCACATTTTGAAAGCAGCAGAAAAAATGTGTTATGGGGTATGGACTTTATTGACATCTGAGACTTGCCTTATCCGTACAGAGGTTAGAATGCTGGTATGTTGTGGCACAGATAAAATATGTGTGAGCATGTGTTTTGTGTGTATGTATATATCTATATATATATATATATATATATATATATATGCGCACATATATGTGTATGTATATTTGCATACATATGTACTATACAATATACACACACATGTACGTGTGCACACATACACACACACTCTATGTATATTTATATGCTAAGGTGATCTAGTTATTTTTGTCTTTTGATCGCATTTAGTTAGTCTAATTCAGCTTTATTTTATGGTACTTAGGATAATGTTGCTAACAGTGTGTTATGTAAGTGGAATTGGAAAGAATTTACTGAGATAACCTGCCATTTCTTCGGCATCTGTGT
Organism: Protopterus annectens; assembly: GCF_019279795.1. Lineage (NCBI taxonomy): Eukaryota > Metazoa > Chordata > Ceratodontiformes > Protopteridae > Protopterus > Protopterus annectens. Next base: position 52,401,370 of record NC_056733.1, read on the forward strand.
GGAATGAGTTTAGCTGCTGCATCAGTAGAAGCTTTTCCCATACACCAGCAGAAGTCAAGGATGTGGAGTCCAAATAGACTATGTTCAAAGCTTCAGTAATTGAGATGGCAGAAAGTAGCTTTGGCCAAAAGCTGATCTTCACTTGTCATTATGGTAACACAAGGACCCCCTGTTAACCCCCTGTTAGCTCTCAAATTAAAGAAAGAGGCATTTTCGTTTTCCATTGCTAATAAGTCTACAGAGTTTGATGGCTGAGTAATGACAGCCCATCTCATTTTGACCTTTTCATTAAATATGGATAACATTTCAAGCAATCTTCTAGAAAATGCTAGCCTGACCCTGAGCAGCATCTTAGCCTCACCAAGAATGATGCCACAGTACAGAGACAAAATGATCAGCTTTAACAATTGGCTTAATAACTGGTGTCATTCTAAGGGGATCCAATATCTGTCCGCTTGGGATGACATGCTTGACAAGCCACGCTGCTTTGCAAGGGACGGTTTGCACCTGTCACCCCTGGGCTTCCGGATATTGGCCAAGGCTCTTGCCACCCCCATTGATACTCCAGCGGACACAAGCATCCTTCAGAAAGGCGTCATAGAAACGGATAATTGGTGCCAGAGCCATGGCCCTAAACTAAACGCTAAAAAATGTATAGTCATACCCTTTGGGAAAAACAAGGTACCCACAAATTACCACATAGGTGGTAATCCATTAAGTACGGAAGAGGTAATCAGGGACCTAGGGACCCAAGTCGACAGTAACCTCTCATTTGACACTCACATTGCCAAGGTGGTTAGGAAGACCTTCTATATTGCCCACCTTATCATGAAGGGATTCACATCTAGATCAAGAGAGGTCATTGTGCCCCTGTACTCTTCTCTTATCAGGCCCATGATTGAGTACAGTGCCCCATTTGGGATGTATCTTACCCGACACCTGCAGCAGTTAGAAAGACCCCAAAAGTTCCTCACCAAGAGGATAAAGGGTCTCAAATATATGTCATATGCTGCCCGGCTGAAGAAACTCCAGCTCTATTCAGTCGCATACTGCCTACTCAGAGGTGATCTATGCCTGACGTACAAGGTCATGTTCAATCCGGAATTAATGGACATGCTCCACCTCAGAAAATCCAAATCCATCAGAGCCACAAGAGCAAGAGATTTGAACCTCAACACAGAAATAAATAGGACGTGCTGGAGGGACAGATTCATAACTCAGAGGCTCCCTACACTCTGGAACAGAATCCCAGTCCATGTTAGGCAGAGCCCCTCACTAACTCTCTTCAAGAGAAATCTTGACGAGTGGATGGGAGATCGTAGGTTTACCCCGGGGGTCATCTCTGTGTCACTACTAGACAGAGGCACAGTAAATAAACCCTAAATGGGCATAGTATTCTCATCCCAAGGGGTGGCGAAAGCCACACACACTCTGGCTAGGCTTATAAATGCCCTAGAGCAGATAGCCTAGTATAAACCTATGAACCTATGCCATCTTCTAATACAGAGGATGCCATTTTTGAAATAATAACATTTGTATACTAATACTGATAATATTCGTAACTGCAAAAACGAGCAAAGCTGTATATATCAGGATGTACCATTGTTGCCCACGTCTGTTTTGCTTCCTTTCTTTGCTGCTGTACCACACAGGGGTACTCTTACTGACAAGTCCATTAATGCATTGTTAAATAAAATTTGAAAATATTTTATTTTCCATAATTCTGGCCGTTCAAAATGGAGTTTATGTCTCATGCTGCATCTTTCACAATGTAGATGTGTTAAATTAGGTTGCTTGCAGATAACGTTTAACACCACAAGTGCTGTTACCATTAATAGGCAAATATTGCTAATATTCATATCTGTGGGAACAAACCAATCTGTACAGCTGAGGATATATGCATGCTCCTACCCCTTTTCTGTGGGTGTGGTACTCCTAACTGGGTAGAAGACAGAACTGGCCACTTGAAGCCTTTGCAACATGCCCTCCCCGGGAAGTGCAACTCAGACAATACTCTTGTCAAGATATGTGGTAACACTGATTGCCAGTAGTAGCTCAGCAGCACAATGGCTAGCTAGGGGAAAGAATAGTGTCAATAATAATGCATTTGACTTTGCTGCAAACAATAATGTGGGTTGTACCCTATGCCTTCCCCCTCCTACACAGTGCAAATGACAGCAACCAGTAGTCTTAGTTGTATTCTGGCTTGTTGCTGTTAGTAAATGAAAGGCTGAGTGAAAGTCTGCCTCGACAAGTATGGTTGCACTTGGCTGAGTGAGCAGTAGTGGAAAACTACCAACAGTAATTATTTTTCTTTTCAGATTGTTGCAAACAGTGGCAGAGCAGCTCCCCCAGCCGTACCCACAAAGGGGCATATGCACATATGAACACACACTTGACATAACCACACATTTCACACACACACATACACATGTGCATGCACACACAAAGGAAATGAAGACACAGCACTCAGTACAGTTATGTATTACTGGTTGTTGCCCACTAAAGTCACACTAAGTTTTCAGAAATAATGGATGGGGTTTCTGTGACTGAATAATAGAAATAATCACTTTCCACAGTAATGCTTTTATTGTTCATTGTCCTGAGTAATTAAGAGGCACAGTATGTTAAGCCTGACTAACTAGCTTGTTGCCAAGAAAAAGTAACAACTGTAATAATTAGAAGACATTTTAAGGTGTAGCAAGTAATGAAAAAGTCAGTGCTCACACTAGACACAAAGGAAGAAAATGTAGGCAGCTGTCTGTTTACAAATGTATTTGCACCCACTAGTAACTCAGAGAGACAGCAACCAAGCAGATGTGTTGTGCAATAGTTCTGACTGGTTACAGGAAAGAAAACAGTGGCCATAGGAAGTAGTGTACAATACCTTCCCCAAGTAATACCAGCAGCAATTAGCACTCCCACTTGTGTGTAAAGAAATGCACTCACATACTGTCGTGTATGAGAAACACATTGAGAACTGATGTCCATCTAATAATGAAGTTCTGCATGATGTCCCCATTAAAAAGATTTCAGCAGATTAAATAAACAGTATGGGGGTCCAGTCATGGCAGTCTAAGGCTTTGAAAGGGTTGGTACCTGTCTGACCACATGAATTTCTAACAGCCTGTACTGATAGATGGGCAGCAGAGTGTAGTGTACTGCATACTGATATTTGTATTAATGTGAGCTTTAAAAATGGATGTCTGTGGGAATGCTGTAGACATCAAGTAGGAGAATGTTTCCATGTGTACTATTCAGTCCCCATAAGTCCTTCAAAAAATATATATAAGTGCAACTCACAAAGTTACAGAACGCTATTTTATCTTGCAACAATTACCCTGGAGAAAGCTACATTTATCACCGTGGCTACTTTCAGGTGATCTCCTTTCACTCTGTCCACTAGGTTTTGCAAATGGCTTTTTTTTTAGATTTTTTTTATTAGCTGTTTCTGTTTTGTTCACTTACCTAAATAAACAGTGTCCTTGTACTGTTTGCCTTTGACTGTGTGATGGATTTCCCTTGCTCTTATTGGCTGCGTTTGACTAAAGTCGACAAAATGAGGAACAAACAAACTGAATCTTTGCAGGCACATGGTGGAGCTATTTGCATCAGAAATTCAAGTGCAGACTTGTAATAGTCTGCATGCCCTGTGCAGCCAGAAACTGGATTTAAAGCAGAAACAGAAATAGGTCAGTAAATCTTTGTACTTATAATTGGCCTTCCTGGAGAAAGCGTGTGTATCCTGAAGGAGGGAGAGCACTGGCAAGATATAAATGGTCATAAGTCACAATAGCTTTTGAATATCTGTGAATCTACTTAATGCAGTTGGATAGTGGGTCCATATTACAACATTGAAAAGGCCAGCATTCAAACGGCTTCGAAATCGAAAGTGCTGTACTTCGAAGCTGCTTTTGTGTGGGCTGCCCCCCCCCCACACTAATTATATATAACACTCCAAGATTGTACTACAGTGAGGAAAGGGAAAATTTTCTAATCTTCCCTGTACCACAGTGTCACAAACAACACATTGATGAACAGCATTTCCAATATTAAAGCCGATCAATCTTCAGCCTATTCGATTTCATAATAGGAACCCATTGGATAGTTATCTGAGTTCATTGAAACTCAAGTGAAATGAAATACAGCAGAGGGGATAAGCTTTATTATATCATCAAAAAAACACTTGGGAGAAAAAAGAGAGAGTTTTGTTTGAGGTGCGTGTATCTACTGTGCATTATTCTGTACAGATGTACAGTCTTCATAAAGGAGAGTAAAGGACTCCACCAGGGATGTATTTTGTTCTTAATCACTTCCTGATTTTCATAGGCAGAAGAATATCAAGATTCATCTGAAGTTTTGATGATAGCCATTTTGGGAACATAAGGGATGAATATTTGCTGACTGTCGATGACATTGTTTTGTTGGTCTGAAGTTACTGTGATATCTGTTGTGCAGAGGAATGTTTGACTGCTGATTGAGATAAAACTGGAATTAAAATGAAATCTCCAAATCAGAAGTCTTAGAAGAGTGGATGTTTCTTTGTAGGTGATGGGAGAAGAGCTAACTCAAATGGAGATGTTTAAGTATCTTAGAGTCTTGGTAATAAGTAAAGATAGTGGAGATTAGATAATTGTCCGATGGGAGAACCAAGTCATATGTCAAAAATCTGTTTACTGGTCAGTGTCCCCATTACAGCCTGTGGTTACACGTTTTGGGTGGTGAATGAATAATGAGATCTCAAATAAAAGCATCAGAAATTACTTTCCTTTACAGCATCACTTGGTGTTGCTGTCTGTTAATAGTATGAGGAGCTTGGCAGTCTTGGATTATCTGTGAGAGGACCCTGTGCTTCCTTGGGTTGAGAGAAGATAGTTGAGGTGGTTTGATCATCTAGCAAGGATGCCCCCTTGGTGACTTTGATGGGAAATGTACTAGCTGTGGAGCATTGGAGGAGGCCCTGGGTAGATTTGGTATGCACAAGAGAAATGCTCACTGGTTTTGGCTTAGATTGTTTGTGGTCCTACAGGATGAGCTGGGGATAGGGATGTTTCATCTGCCTTCATCTTTGCTGCCATGATGATGTGTTCCTGCGCTTTTACTTTGTTAAATGGAAATAAATCCCTCCATATTATAATCTAGAACAGAAATTTCACAACTCTGATTTTGCAGGCATCAGATTTGAAAGAGTCGTATGCAACATTGCCTCTACCTGTTTCTACTTCTTTGTACCTTAATGTCTCTAGTCAGCATTAGAAAAGTGAAAGGTAAGCTGATTGTATTAGCCTTGTCACTAGAATCATAGCATTGGAAACCAATGGATTTAAAATTCCTGCAATTATACTGGTCATATGTATTCTTGAAGCTGTGTTGGGTAGCTAAAAGATTGCCACATTTTTATTCAAAGTACAGGATATGCAGTTTATCTCAGAAGATTCATTCCCTAAGAAGTTAATAAATATCATTTTGCAGTTCTGGGTTTGATTCCCTCAATTTCTGCTTGCAAACTGTGTTAATCTAAGTAATTCCCTTTACCAGACAGTGTTCCAAAGTCACTCTGGGAAAGGAACATGTGTCCTGGGGGAACACCTGTTTAAATTAAACTTTATGAAATAAAAAAAGACTATAAACATAAAAAAAGTATATATGTATAATTTAACTAAGAAACTACCTTGCTCGCTGTATCATTGCAACTGTTTTCTTGCACCCTTGATAGTCCTGTCTAAGAAGTGAATATTTTAATATGTTCCCAGCTTTAGCTCATTTTACAACTGCTATAAATTTTAGATGCCACATCTATAATAGTATATTTGAAAAAAACTAGATTTTGTGATGATACTGGATGATTGGATATCTGATCACAACCAAGCTGTTATACATTCAAGAACATTCGTCTTGAGAGCAGAAGAAAGCTCTTATGTGGAATCTTGACATCCATTATGAGACTTTGCAATTACTTGGTTATGATCAGAGATACCGGATTATAATTTTTTTGTGGTACTTGGACCTCCACCTGCTCCATGTATTATCAGTTAAAGAGAGATTAAAGTATAAGAACACTAGATGTTTTACAGCTGTAAAAGGTTTCAACACACTTAGTGCTATCATACAATTTATTGTAGTATGTGGGCTTCCAAACTGCTCCAAGATACATAGAAAAACAAACTGTAGGAGCATGAAGGTTTGCAGCTCTGAAAGTTGTGACATACTTGGCACTGCCTCACAGACAGTGGCCAGAAGTGAATTGCATATTTGATTCTCTAAAAGCTGTTACTAATCTTCATGCTACCATGTTTTTACTGTATGGCAGTACAAAGTGAATTACAGATTTTAAAGATGTTTCAACTTCCCAAGGCTTTTCTGTTGTGCCTGCTGTTAATGCTATATCATGAGACTATAGCAAAATGGCACTGATGAAAGGTGCTTAACAAAGTTGTAGAGCATGGAGCATTCTAATTACGTTCAACAAATGGCTAAATTATATTCTGGTTCAATGCAGTTAAACTGCAAGACCTGACCTTAACAAAACTGCAAGACCTGACCTTAACAACACTAACAGGGGTGCTTAACAGTTGTTAAGCACCTCCTCTAAGCATTGTTAAGGCTGGGTCTGTACTACAGCAAACAGCACTGTCCAGAAAAACAGCAGCAGCAACAGCAACACATGAAATTACTTTGTTTCAGCTCTCATTTCTGCCTGCTGAAGTACAGAAGTTATTTTGAATTAAATTGCTTACTTTAACAGGGAAAAGAGCTACATCAACCACTCCCTCACTGCTTGGCTTTTAAAGCCAGAGCAACACTTTTTTTTAAAAAATCTTACCTTTTATTAATTTGTAGTACATGCAGAAGATAAATCTCCATACACTACAAAGAATTATGAGTGGGTCAGTGGACTGTAACCCTGTATTATGTGTTCTCAAAATGGATGCCAGTATTCACCTCTTGAACTTCAGTCTCAATGTCAATTTCTTCGCATCCATATCTCGAACACATAATAAAGCGGTTATGATTGCCTTTGCACTTGCACTCATAATTCCCTCGCTCTCAATTTTGGAGCAGAAATGTAACACTCTATGCAAATGTTTTAATCTCATTTATCTAGATAAAGATTAACTTTAGATCTGAATTTCTTTCCAGCTGAAGTACTAAATCTTCCTGAAAAGGCTTACTAAGAACTGAATTACTGTGTTTCAATCTTACTTCAAGAGGCAGTAGCATTGCTTTTTCTGTTTCTACTCAACAATGCTGTAGTGTGGCTTGGTAAAGGGTATTAACCTTTTAATTAGAGGCAGAAACTGCTTGAAGTGTAGAATGTATAGCTAAAATTGTAGTTTTTACTCTCTGCATGAATCGTATGAATGTTGAGTATTTGACAACTCTGATTTTTTTTGGCATCAGAATTCATATGCAACTTTCTCGTGAGTACCCTCTCAATTCTTTTTTAGTAACACCGTAGCCTGTCACAGAAGCATATTAATCTGATATTCTTTTTCTAGATCTTGCAGAAAATAACTATACACCAATGTTATTGTTACAGTTTTCTGTGCACCAGTAATGGACACACAGGTGTAATCGGGTTTATTGTACTTAGTTTATTGCTGTTCTCAAATAGCTAAAAATATTATTGCTTTGGTGATGAGCACAAAAATAAGAGTGCAGATTGCTACAAGTATGAATTTAAACTGGGAAAATGAAAAAAAAAGCTTACATTTGTTTGTTACTTTCTTGTTAGACTGCTATGGTAGCTTTTGGATATAAGACTGTTTTTATAGATTCATAGATTAAAGGCTATCTGCCTATGTGGGCCATTTTAAGCCTAGTCAATTACCCCAAATGAGAATCAAGCCCTGCACATTGTGCCTGTAAGTTAAATACCTTAACCATTATGCCAACCTTCTACCCCTTAAATTCACTATTTACAAGGCATTTAACAGACTGCACCAGAGATACACATCATTTAATGTGTAAATTATAAACTGAACCAGTTTATAGTATTAATGGCAGTAAGACATGACCATGGCTTGTGTTAATATTTGAATTAAGCCCTGGGGAAGCAAGCCATTTGGTTGTAGTTTGACATTATTCCCAGGGGTTGATTAATTACAGTCTAAGCACAATCCTTGACCTTGTCCATTTGTTCAATTCTTTGTGATCACTGCACATGGTTTAAGTACTGGAGGAATGTGTCTGAAATGACTAATCATTATGGAAGCTGTGTGCAATGGAAACAGGCTTTTCTTTTTGCCTTTGTCCTTTTTAATATAGCCTAATGGGAAGTGCTTTGAATTGTGCATTTGTACTGTCCTTACACAAAAGCTAGTTCACGGAAGGAGAAGAGGCAAGAAACATCTGTATTAAATTATATTACATAGGCAGTTATACATAAATATAAATGAAAACAAACCATATTGACATATTTATAGTTGCAAATATACATCATGTATAATCTAGCTGGTCATTGTCAAGCAAACATTACATAGTTCATTCAAATCCTGCCTTTTTTTTAAATCTCACTTGTCCTCCAAAATATTACTTCACATGCATTGTTCCCACAATTCCCATTCCTTTCTGTGCAGTTTGCTCACACCCTTCTCCAAGATGCCAACCCCAATTCTTTTACAGTATTCACTACTCCTAGCCCAGTTGGTTTGACCTCGACCTCCATCCTCCAGTAATTGCTGTCCTGGCAGCCACCATAATTAGACTTAACAAGGCCTCACCATATCCAGACAACTCTGATTCTGTATCACACTGCTCCCTAGTTATACCAATTTACTCACCCAGTATCCCTGAAAGACTAATCTACAGGGAACCTTCAAAGTTCGCCAACCCATCACACCCCCAAAAAATATAATTCCCACTACCTCCCAGTCACACCTCCAACATCCACAATCCACCTGGGAAGAAGTCCTTGGTGTCTACCCAGGGTACAAAACTACCAATGCAGACACATCCAACTCTGTTGCATATTTGGGAGATACACACATATCCCTACTGTTTCTTTGTGAACCGCTTACCCAATCTCTATCCCCAATCCCCACCAACCTCCCCTGATTGATTCCCACAGTGATCATGCAATATCTTACATGCTCCAGTCATTAGCCCTTCTAAAACAGCAGTCTCTCTTCTAAATTCCACCAAAAACTCTACCAGTGCTGGTCTTTCACCTAGGATCCCCCTTTTTCTTTCTCCCCAGCCATTCCTTGTTGTCAAGCCCTGATAGGGGTGGCAATCTCCAGCCCACAGTCCAAGCAAATTACTAGCCTCTCCATTCCACTACCCCTCCCTGTCTAATTACCTGCTTCCAATACTTTGGCTCCCCGCTATTCTCCTCCAGCAAACCCCATCCCCCTGCCCACTCTTTGTAACCCCAGTTGCAGCCACCCCCATCAGTAAAATATTCTTTCTCCATTCCTGTGTTGACTTAGTTCTTTGGATACTTTTTGCTACTTAATGAATGTAATATTCTGTATGTTGGGTGCTGTTCTCCTTAAGGATCTGCATCCAAAATCCCAGTCTCCCCTTGAGTTTCTTCATGTTTTATCATCATCCCTTTTCATGTCGAGTAGGTATGTTTTACTTTTAATCTAACTTTTTAAGCTTTCATTTTATTTTGCTATTCCCTTCATATCTATATGGAGTAGAACCACTCTCTCTTGCCTCATTCTTTTTATCACGTATATGTCCTTTTAGTGAAAGTATGTAGTTCAACTGTACAGTATCAGCTCAGTTAAGAACGGGGTTATTCACTGATAAAAGAAGAGGCTTTCATGATTGACAGGTAATGATAAAAAGATAGGTTTGATCTTCATACCTTTCCTTATGGCATTTTCAAATGTGTAAAATTTGGACATTATATATATATATATATATATATATATATATATATATATATATATATATATATATATATATCTATGGGTCTACTGTATAAGTTTGAAAATACACTTCTTTGAACTCACAGTAGACCCTGGGTTATGCAAAAGTGCACTTTCGCGAAACCCGCTTCAGTGAACGGGCTACATACTGCCGTTTAGTGCAGTAGTCACGGACCTTAGGGTTAGGGCACGGGTCATGGTAAGGGGATAGCTAGTAGGGCTATCTATCCCCTTACCATGACCCGTGCCCTAACCCTAAGGTCCATGACTACCGCACCATAGTGGAGGACATTGCACGTTTTCCTGCTGTCCTCCACTGTGGTGCGATCCGTTCGTAGAAGCTGTGTTCACGAAAGTGCACTTTCGAATAAGTGCACTTTCGCATAACTGTGCGGTCTACTGCTCTTTTTCGAATATGTGGTATTCAATGAAAAGCAGTAGAACCATAGATATATATATATATATATATATATATATCTATATATATATATATATATATATATATATATATATATATATATATATATATATATATATATATATATATATATATATATATATATATAAAATGTGTGTGTGTAAATTCCATCTCAACCAACTACTAACCTGGCACATATCAAATTGCCCCTTACGCTCATCTGAAAAATCACTACTCTGCATCTCCAAAGCCAACAACTCCGCAGGACAAGCCCTGTTCTCCCACAACACAGCCAAAAACTGGAACAACCTCCCTCTTACTCTTACCTCTGCTCATGCAGGCACCAGATTTAAAAACTCTCTCAAAGTACACCTAATGAATCATTGGTTATGCCCATGCATAACATAACAACCCCCATCTCCCTTTATAACAAATAACTTGCAAGTTACATCTCTAAACACCTGCTAAAGACTTAGGAATCTACTGCTAACATAAAATTGTAATTCTTTGTCTTGCTACTCTCATTTTGTTCTACTGCCTGCATTATAATATCTCCATATGCTGTTTTTTTTATTATGTAACATGTAAATTGTGGTATTGATCTTATTGTAATCTGTACAGACTATCCCGGTAAACAAATGTAAAATAAAATAAAAAAAAATATATATATATATATATATATAGAGAGAGAGAGAGAGAGAGTGTGTGATCTCTTCATAATCTGCTTTTTTACCCATTTTAGGAATATGAGAAATATGTTTAAAATGTTGTCCATGTATAGGTCTTTTATTTCCAGATGTGACCGCAGGATACAGAAGTCAGGTCGTTCGTTCTTGCTGCAGGATTCTTTTGCATATTATTGTTTTTCTTAATTTGTGCAGAATGTTGGTTACATATTATAAAGATGGAACATACATTAAGATATACCATAATTAGAACACACTTGTCAGTTGACATGACCAACTCATTGATAGTCATAATAGAGGAATGCTTCATCCTTTACTGTTGTCTTGAAGTGAAGTTCTCGAACATTTACCTACTTGGATGTTACAGCAGATCCAATCTGAATCTTCTTTATGGTAGTAGAGGTGAAATGCTGGCTTTCCTAACAAGTGTAGTTACACAACCAAGTATGATGAAGTCTGAAGACATGATACCAGCTGCATCAGTGTCCAGTAAGCAGCTAAGGCAGCACCATTACAGATTGCAACTGCCAGATGCTAGCCAGGAGATGACTAACAGTTACCCCCTGGGAAAGGAGCTCAATCGCAATGTTTACAAAATGACTGCACCCTGAGTAACAGCACACAGCCTGTTAGATGATCCATTTCCCCCATGAAAGTTAATTGTGTTGTTCACCAGGCACTTTGGACATTCCTACATCATATGGGTGACATTGTACAGGGGTATTGAAGCTCATGCACCAGAACATCATCATGGTTGATATTTCATTCAAAAGAACAAAAGCTAAACTTCTTGCTAGTTAATAGCAAGTCTTTCCCAGAATTCAGGGAAACTCATTTATTGGTATAACATGAAAGCATTGACTGACATCAAATTTCAGAGAGGTAAACTAAATTGCAAAAGATATACAAAGAGGTAAACTAAATTCCAAAAGATATACAGAGAGGTAAACTAAATTACAAAAAAAGAGATAAACCCAATTTCAACACTAAATCTGTTTTTATACTCTAGTAGAGACACACATAAATGGATGCTGTCCTTTAAAAGTACGATGAGTTCAAGATAATACCTGTCCTTGTCTGGCATTTGGTGCAGAAGGCTAAGGCTGTAAACTGATGTTCTCATGGTACAGGGTCCTTCAGCCCTCATTTGCTTACTGTGTGGCCTTGAGCAAGTCACTTAACTAGACACTGCTGCCTTGTCTCCCCTGAAAAAAACATTGTGTCCAGTAGGCTTATCTGGTTAACAAATTTATTATTATTATTATCGGCTAATGCCATCTCCAGAAAGCAAATTAAATAAAGATTATTGATAAATCCTGGTTTAATTGCCCAGATTTCAAGCCAGTTTACCATGTAATTCCAGTACCACTCCATTCTCCCACATCAGGCTACTTTATGTTTGTATGTGGGCCCTTATTCTTCAGTGATAGTTTTTCTAGATACTTCCATATTACCTAAAGGCCTCAACCCCCCTCCCCCCAGTCTATGTGATTCAGACCCACTTTCTATCACATAGCAATTTCAGTTCTTATAAGGCACTTAAGCATACTTTTAGTGTCTCTCTATAGCTTTAGGTATAATTGCCCCATTTTATTTTATTTTTTCACTATTATTCCTCACTCAACGATTAGTTTCTTTTCCTCCCCACACACCTTGACAAACCCATGTCTTATCTCTGTCTAATTACATGAAAGTTTGAAAAAAATGCTACATGACCAACTCATCAATTTCATCAACAAACATAGCTTTCTCTTAACATTTCTGCATGGCATATATGAAGTGGTTCCTGTAAATAGTGAGGTTTTTAATGATGTATAATTTAAAATTCCTGTGCTTCTGTTTCTGTAAAGATTGTTCAACAAAAAAAAAGGGGGGGGGCAGCACCCACTTTGTTGCTTATTTTGCTACTGATATAGTTTGCTGAAATATGTGAAAGGCTGGCAAACTGGCAATCTGTTTAAAGACCACAGACATGCCTTTGAGACCATTGCCTATGCTCTCCTTTTTCTTAAGCTCTGACAACTAGACTTTGGTACTAACGCTCTTTTCTGGCTTCACATCTGTCTGACAAAAGACCATCCAAGGTCCAATCAAGTAACACCATTTCAGAAATGTGAACCTTTACAATTTGAATACCACAGTGGTCAGTTTTTAGGTCCTCTACTTTTCTCAGTGTTTATCTCTCACCTGACAGCTCTTTTATTCTTGTCCTCACTCTTTATATCAACAAAGTTCTACTCTTTGGATCTGGTCCTACATTCACATCCATCCAGAATCAACTACTGGCTGACTGCAGCCTAATATGTCCACAGGATTTAGCAAACAGATTCACATTACATATTTTTAAAACTTCATATAAGCTGTCTGATACACCCCAAACTTCAAGGACCACTGTTAGCAGAAACTGAAAAAAATATGCATTTTATCTTTTCCTGAAGTTGTACGCAATCCAAACCTCCAAACCTAACTGCAATAGAGAAAGGAGATATTAATTTAAATTTTGTTTACGCCTTGAATGCTACCCTGGGATTGTCATGTTGCTAGGCTCTTGCTGCATTGTGAGTTCACAGATGGTAAGATTAAGTCACCTTAGTGTCTCCTGTCTGATCAATGTCCTTTCATTTAGAACAAAAGTAGTGAAGAATTCTGTTAAGTTTCAGTTTTTGTAAAAGTGTCAGTGACTGGTTTGCATTGACTGTAAGAGATGTTCTGCCTACATATCTGTGATGTATTATGTGAAAAGTGCTAGCTGTGACAAAATATATGTTTTAAAATCTCAGATTTTTTTAGCTTTGTATTTTTTCCAGGGTAGTTCTCCCCTACCTTTCCTTGGCTGACAAGAATATCATATTTCCTGCCTTTTCAGGTTCAACTAGTCAGATGCGACTATCAACAGATGTTTAATGAATCAGTCCACCTGCCATGCAAGTGAAAGTATTTCCTCATTTCTCTAACAATTTTTGAGATATATGAAACAGTTATGCAGTATATAATGTTAGAACATTCATTCATGAATCTTGAGTGTACAGATATCTAAATATTCCTGGAAATGTACCCAACAAAATACATAATTTGAAATGCATACTGACTCATTACACACACACCACACCTTCACATAGTAATATACCTTTAGCATACATATTTGTGTCCAAATCCATCATTAATATTGACAGAGTAGTAGCAGAGTTTAAGATGTGTGCAGGTCAGTATCAACCATAGCAGTTCTAGGTCTTAATTAAGGAGGGCTGTTATACTTAAGGTTTTAATAGCACAACTAGGGGAATGGGTGCCTTATCATCATTGTATTAAACTCAAAGCATGACATACACCAAATCCAGACTGTCAGTAATAAAATATAATGTTTCATATCATATTTCAGATGCCATTGTATCGACCCTTAAATGGATATTATTGGATAAATGGATAAATATTTCCGATGCATACATCTGTTCTCTCCTCAGCTATATTTAAATTTCTGTACAAGGACCAATTCCCACAAAAGATCCACTAAATTGGTTGCATGGTAGTCTAGGATCTGGCACACAAAGTCCTCTGACACCTGTGGAACTGCGTTTCAGTAAGGGTACCCCCCTGTCAACTGCAATTAGCAGTCTTTACAGATATACCTTGAGACTAACTACACGTCCTTTAAAGATAAATTTATATCACACTGTAAAACAATCTGTACCTGTCACTTTCAGGACAGTGGATAATAGCTGATGTCTTTTGCCACCCTCATGTTTGAAATGCCTCTGATGCGCTGTTCATCTGTCTCTGACGCAATAATCTGCTAAAGGAATATGTTGTTGTGTCTTTCGGCTTATCCCGGTTAGGGGTCGCCACAGCGGAACTCCGTGTTTGGTAGTGGATTTTTACGTGCCGGGTTACCAGACCTGATGCACAACCTTCAACGAAGGCACGCCCATTTACGTATGCCTCCACACAGAAGACGCTCTAGCTGAGAATCGAACGGGACAATGTCTTGCTGTGAGGCGACAACGCTACCGCAGCACCACTACTATGAAGGTAATAAATGCATCAGAATTAACATTTCTGAGTAAAACTTTGTGATAATTATTCCATCTTTTCTGAATTTATTTGCAGCCTCAAGACTGCTTACTTCTGCTGCATTGCCTTTGTTTGAATTGCTTCAATCCTTGGTCATGCCTGAAAGGGGTTCCTGGACCAGTCTATTTGGTTAACAAATGAGCCAGTTAAGAAAATAACATTGAGAAGGAGGCATGGGAGAAACATTAATTGATGGCAAAGGCTGATCATTTTTAACTGTTTGTTCAAGCTGGTAGTGGTTGTCAGCTGGCAATTGTGGTGTAACACATACTTAGTTAATTGTGCACATATTTGCTGGAATTTAGATCCATACCTACTTTCTTATGCCAGTATTATTGCAGTTTTTCAGTGTTGGTTATAACATTCTCCAACCTTGGATTGCTGCGTAACTTTTGTAGTTTTGCAGTATAATTTGCTTTCTGAAGGTGGGCTGTTCTGACACTGCAGTCTCTTTTATTATGACTGTAGCACAATTAAATTAGTCACTATCTTAATTCTAAGTTAAAGGTCAGTTGAAGAATTCATTGCTTGTGTCACATTTTTTCCAATTTTCTAAATTATGTAGCCAAGAGCTTGTCATAAACATTGCCTGTGTTAAAATGGAAGTTTACTCTTTGTTATGTCAGTTTTTTTTCTAATCTCTTCAGTCGTTGCTGGATATGCTTTACCATTTTCCAGTTTTGGAAAAGGAGGCTTGACTGCAACTTTTGCTATCAGAGGTCAGTTGTCTGGAAAATGTAGTGTAGGTGTCCCTTGCTAGCAGCCTTTGAATTACATAGTCAAGCATTTAATACAAGCATTGACAGTGTTGAAGTATTGCAGTTAAATGATGATTCTTCTGATTTTGCTGTTCCTAAAGTTTAATTCACTCTGTTGTTCTAGGATTTAAAAGAGTGGTCTTTTTGAGATTTTTTTAAAGTGAGATTTAAGTAGTTTTATGGACTAGATTTAAAACTGAGATAGCATTTTGTTGGACTAGATATGAGGTTTCTTTCTACCTGGCCTATTTGAAGTATTGTTTGGTATAAAGCTGCTAACACGGTTTGAGTGAATCTGGAGTAAAAATTTGCATTGTGAATTTTCTAATATAGGCATTGCAGTCCACAGTACATAGTTTGGACGTAATGAGTGATGTTTGATGAATCGACATGTATTATGCGTTTATAATGTATAATTTATTAGTATTTCATTACTTATGCTTAATTTGTACATTGTTCTGTCTAAATCGTTGCAAATTGCTTAGGTTTATCTGTATCAATGTGTGTGTGTCTCTGTGTGTGTTTGGCGGGGGGGGGCAGTGGCTGAAATAAGCCCAGGTACACTTAGAAAACTGTGACAGTCAACATGTGCACACTGAGTACAATTATATGTTCTGTGGGTGTTGCAGTAGTAATACAGTGGTACACTGTGGGGTTTCTGCATTTTGACACTGTTTTGTGTTTTACCTTTTTTTGGGATACATTTTCTGTATTCTTGTTGTCAGATATTTTTTTCTGCATTCTGTCACTCATGTCACGTTATGCTATTGTTTTAATTTGTATAATTCTTGCCTCTTAGGCTAGAGTTGTCCCTAAAAAGGGTCTTTGAACCAGCGTATGTACACAGTTAAATGTAAAACTAAAATGCAGGACATGCCAGCTAGTCCTTTTTTGTATATATTGGGAAAGTCTGACTTGGTAATGCCCATTTTCAGCAGAGGCCTGGAGATAAAAGGTCCATTTGTTTACATTGCATTATATTTAGTTCCAGTTAACCACAAAGTAGTTACATTTCTGTTTACATTTCTTACACATACAGTAGTTAAATTTATACATTTTAAGATTTTACAGAGGTAGAAGTCACTAAAGTGAAAGCCTGTGTGCAGTTTAGTGGATTGTATAGGCAGCAGTTATATATAAAAATTGTTTCGTCATTTCAGTGAGAGATAGATTATTCTGTTTAAGGAGGGTATTTTGAGAGTATCGTACAGTGAACACAAAGTCTTAACCTTGTGATGAGCATGTGCATAACCAGGACTGGTTAAGATGTTGTTTAAACAGTGGTTTAAAACTTTTGAGTTTGTCAGAGAGTTTTATTTGTGTGGGGATACTATTCCAGAGTTTAGCAACACATTGGGAGTAGAGCGAGTCTCCTGCAACATTATTTGACTTACTTGTAAGTAATAAGAATTTGTTACTAGACCGGAGGTCCCTTGCTGGACAGTAGGGCAGGGCCTTTTTCTGGATGTTGATTGAGTTTGTGTGCTGTAGTTGGTTGTGAGTATGTTAGGTAATTGTGCAGTTCAAGCCACTTTAATTGCTTTAAGCTATGACAATGGTGGGTCCTATGAGCATACTTCTCAACCTCTTAGCACAAAATATCTGGACAAAGTAAAAAATAATGGGGGGGGGGCAACGCCCCAAAAATAGGGAAATATTTTAAATATTGCTCTTATAAACTTAGAAAGTTGATAGAATAAGAGGTCTTGTGTTATCATGCATTTTCTGAAGGATATAAAGTGTGAAACTCAAGTGACTGTCATTATTTAGTGAATTCAGTCCTTACTGGTTGCCTCAGAAATCCAGAAAACTACATATTTTATGAGGAACTGACCAAAATATGAGGCAAAAATCTGGACATTCTGTGAAAACCTGGACAGTTGAGAGGTATGCCTATGAGGGAGTCTGATGGCAAATGTAGCTATTTTATTGTAGCAGGAGGTGAGTTTCTTTGAGTATTATTTAAGTTTGTTAGGATAAGTAAAGGGAGCCTAGCTTCTGATGTGTAGATTTAATGGTGTGCAGTATATGCTAATCATATTCGAGACTGTCATCTATTATGACTCCTAGATGTTTACTTTGAGTTACATTTTCAATGACAGTGTTATTTGCTGACATTATGGTAAAATACTGCTTTTGATTTTGGCAACATTTCGAGGTAAAAAGCATTAACTTGGTTTTCTTTGCGGTTGATTAGGAGGTTTATTTCTTCTTGCCAGCTTTCTACAGAGGAGAAGGACTTTTGGGTAATGTCTTGGAGCTCATTTATTGGTGAGGTTGCACATGTATTGCATGCACCACTGCCATCACCATTTGGGCATTTGACTAACCTTATACTGCACAAGGATAACTGCTTGTATCAGGTTGGGCTGTAGGGCATGCAGTAGTGGAAATGTTAAAGAAATTCACATCCATCATTATAGTACTCCATGTTCAGTAGATGGTGATGTCCCACAGTTGCAGGAAAACGCAGCACTAGCTCTGACCAAAGCAGGCTCAGAAGTGATATTATCAAGGATATACAACCTCACATAAATGGTGAGGATTGGGCTTACTGTTTGTGTGAGGAGTGTTGACATGCACAATCCAGAGCCATATCCTGGGTTGTGACCAAGTCATAGTATGCATGTGATTAGTAGGAGATCAGCAGGACTACACGCAACTAAATTAACTGCTGTATCACCCTTCAAACCTCTGGCAAAGACATTGCAAGTCAAAATACTTCTGTGGCATGCAGGCTTCTGTGAATGCCATATCTCTAACAGCACATGCATGGATTATTGTGGCATGCAGGCTTCTGTGAATGCCATCTCTAACAGCATCTGCAAGGATTATTGACTGTTGTTGTTGTTGCAACAAAGTTGCATGTAAGCATTCTAAAAGACTGTCATCATTTCCACATAATGATGATCTGTATGGCCTGCTGCAATTCCATATGATGTCTCTCAACATTGCCATGCATGATTTTAAGTAAGTTTTAAAGTGGTAAATATGAGAAATTGTGATCTATCTGTGCAGGAGCTCACTGGACAGCACTAGTGGATGACAGCATAAATGTCCCTGTATGAAAGAGCCATATTGTTGTGTGTCTTATAAATATTTATATATTTTTTATTTATGGTGCGACTATAAGAAGAACATTTCTTAAGTTGCCTTATTTGAGTTAAGTAATTATCCAATAGGATTTTTGGGGCGGTATTTTGCCAACCTTTTTTAAATGAATTGTGTTATACATTTCCTTATTCTGAAGAAGTCAACATTGTGGATGAAAGCACATAATTCTTGATTTTTTATGATGTTTCAATAAAGGGTAACAAGGCAGTACTCCAGTGCAGACTAAATTTATTTTCTTAGTTGGACCATTGGACTTTTTGTTTGATCATGGATTTTGGTCTGTAGGTTAGGGATGTAAATACTGAACAAAAGCACTAAATCCTGCATGACACAGTTGGTCACCTTCATGTTCTGTGATGTTGACGCTCCCACCTGCATCATATGGGTTCTGTCTTTTATCCAATTTGCTATCCATCTTACCACATGGGGTGTATTTGTGATATATTTAGTTTATTAATTATGCTAGCTTGGGGAATAGTGACAAATGCCATTCCCAAAACCAGGAAGGCTGTTTGTACAGTGTGACTGTTGTCAACAGCATGTGTTGCACTTTTGAAGAAGTTTACCAGTTTCATTAGATAGAATTTAAATTTTACAAAGCCAAATTGCTGCAAATCTTGCTTGATGAGATTTTTAATGTTTGTGTTAATTAGATATGTTTTCATGTGTCTCATGGCCTTACAAGTGAGACTTGTCAGGCTGATGGGCCTATAGTTTCTGAGGTCTGTAGTAGGGCCACTGTTGTGTTGTAGTATCATCAGTGCTGTATGCCATAGTTCCAGTACTGAGAAGTGCAGGCCATCCTTAGCAATGCAAGCAGCACTGTCGAGCATCTCATCCTATCTCTTCCCGTACTGACACATACTAAATCCAAATAGAATGACGCCATCATCAATTATTGTAGCTTATCATCTTATCTTTGTACCCAAGCATCACTCTTAGAAAAGGAAGGATTCCAAACAAAAACAAACAACGAGCCGCACAAAACTGGAGCTAGATCACTTTGTATTTAAATCTGTCCGGTACATTGGCATTTCACCTTCAAGGAGGCAGAAGACAATGGAAGAAGGGTGGCAATGTGTGTGATCAATATGGCAATGAAATGGGTAACAAAGAGATTTATTTTGCTACCAAGTATTCCCCCTTTTCTGAGACAGTAAGAAAATTGGTAATGGAGTCTTGGCATCTTATAATAAACGATCAGCAGTTTGGTTATTTATTTCCTAGGTATGTTAACATTTTTTGGGGGGAGATATTTAAATCTTAAGGAACTGCTCAATTTTAGGCAGGTTGGTGGTAATTGTAACAATGTGGGTAAATTCCCTTGTGGCCATTGTAGGGTGTGTAAGAGGGTTAAGAACTTGACAGGTAGTTATATAAATGGTAAAAGATTTGTTTCAAGGGGCCAGATTAATTGTAGCTCCTGTGGGGTAGTGTACATTTTGGGTTGTGAGTGTAAGGAAATCAAGTGGTACATTGGACGGACCAAAAGAATGGTCAAGGTTAGAATTTTAGAACATTTGGGAGACATTAGGAATGTGTACATTAATAGTCCCGTTGCCAAGAATTTTCATACAGTCCATGGTGAGTCTGACAAAAGTCTGTTTTCTTGTGTACTGGGTCAACCTAGTATGTCGAGATGGGATGACTTTGTAATGATGCTGTTGAGGTTGGAAAGTAGAGTGATTATTAATTTTAGTGCACTATTTCCAAAAGGTCTTAATCTTGAGGTAAATTTGAAAATCTGAATATTTAATATGATCACTGCATTCTGGGTTATAATGCTCTTTCAGGTTTATGTAAATTGTGCAGTTGATGAAATATTTGAAAAATATGAGCTTTTGTAGGCAGTTTGTATTTAAATTATGTATTTTAGAAGGTCGTGTATACTTTATATCATTATATGCACTTTAATGTCATATGTACTTTATATAATTATATACACTTTAATGTCATATATACTTTATATCATTATATGCACTTTAATGTTGAATGTATTTTGAATGTGGTTAGGAGTAATTATGGATGTAATCTTTCAACCAATCAGTAGGGGCAGTGATGTATAAGTGGAGTGCTGTTTGTTTGTAATTTATCCCTGAAGGTGACATGCCGAGGTACTGGAAGTATTTAAATACAAAGTGATCCAGCTCCAGTTTTGTGAGGCTCGTTATTTGTTTTTGTTTGCTGAGTAGATTTGTTTCTGTTATTAGTAAGGAAGGATTCCACTAAGGACTGGTGTTTTGCTAATATTTGTCAATGCTTGGGGCATGGGGGTTCTATTATGTCTCTCCATGTCCCTCAGGATTTTATGTTCCAGGTCATTCACTCCAACATGGACAACCACTGTGTATTTGTTCGGTGAAAAGGACTTTCAAACCATTGTGATGTCAGAGATCCTGGCATCTGAAAGACGGCTCATTTTTTCCATATAACAGTTAATGTCTCATTTGAAAAAGTCAGTACTCATAAGCATGAAAGTATCCTCTAGAGTCTTTTGATAGTCTCTGAGCCCTCACACCATACATGCTTAATAAATCTCATTCGTATTTCATCTTCTGGAACCACATTACTTTCAGTGGCATTCGTAATAAATTTTTGTGGTGAGGTTCTGTATTAATAAGAAGATTGTTCAGCGAATTGGACCTGTTACCATGAGATGGTGATAGTAGGGGCATGATGTCCTTCCATTTCACTGTTGCAGTATTCGTTACAATAGGGATCCCCTGCCAAGGGTGGCCAGACTTCCAGCCAGTATACCAAAGCCTTTAGGTTGCTTTAAAGTATGCCATACATTACATGTATGCTCCTCGCAAAGTGTAGGGCATAAACGAGACATCTAAACTTACCATCCTCAGAACTTTTTTGCTGCCTGTCTGAATGCCATCTTTTGATCGTCAATCTGAACACCCATTCCATTGCTGGTTCACCAAGCTGTTACAGATAAGTGCCTCATTATTATTTATTTATTTTTTTTTGCCTTATCTTTCTTTTGCTATGTTGTTGCTTGTGAGGTTTCTTGTTATCCAAGAAGGTAATTGCCAGTGTGGGAGACAGATTCCCTATAAAGAACATCACGGACAGTGTCTGTTTTGTCTTGGCGCTTCGCACAACCATACATCCTGTTCTATCTGCCAGGCCTTTGTTCCCAAAGACCTTCATAGTAGGCTTTCTTCTTTGGTACTTTAATTTTGAGAATCAGTGTCTTAAGCTTCTTGCTAAAGACACGATGAAGGGAACTTCTCGCTGCTAGGAATAGCCGTCTGGGAAGAAGGAAGCCAAGAAACCTAGTCCGGAATCTTCTGCTATTCAGCCTCTGCAGGATGTCCCTCCTGAGATGAGCTCTGAGGTTCACCCAGCTTCATTATCGGATTCTCCTGCCATGACTGGGTTGTAGGCTGGCAGGAATTCGACCTTAGGCATGTTGCAGATGTCCTCTTCAGAAGTTCAGGGAGAACTCTGGCTTTTTATTTCTGAGGGGCATAGGGGTGTTCCCCAAATTTTAGTCAGAGAAGTCCTTTTTACAGTTATTGAATTCTGTCCAAATATTTAAGGTGGATGTCCCCTTAAAGAAAAAGCAGAAGACTAAACATATTTCCTCAGATCCTAAGGATCCACAGAGTAAATGGCAGTCCTTCACTTGTGGGTTTAGTGCTTTGATGTCTTTAAAACCTCCTCAGGGAGTTTCTGTTCCAGTTCCACCCTTGGTCCTCTACCCCCTTAAGAGACCCAGAGAACAGGATTCCTCTGAGGAGGAGGCAGATTCAAATGAGGAATCCCTTGCTTACTCCTCCCAAATTCCCTCTCCTTTGGACTCTGGATCAGAGGAAGAGGAATCTACCAGTCTTGATACTACCTTTGAAGAGATTTCTTTTGGGGCCAGTAGACTTCCTCCTAGTAAGGAAAAGGCACTGAGGCAGAATCCATGATTGCAAAGTCATCCCCAGTGAATCAGTTGGCCCACAGCATAAACCACTATTTGCCACAATCAGCTGCAAGCAGCGGTCAGAGAAGGCTCTAAGGTCAGCAGAGACCAGGCTGAAGACCTGGAAGTTGACTTGAGAGAAAGTACAACAGTTCAAGGAATTACTCCGGGCTCTAGCACCTCAAGAAGAGGAGGAAATAGGTGGAGTTGAAGAAGAATATCAGCGCCTAAAAACAGCATGTGTTAGGACTACAGAAAAAATATGTGGTCGAGCCAGGTATGGAAATAAGGTATATAAGGAAAGCTGGTGGTGGAATTCAGAAGTCCAGGAAGTCATCAAAAGACAAAAAGAGTGCAGGAAGAAGTGGGAGACAAAAAAGACTGACCAGGCTAGGAAGGACTACTGGTTGGATAACAAAGAAGCTAAGAAAGAAGTTGGAATAGCAAAGAATAGAGCATCAGAGGCACTGTACCAACCTCTGGAAAGTGACTCAGTAAGGGGCACAAAGAAACTATATCAGGTTGCAAGGCAAAGACAGAAAGATAAAGAAGATGGTCAGACACCCTTCATAAGGGATGCCAGCAACAACCTGCTCACCAGCCCAGAGGGCATCAAAGGCAGAAGGAGTATTTCCAGCAGCTTCTGAATGAAGAAAACCCCACAGAAGCTGTACTTCCCCAGAAACAGCCTACGATGAGAGAAGAAGAGGAGCCCACCCTAGAAGAAGTAAGAACAGCACTAAGGAAGATGAAGTCAGGGAAAGTAGCAGGCTCAGATGAGGTCACAGCAGATATGATAAAGATGCTGGGTGAGATAGGGGAGAAATGGCTGCTGTGGGTACTAATAACAGTGTGGAGAGAAAGGTGTATCCCAGATGACTGGAGAATAAGCATACTCATGCCAGTGTACAAGAACAAAGGGGACATCCACAACTGTGGGCAGTACAGAGGCATCAAACTCCTATCACATTGCATGAAAATTCTGGAGAGGGTGATTGATAAACGGATACGCAGAGTAGTAGAGTGTAAGATGGGAGATGATCAGTTTGGATTCAGATCAGGATGCAGCACAACTGACCCAAAGTTTGCATTGAGACAGATATTTGAGAAGAAGCTAGAAATGAGTAGAGAGTCCAACTGGGTATTCTTAGACTTGGAGAAAACATTTGAGAAGGTCCCAAGAAAGCTGATCTAGGCAGTACTGTGGTGGTTTGAAGTCCCAGAAATATTGGTAGAATTAGTGCAGGCTATGTACAAGGACCCAATGACTCAAGTACGGACAGTGTTCGGCCTTACATAGGGGTTCCAAGTGGGTGTGGGTGTACATCAGAGTTCAGCTCTGAACCCACTGCTGTTCAGACTGGTGATGGACTACATTAGCAAACAGGTTGGGGGGGACGGATCAACAAAGCTGCTGTATGCAGACAACGTGGCAGTACAGGCAGACTCTGAGCTAGAATGTCAGCAAAGGGTTGGAGAATGGAATGCAAATCTGAAGGCACATGGGATGAAACTAAGCACAGATAAGATGGTAATGGCAGCAAACTGGGGAAATCAGAAGAAGCTGAGAATAGAGATAAAAGGGAAGATAGTGGTACAGGTAAACAGCTTCAAGTATCTGGGAGGAGTAGTTGAGGAGAAAGGTAGTCTGAATGAAGAGATCAAAGCTAGAATCAGAGGGGCTGCAGCCAACTGGCATAGAATATCAGGGGTAGTCTATGACAAAAGAATGCCAAAGAAGCTGAAAGGTTAGGTGCACAAGACAATGGTGCGACCAGTACTACTGTGTGGTACAGAAACCTGGGCAGTAAAGGCAGAACAGTTGAAGAAGCTAGAGGTGATGGAAGTGAAGTGCCTGAGAAAAGTGATAGGATGCACACTGTGGGACAGACGAAGAAATGAGGACATAAGAGCAGACGCCAAAGTAGCTCCAATTGCAGAAAAAAATCAAAGAGAACAGATTACGGTGGTTTGGGCACACGTGTAGAAAAGTGGAAGACAATCTGGTGAGGAAGATTTGTGACAGACAGGAAGAAGGTAAGTGGAAGCGAGGACATCCAGCAAAGAGGTGGATGGATTGTGTGAAAGAAGATCTGTGACAGTTAGGCATGAGTGTTGAAGAAGGCAGGAGTGTGGCACTGAATCAAGAGAGTTGGTGACAGTTAACATGATGCCCTGACCCCATGTAGAAAAATGGGAAAAAAGGGGGGCTGATTCTCTAGGATGATGGATTTCTTTTAATGGGATTGTGTTCAACTTTGTGAGATACAAAAAGGTTGTATGAACTACTGCAGATGGACTGTTCCAGACCTTCTGCTGTCCCTCCTGTTTTGGCTGCTTTGCTGGATACTTTTTCTAATGCCCTTGAGAATCCAGATTCTCAGCCCCCTGCCCCTGAGAAACCTAATAGGTTCTATAGGGTGCCCGATGGCTGTAAGTTCATGTACAAGTGTCACCTTGCTGACTCCTCAGTGGAGCCAATAGCTTCTGACAAACCTTCTCAATTGCTTCCTTCTCCTAAGTTACTGCCTCCTGATAAAGATAGAGCTATGGAAAGGCTAGGCAAGAAGGTTTGTACCTCTGCTACCTTGGCTTTTAGGGCTGTTAATTATCAGACCCATGTGTCCAGGTACTTGTCTCTGCTTTCCCAGGCCTGTTAGGTGATTTCTGATCCTCCAGACTCTGAAGGTTAAGCTTGTGCCCTTTCCCTTTTAAGGATTTCCTCCCAGGTGGCTCATCATTCCATTAGGTGTAGTCATTATGCAGCAGTTGCTTCTTTTAGGGTTGCACTTTTTGGGTCAATGATGAGGAGGTATTCTTGGCTTCAGCTTCAGCCTTTCTCTGATGATATTAAGGCCAAGTTGATGGATGCCTCTCTAGATAATAAGCACCTGTTTGGTGAAGCTGCTGCTGATTTGTTTAAGTCCCTTCAGGATAAGTGCAAGGCTTTACTGGAACTTAAACACGTGTTTGTGTCTCCTGTGCCTAAATTTCAGAGAAACTACCCCAATAAGCCAGCCTTTGGTCATGGGAAATCTCAACCTCCTTCTAAGGGTAAAAGGGTGCAAGCGAGCTCCTCCTGTGAAGGATATTCAGACTTCAGTGCCTCAGAAGTCTCCTTTTCCTGATAAGTCAGTTGCTGCCTGACTATCCTATTGCTCCCAGCCACTTTCCTTTTTCTCTTTGCCTATCTCTCTTTCTCTTCATGTTTGGCTAAAGCTTGCTTAGGATTCCTTGGATATTTCCATTATCTGCCAGTGGTATTTCATGGTCTGGAAATATCTTCCTCCTTTTTATGGGAATTCCTCAGCCCCTCAGGAGCAGCTGTCTTCCTTTCCAAGGGTGCTTTGAGATCTTTTTACTCAGGGTACTATTCAATAGGTACCTGTGTCTCAAAGGGGGAGGGGGGTTTACTCCAGGATGTTTCTAGTGCCCTGGAGAGCAATTCTAGACCCGGTTTTCATCTAAACTCTTTGTGAATGTTGTCCCTTAAAAATGTTTCATCTCTTTTGCTTCCTCAGGCTTAGCTGTTATCTCTGGATCTCAAGGATCTTTATTTCCATATCCCTATGCATCTCCTTTTCAGGAAGTTTTTCTGTTTCTCTGTTGCTTCCAGGCTTTTTCAGTTCTCTGATTTGGACTTTGGCCTTTCTACTTCCCAGGGGTATCAACCAAAATGCCTTGCTTCTGTGACTGCTTTTTGCAGGCTTCAAGGGATCCAAGTCTTTCCTTACCTGGACGACCTCCTTTTACACTCATTCACTCCAGAGGTCTTGTTGCTAAATCTTCATTTTGCTGTTTCCCTTCTGCAAAGGGGAATTTCTGAGAGCTCTGGGTTTCATGGTCTCCACCATTCCTATGGTCCCACTGGCCAAACACCACATGAGCATGTTTCAGTGGTTTCTGAAGTTAGTTTGGTTTCAACACGCGCATCCCATAGAATTCGTAGTTTCTCTTCTGCCTTGTCTCAAAAAGGAACTTCAGTGGTGGGTTTAGCAGTTTTCCCTAAATACAGGGCTCCCTTTTCATTCCCTCTCAGGAGCTGTTCATAGACACTTCAGATGTGGTGTGCAGAGCAGTATTTGGCTTCCTAAAAGTGCAAGTTATTTCATTGTCTCTTCACCAAAAAGAGCACATCAATGTCAAAGAGGGGACATCTCTTCTGCTGGCTCTTCAGTCTTTTCATTCTCTCTTCTCCCTTGGACCTCTCAGGGTGTTTGTGGTAATACCATAGTGATGTGGTATGTAAACAAACGGGGGGGGGGGGGGTACAAGATCTTATCTTATCTTTGCTGGGTGGCTCCTGGTATGGGAGCTTGCTGTCCACTATCAAGTGACTCTTCAGGCAGTTTACATTCCCTCAGGTCAAATTATTGTGGCAGACACTCTGAGCAGGTCCTTAACTTGATCCCACAAATGAATGCTTCACAGGGATGTGTTTCTGGATATTGTCCACCAGTGGGGTACTCCTCAAATAGATCTTTTTGCCTCCCCTTTGAACAGACAACAACTTCTTTTTTTATGCCAGAGTCCCAGGTTCTCTGATTTGGGAGGTGGATGCCCTATCTTTTTCTTGGAAGGGAATGTTTCTTTACGCTTTCCCTCTCCTTCCAAAAGTCCTGTTCAAAATTTAACCGGATACTTCCAAAATCTTGTTGGTGAGTCCCTTTTGGCTGAGAGAGCATTGGGTTCCCTCTTCTTCTGCATTTAGTCAAGGGCTATCATCACAAGTTACCTCACAGGGTACCTACTCACACAAGACAAGGGATCTCTCATCCATCCCCACCTGTCCACTCTTCAACTGACACTGTGGGTGATGGGATTTTGATTCCACATACATACATTTTTCTGAGGACATGCTTAGGGTCCTGCATGCGGCCAGGAGACCCATTACTAGGGGGTCTATATTAGATCAGTAAACGCTTAAAAAAGCGAACGCTGATTGATCGACCTTATGTAAGCGAAAGCTTACACTCTTGAACTGTCAGATCAGCAATTTTTTTCCTAGGGAAAAAAATCGCTGATCCAAAACACATACACACAACACAAGCACACCAAACAAACAAAAATCCACACACATATACCTAAAATCTGACACCTAACCCTACACTAAACTATGCACACACCACTAATTATCCACTTAAAAGGTGCTGCACACATTGGATGTCCATAGACAACTCAGATTTTATTTAGAACCGACTAAGACTTTTTGTAAATCTGATTAGCTGTTTTGTTTCCTTTCATCCTAGGTCCTTAGGATTGGCTGTGTCCAAACAAACTATTTCTTCTTGGATTTCTAAAGCTATTTCTTTTTGTTATTCCTTTCATGGTAAGAGCCTTCCTTCTTCTGTTAAGGCTCATTCTACTAGAGCTGTGGCTTCTTCTAGTGCTTTTTTCAAGGGTTTGGATAATAACTCTATTCTTCAGGCAGCTACCTAGACTTCTGTGTATACATTTATCAATCACTACAAGTTGGATGGAATTTCCAGAGCTAGAGCTGGTTTTGCTAGGGCCATTGTTCATGGCTTCCTGGAGAGCTCTGCTGGTCCTTCTTCCTTCCTCTCTCCTTCCTGAGCCTTGGCACACTCAGTATTGTAATGAATACTGCAATAGTGAAATGGAAGGACATATTACAGTTTTGTAAAATCTTACCCTAACAGTGGATTTTCTTCTCTTTACTGTTGCAGTATTCACTCCCTTCTTCCGACCCTGGTCCATTTCTCTTCTAAATGTACTGAGTGCCTCTCTTTTCCTTGGACTGGTGTTCCTACTGGAGTTCTCAGTTCTGAGGATTGTACATCCAGGCACACCTTTTTGCCCTGTGCTTCATGAGGAGCATGTGTGATGTACAGCATACCTTAAAGCAACCTAAAGGCTTTGGTATTCTCGCTGGATGTTGGGGACACC
Organism: Protopterus annectens; assembly: GCF_019279795.1. Taxonomy (NCBI): domain Eukaryota; kingdom Metazoa; phylum Chordata; order Ceratodontiformes; family Protopteridae; genus Protopterus; species Protopterus annectens. The sequence goes on from NC_056733.1 coordinate 52,430,124, forward strand.
CTTGGCAGGGGATCCCTATACTGCAACAATGAAGAGAAAGACATCTACCATTACGGTAAGATTTTACACAACTGTACTTTCTTGGTATATGTCACAGTGAGACACACTACTCATTGATTATTCTTAGGTTCATAGAAGGCTACTAAGCTAGTGGCCCTAGAGCCTTTACAAGCCTAGCCATGTTAATCCCAAGTATCCCCATTTGTTCTTTTTTGGGTAGTTCGTGGAATGAATTTATGAACAGAGTAGATTTGTGATCAACACTGGCTGCCCCTGTCCATGAGGGACATGGGTGCGACGACAGGGACGAATTTGATGTCTCCCATCCATTTGTCTAGGATGCATTTGAATAGAGTTAGTGAAGAGCTCTGTTTTACATGAATAGGGAATCTATTCCAGAGAAGCAGAAGTCTCTGGGAGACATATTTAGATCATGATGTGGAGTTCCTGTAATTTCTTAGTGAGAAACCACTGAAGTATCTCCAGTTGCTGCAGGTGTTTGGTGAGGTACATGCAAAAGGGTGCATTATACTCTATAAGTGGTCTGATGAGGGTCGAGTACAGTGGAGTTATAACATCCCTTGACCTGGATGCTATGCCCTTGCTTATAGAAGGCTTTCCTTACCACTGTGGAAACTTGGTGGTCAAAGTTCAGATTGCTGTCAACCTGTGTTCGCAAGTCACACACCACTGGGTTGAAACTTGGGGGTGCTCTCAATATTGTAATTTGCAAGGAATTCTGTTTTGTCAAAGGGAACAATAATGCGTTTTTTGCATTTAGTTTCAGACCATGGTTTTGGCACCAATCATTTGTTTGTGTTAGCCCTTTTTGTAATATATTGACACCATTGGGGGAACTCAATGATTGCTCCCAATTTGCAGTTATCAGCAAACTTGGTGAGACAAAGGCTGTCTGTTTTGGCCCGGACTTCTGAGAATTAGATGCCAAACAGTAAGGGGACCAGCACAGATCCCTGTCGTACTCCACTGGTGACAGGTCTACTAGTGGAATTGGAGTCACTAATTTAGACACAGTGTGTTCTTTTTGTGAGCCAGTTGGCTACCCATTTAGTAATATAAGGATTAATCCCTATCTGGGAGAGTTTCCCAATGATGCCAGAGTGGAGAATTGTGTCAAAAGCCTTGACAAGGTCAAGATAGGCTGTGTCTTGCCTTTGTCCATTGTTTTGGTGGCATTCTCAAAGAAGTCTGCCAGGTTTAATAAGCCTGGTAGATGTCTTTGGCAATAGGTAGCTGTATTTCCCAACTTGAGGCACCACTGCCTTGCATTCAAAACTTGAGTGGTTGCAGTGTTTTGTGGCCAGAGAAGCATTTTGGAATATAGACGTGAGACTTTGTACTCATCTCTGGGGAAAGCAGAAGGCATTGCTGTACCACATGCTATGATATGAAGACCATTTTTAAGGATATAAAGGGGCCTTTTCAGAAGCCTTAATGGGTGAGAAGAACTCCAGATTAATTAATTAATATGTATGTTAATCAGGTAAACAAACTGGTCATTCTTAGACCTTTTTCAGACATGACTTTAGTCAAAAGGGCATGTTTACATATAACATCTGTATGAAAAGTTTAGTGAAGGTGGAAGGAATTTGGAGTACCTATAGAAAACTCATAGTATTCTCTTTAAACAGTATGTCTGTGGTTGGAGGAGATTGGAATACCTAGAAGAAGAGTCATGCAGACATATAAAGTCATGCAAAACTCCACACAAGCAGGAGCCAGAGCTTAAAACCAAACCCCAAAATCCTGGTGCCATGAGGCAGTGTTGAATTTCACCTGCACTGCCATACATGCATTTTGTACTGTGCCCCAGTGCTACTCTAGCATGACAGACTGTACTGTAAGACACCAGGTTACCCTGAGGGATGTAAATTGCACGTAGCAGAACACATTCCAGCCAAATTTAATGCATTTGTTTTATATTTAAATTTTCTTATGTTCAAAGATGAAAATGTGTAACATGTATGAGTTAAGAGTTTGGCCCACTCTCTGTGTAGATAAGTGCTTTTGTGTCTGATGCTGCTGCAAACCATTATTTTTTTAATTAAGTGCCATCAGGATATGTTTAAAAATGTGCCACTTAATTTGTTTGCAGAGTGATGCCAAGGGATACACGTGATCAAGACAGCACAGGCCTCAAGGCTGCTACTGGATTTATAATCCATGTATGTGGACCTAAGTATAATGACATACATATATAGGGTGCTGTTTGAACTTTCAAGGTCCCATAATTGCAGTCCTCCGAATAGCAAAACTGCAAGTGTGAGTGTGGAGGAATATATGCTAAGTCAGTGGCTCTTTTATGTGAGAATGTTCCCCCTACTGTGAGGTTCAGAGTTCTTGGAGTACCTAGAGAATTAGTCTAGTGTGCATGTGTGCATGTGTGCATGCATGCGCATCCATATATGTATACATAATTGTTTGTGAATATGCAATATCTCTCTCTCCCTCCCTCTCATATATAAACACACACCTGCAAAAATAAGGTGCAACAGCAGTTGAGTTTTGGAATTCTTTGATTTTTTTTTTTTTTTTTTTTGGTGAATCTGTTTATTTTTCTAAGTGTCAGGCCATGCACTTCTGATAAGGAGCCTGTATATATTTGTAAATATGGGTATTGGGCTATGTTTATATATTTACAGTGAAAATGTTTCAAGTTTTTCATTGCTTTGACTACTTATTTATAATTCACCATAGATACTTTTATAGGGTATGTTCGGGCATGCTTGGTGTAGTCTCCTAAATTCTTAATGTTTACAAGAAATATAGGGTCTGTCAAGGGCAGAACGTTTAGAGTTGTCTATATAGATGGCATATCTGTGAGCTGTCCTTGATCTTGGCCTGCCCCTTAAAAACAGTTTGATTTTGTGGTAAATTACTAAGGATCACTCAATAATACTAGACATTGCTCTTTGATGCTTCTTATTTTTTCAAAAAATGCATGCTGATCTAAAACATGTTTTCCTTTATTATTAACATTTTAATTGAATTAGAGTTTAGGGCCTTTATCTCCTGTTATTTTTGCTTTGTATAGAATTCTTGAATAAAAAAATTGAGAAGCATGCTTGTAGTAAACTGTAACAACACGCTTCAAAGCAGGAATTCTCTTTAACAGTATTTCTATGGTTATAGTGGGAGTAGGTGAAAAAAGGCTTCACATTTCCTAATTATGCAGTGTTTAATAGTTATACAGATGGTTACATGTCTTAGCTATTAGGTGGGTGGAGTGTGCCAACATTTGGGAGCTTTAATGCAAAGTATTTGTGACTTTACCAAGCATTTTACCAGAACAAAACACAAGTTCTGCTGTGCATTGCATTATTTGGATGCATGGTTATCCTAAATGTTGCTGACTAAACCCATCAAATCTGTGATTGTCCTATACATGGATGTAGGCACTGATTCTCTGTCTAGTAATCCACAATGTGATTCACATTAGTGCATGTGTTTGGAATGGAGGAAACCCTCGATATATGTAACTTCATTCAGTAGAGGAGTTTAGTGTATGCATACCAAATTAATGTATCCTGCCACATAAACAGCTAAGCAACATACCTGCTAGGGGAGTAGTGCATAGAGCAGTGTGTGTCTGCAGCAGGAAAATAATTGTGTTTCTGAACTGTACATGCTCCATTAAAAAGGTTTATACATGTGCAAGTCTTTAACCAAAGCTTTGACTATGCACATGAATGTTCGTCAGATTACTGTGAAAATCTCGCAGAGAAGACTAATTAATATGCTACAGAGTTTCCAGTGTTAACAGGAATGTGGTAGGCTTGCTAAACCATAGTGACGCTCTTTATGACCAGAAACGTACCTCTCAACTGTCCAGATCTTTATGTCATGTTTTTGGTGTGTTCCTCATAAAGATTATGGTTTTTTGGTAAGTCAGTGAGGATTGAAGTCACTATATACTGTCAGACATTTGAGTTTCAGATTTCATTTCCTTCAAAAAATATAATGCAATACAAAATCTTTTTATTTTAGCAAAGTCTGATGCTTATAAGAGGAATATTTAAAATTTGTCCCTATTTTTGCACCTTTGTCCCCCATTATTTTTGGCTTTGTCCAGATTTATTGTGCAAAGAGGTTGCGAAGTATGACCAGAAAGTATATGATTTGTAACTGAATTTGTATATAAAACTGACAAGATGTGACTGCATCTCCTTTCATGTGACTAAGGCTTTTACATAGTATATATGCATTTGTAAGGATCTATGATAACATGCAAGACCTACAGTTCCTAGGTTACTATCATCAGTGGGGCAATTCCCCCACAGTTTCGTGTCTTGATTTCCTTCATGCAAATATGGTTGCATCATCCCATGTGTAGTCTTGGAGTGCAGATTGTGGGTGGTCCACTGATTGCTTTTAGACTTGTTTACTGAGGTGTCTGGAATATTGTTGTAGGGGTATGAGTGGCATGTTTGGTTCATGTTAATAGTACTTTGGTGTTATTGTGGTTGTTATGGACTTTATAGTGCATTTAATGGTCAGATTTGTTTTTTTCTGTATCTTTTTCTCCATTCTGCCTGCTAACCATCAAGTCTACCCAATCATACATGGACCCATTCTTTCTGTGGCAGTATGAGATCACCCTATGGATCCAACAGGGTCAGAACCTGTATGGGGGACCATTATCCAGGCAGGTATTGGGGATACTTGTGCTGTCATCAGCATCCCGCAATTTGAGAGACTTTTTTTCTGTTACAGCCCAAACCTCACTTGGCAGGTGGTAATGTATACCCTGTGTCACTACAGGGACTGCCTAATGCTCCGTCAGTCAACATATATGCCCTGTCTCACATTTGATGTAGTTGGAGCTACTGTTACTGACTTGGGCAGCTATAGGGCAGTAGTGAAAACACCCCTCCTGGATTGACTGTTGCTGTCAGTGGTTTGTAAGATCTTCGCCTCATGTGACGAGTGGCTGCCTAGAAAACCACCTCCCTCGATAGGTACCGTCTGTCCTCCCTGTCAGCACTGGCAGTCACCTGTGCTGCTGTTTGAACCCAGATCACATATGATGTAGTCAGGACTTCATTGCTCTCCACCACTGGGCTGGCAAGTGGTGATCATATTTCATTTCAGACGTGGAAAAATAGTATATCTACTTATCAGTCTTTGTATGTTCTTTTACTATAGCCTGTATATAATCCATGGTGGCTGTAGCTGTATTTTCTGTCATTCCATTTTCTTTTTCTTTTCTGCCTTTTAGTTTGCAGTACCACTGTGCATGTCTGACTTTTCTGCGCTTATTCGTCTTGGAGCTTATCATTTTAGTTTCTGTGACTATGAGAATATTTTGGAGGTGCACCTTTCTTGGGCTTAGGATGCTCCATGGATTTGTCAGCTTCTTTTAAAATGTAACCACTTTCAGAGATTTGGTTAGATATGTGCTAGGTTATTCGTAAACACCTTTGTGTATAGTGCAGACTTTAGTAAGATTCATATTTCCATGAATTGCCACGATGTCTAATTGTGCTCAAATGGACCTCCTGTACAATTATGAGCATTCATTCTGTTGCACAAAGTATAACTGACACCTCCATGCATACCGTCATGTGTCTTATGTACAGTTCAAGAGATTGTAATAAGTACTGGTTTGAAATTTACTTAATGTTATGAGTGCAAGGGTATTTTAATACTTGTAAAGCCATTTCACTTTTGTATTGATATGTCTCAAAAGTACTGTAGACATGTAACTGTTATATCCATGTTAAATGAATTGAACAGCTGCTATTCAGCAACATTCTTTGTTGCTGTTTTGTTACCCAGACACTAAATTGCCATTAGCAAATATGAAATAAAATAAATATTTTTATGTGACAGCCTCAGGATCAGACATGTACTGCTACTAGACATTTTTGTTGCTTTGTAATCTAAAACTAACCAGTGTTTTTATACCTTGGCAGTCAAAAAAGTAAGAGAGGGAGAGAGTTTGTTGAACACTACAATATTCTCCTTTGTGAGCCTGTTCCAGTATTGGCTCACCAACCAACGCCTACTTCTGAACCCCAATAAAACAAAATTTCTACTCTTCTTCCCCACTAGTAGATCTACCGCACTTTCATTCTCTGTCACATCTAACAATGGTACCACTATTTCCCCAGATCATCACACCAAACTGCTAGGGGTTATCATAGACAATAATCTCAAATTTGACCTACAGGTCAACAAAACCATACAGACCATCAGTAAGAAGCTTGGATCACTGTATAGAAACAAGACATTTTTAACCCCACTGGCGAGGACTGCAGTTGCCCGATAACACCCACTCTCTATTCTTTTATATGCCTCACCTGTACTCTCAAACCTCAACAAATCCAAACTAGGTAAGCTGTCCCATAGCTACAATCATATTGCCAGATCACCCACTGGTTCCACCTATAGAACCCACCACTGCCAGAACCTTAAACAACTAGAGTGGCTAAAACTGCCCAGCTTAATTCAATTCAATCAACTCTTAATAGCACACAAAATTTTGTGCCACCCTGAGGATACCCCCCTCACTTAAAAATATTATTAAGCCATATAGCAACCTGAGATCCCTACAGTCAGCCGATAAACTGCTGGTCCAAACCCACAAAGCTAATAACTCTGCTGGTGAATCCCTGTTTGCCAACTTTGTTGGCAAAACCTAGAATTCATTGCCAAACTATATAACCCTACAATCCTCCAAAAGTCTCTTAAAAAAAAAAAAAAAAACTCAAGCAGTATCTCAAAGTGAATTGGCTATGCACATGTACCAACCCTGATTATGTTATACACTGAAAGCATATTTTGTAATTATCATAACTTGTAACTACGTCACCAAGCTCTGCTTCCAATCTGATGTCTCTTACTTTTAATTGTGTCTGTCCATGAGAACTGTGAGTCCCTACTAGGGAACACTACTAACCCATTGTATATAATCACTTTGTTTTTATAATTGTTTGCTAACTTCTGTGTAAGCTATGTAAGTTTGTCTATGTGGAGCTTTTCTCCCCGGGCTTCTGCTGAAAATTGACATGTATCCAGTCGTACTATCCTGGTAAACAAATGTAAAATAAATAAATAAATAAAATATTGTTCAGTACATACTCACAATCCTGCATGTCACACCACTACCCTTACCCATTGTGAAACTAAAATGAATAACCACCTGTTTAGTAGAGTATGAAATGCCCTGAAAAAATGAAATAACCTTCATATGACCATGCTATGTTTATGTCTGTAAGATGTTGAATATTATGTACATCTTCCATGAGCAGTTATCGTAGGGACACAGAGGTCTGCTTGGGGATGGTGGAGAAAAATGGTTGTTCAGCAAAGATAATGGAGTAATTCATGAAACTGTTGGCCTTGTCTGCCATGCCTGTGTAGAGGGTGTAATTTCCAATTTATTTAAATGTATTTATTTTACATTTGTTTACCGGGAAAGTCCTATGGACACAGGTCCATTTTCAGCAGAGGCCAGGGGAGAAAAGCTCCAATTAGATAAATAAAGTATGCATAAAATCTCATGAGAATGTCATACAAATCACATCACTGCAAAAAATATATAAAATAAAATCACATAAAATGCAATAGTACGCAAAATAAAGCATAGAATAACCTACCTTGCCACCTCACCTCCAATACCTCTACCACACAATTTAGAAAACTCCTCAAGGCTCACTTTATGAATGTCCATAATGTATGTGTATGTATATATATATATATATATATATATATATATATATATATATATATATATATATATATGGGTCTATATCACATAGTTGAAGTTTAATAACTTTGAGTACAGAATGTTTGAACCATCCTGTTCGAAGTTAAAAAAAAAAAACTTCGACTATGGATAAAAAAAAAAAAAAAGAAAAGAAAAAATAATCTATTGTAAGTAGAGGGGCAAGTCCCCCTGCACTCCCCATGTGGGGGTCTGTGCCCCACACACCCCACGCTACTTAAATATACCGACTCCGAGATCGCATCACATCGAACAAAATGGAAACCTCTCCTTATGGAGATTTCCATTGAAACATGCAAACTTCTGCAAATTCGAACTTATGGTCTCGACCATATGAGGTTTGAACTTGGAGAAGTTCGACTATCTGATCTATATATATATATATATATATATATATATATATATATATATATATATATATATATATACTTTATATACTTATTCTCTCCATAAAGGCCAGAGTACATGCTGTCATATAGCTTGTGCGATTAATTTAAATGTAAAATTGGAAGTACAGTGGAATAATGTAGAGTGCAGGAATACATAAAATGGGTGCTATGAGATAGACAGGCTAGTTTGTATGTTAGGGTAGTATATGTGATGTAACCCTTAGCTCTAAAGACATTTAATTTTACTATCTATTTCCACATAGTTGGAAACCAAATGCTAGTCAAGATTGTTATACTGAGTTATTGATGGTGTAGTAACGCTGTTAAGCCAGGTGAGTGTGAGCATAAGGGTTAAGTAGAGGGTGTATTATTTTTGAGGTGGTGCCAAGTTGTTGATGAACTGTTTATCCTGGGGGGGTTATGGGAGCATAACCAGACATTCATAAAGTGAGCCTTGAGATGTTTTTTAAATTGTGTAGTGGAGGTATTGGAGGAGAGGTGGTAGGGTAGGTTATTCCATGCTTTTGAGATGGAATAGCCAAAGAGAGATTTCCTGTCTTCATTATTGTGTTTGATGACTTGTTGATCTTAGGGTTATTGTTGAAGAATAAGGTGTAACTAGCATTTGGAGTGCTGGGATTTTAGTTGGGTAGTAGTATAGCTTATGTGCCAGCATTAATTGGTTGAGTTTTAATAGGTGAGGCAGTTCTAACCAATTTAGCTGTTTGAGTGCTACACAGTGGTGGGTCCTATAAGGGGTTTCCGTTGCAAATCTAGCAATTTTGTTGTAATGAGATTCTATTTTGTTTGGATTGGTCTTGCGAATTTTGGTCAGTATTGGGGTAGCGTAGAAGAGGGTGGATAGTAAATGTATTCTAGATATGGTAGATTTAGTTTGCTTAGTGAGATATGCTTTGTTCTGATAGACAAGTCCAAGTTTTTGTGTACTTTTTTGATAGTCTGGGCTATATGAATATTAAATCTGAGGTTATTATCGATTTCTACCCTAAGAGTTTGGTGTGGAGGTGGGGGTGATCATGGTATTGTTCAAGGAAATTATGGTATACTTCTCATATGGTGAGGATTTGCCTGGTCCAAAGATGAGAAGCTTTGTTTTGTTTGGATTTGAGATAAGTTGGGAGTTGGTGAAACAAGTCTCTGCTGGGGAGAAGCATTCTTGGGTTAGTGAGTGGGGGTCATGTAGTGTGTGGGCTGCACATATAAGAGTGGTGTCGTCTGCATATTGAATGACTGAGGCATTGGGTATGGCGATAGAGAGTTGGTTAGTAAATAGAGAGAAGAGTAATGGGCCAAATATAGAGCCCTGAGGTACTCCTAAGGATATTGGTAGTAGAAGGGATAGTTGATTTCACCATAATATTGCTTGTTTGCTCCTGATAGGTAGTTTTTAAACCATGAGTTGGTGGGGGTGCTCATATTTAGGTTGGATAGTGTTTTGAGGAGTTTATTATAGTTGACCATATCGAAAGCTTTGGACAGGTCTGGAAAAATGGCTGAGACTAGTTGGCCCATATTTTTGTGATTGTAGATTGTGTTGATAAAGGACTTAAGAGTGGTGGTAGTCCTATGGAAGAGTCTAAATCCATGCTGATATTTGGGTAAGACGTTATTTTTAGAAGGTAGTTCATTAGCTGTGTGTGTATGACTCTTTTGACCATTTTTGATAGGGGTGATAAGATAGGTCAATAGTTGTTTAATTCTGTGGAATTGCCTCCTTTATGCAGTGGTATGATGTGGGAGATCTTCCATAGAGTGGGTACTTTACACTCTTATATTGATCTGTTTATTAGAATTGCGACTGGATGGGCTATAGCTTTTGCGGCTATTTGTAGGAATTCAGCTGGTAAGTTATCCGTGGCCAGGGAGGTTGGTTTTAGCTTGTGGAGGAGTTTTAAAATGGAGTTGACTGGAACTGGGTTTAGGCAGAACTGGGAGTTGTGTTGATTTGGGTGGGGAGTGGTTCACTTTTGCTACTATTAGTTAGGGTTTCTGCAAGGGTCTTAACAGTTTCGGTGAAATATTTGTTAAACTGGGTGGTGTATCTTCTAGGTTATTAGTTATAGCTGAGGTTGGGGTTGCAGATTTCCCTGGTAGAAATATAGAGTTTACAGTTCACCAGAATTTTTGGGGGTTGTGAATGTTTTTCTTGGAGGTTTTGATAGTAGTTAATTTTATCTACTTTAACCTGTTTTTTGGGTGTTGTTTTGTGGATTGGGTTCTGTTTTGGGTTCTGTTTTTGTGGTAATGTAGCAGCGCTTTGTTCCTTTCTTTGAGGATGGATTTAGTAGCACTGGTTCATCAAGGAGCATATTTAGCTTTTGTTCTAATGGTTCTAGTGGGTATGTGATGATTTAGTATTTGTAAGAAGGATGAGTTAAATAAGTGAACTGCTTCATCTAGCGGTAGTTGTTTTAATGGTTTCCAGTTGCATTGTTTGAGGGCAGAGATAAAGTCATTGGGTTTAAAGTTCTTTTTGTTCCTGACCACTCTGGAGGATGGCTGGGTAATATGGTGAGTTATTTTTCGAAGTAGGAAAGTAGGCTGGTGGTCACTTAGGCTGTCTGGAAGACAGCCTACTAGGGATGCAAGTGAGGGATCAGATATTATAATCCAGTCTAAAATGGATTGGCACTTAGATGTTTTGTCAGTTCTCGTGGGGGTTTAGATAAGTTGGGTAAATCCATGAAGCTTGATGTTGGTAGATGGATTTTGGCTGGCACAGTTCTGCCAGTCTATATTAAAATTGCCTAATAAGATGATTTCTTGAGGTAAGGAGTTTGAGATTGATTCTAGTAGGTTTTCCATATTGGTTAAGTTGTTACCTGGTGGGAAATAGCTGCCTGTGATATTTATATGTTTATTGGGATTTAGTTTCAATCTTGTAAAGATAATTTCTGCATTACCTATGTGTGGAATATTGGTTTGTGGTTGTTCTAAATTGAGGTGATTTTGGTATAGTAATGCTACCCCCACCCCTTTTACCTTTCCTGTCTGTTCTAATAATGCTATAGCCTGGTGGTGTTATTTCATTATTATTGATTTCTGCTTTAAGCCAGGTTTCTCTCAGTAGTACAATTTCTGGATTATATAGAGCTAATAGGGCATGTTGTTCATGAACCTTATTAACTATGCTCCTAACATTAAGGTTAAAGAAATAGAAGGGATGATTTCTGTATATGGATTAGTGGTGTGATGAAATTAGGTTCAGGGTTATGTGTGATGTTAGGCCCTGGGTTGTGGTATATGTCACCACTATGAGTTAGTATATTTAGAATGTGAAAGTAGAGTTTGTTAAATTTAGAGATTATTTTTGGTTTTGTCAGGAAGTTTGGGTTTTGAATTTATTAGTCTGTGTTTTGTATAGGTAGTAGTCAGTGTAAAAGGGTTTGAGGAGGCCAGGATCTATTTTGATATAAAGGGGCAGGTAGTTATAGTTAGCATTTGAAGTTTGTCTTGCTGAGGCAATGTCATGTTGGAAGTGAGTGTGGTAAGTGGTGAGGGCAGAGAGTTGGAGCAAGGTGATAGTGGTGATTGATAGATAAAGGGTTGGGAGTATGCGGATATTTGGACAATGGATCATATTACCTAGTGTTAGAGAGTATGGATGGAGTTAGTGGTAAGGTAAGACAGTATAATTGAATGGAGTAGGCAGAGTGTGGGTGTGGTTTAGTTACTATGGTGTGGTAGGTGTTTGAACGCAGTATGGAGGGTAATTAGTATGGTGGGAGGTACCGACTGGTAATTGAAGGGCATGCTCTATTCAGTCGCATACTGTCTGCTCAGAGGTGATCTGTGCCTGACATACAAGGCCATGTCCAACCCGGAATTAATGGACATGCTCCACCTCAAAAAATCCAAATCCACCAGAGCCACGAGAGCAAGAGACTTAAACCTCAACACAGATATAAATAGGACGTGCTGGAGGGACAGATTCATCACCCAGAGACTCCCTACACTATGGAACAGAATCCCAGTCCATGTGAGGCAGAGCCCTTCACTGACTATGTTCAAGAGAAATCTTGACGAGTGGATGGGAGATCGTAGGTTTACCCCGGGAATCATCTCTGTGTCACTGTTGGACAGAGGCACAGCAAACTAATGGGTATAGTATTCTCATCCTAAGGGGTGGTGAAAGCCACACACACTCTGGCTAGGCTTATAAATGCCCTAGGGCAGATAGCCTAGTATGAACCTATGAAACCTATGAACCTATGGTCGGTAACTATAAATGTAATTGAAGTGAGGGTGGGTGGAAATGCGGATAGAGTAGGGGAGCAGAGTGAGCCCTGAGCACAGCAAGGGCAAATGGATCGTGTTTGGCCCAGATGAAAGAGGAGTGAAAAAACGTTTCTTTAAAGAAAAACAATCAGTTGACTTTTACTATGGTGGATATTGTTCAGGTAAGAGTGCGCAGCCCTTTATGTTTAGTGGGCTATGCTGAGAGGGAGTCGGGGAGATAGTAGAATGCAGTTCCTGTCCTGCTTAACAGAGATTGGTTTGATTCACTGACTTTGAGTTCACTAGTTTAATCCGTTGGTTTGTTTGTTTTTATCAGGCATGGTAAGCGGTGAACTCTTAGAACTTAGAAAACACAGCTCTACACTGCCATCTAGTGGCTGAAGAGGGGGGCTATGGGTCTAGTAGGTAAGAAATGGCAGATTAACAGGAGTGCTAACAGAAGGGAACTGGGATGTTCTCCTGGGACACTGCAAGTGTGCGAGCCATGAAGTTTAACAATCTACACTACAGAAAAATTGCAGCCCTACAATGCTGATAGAGGGATGATGACTCCTTTCCATTCAGGTGAGGCTGCTATGAACCCTTGAAAGTGGTTGCAGTGGGATGGAGGAGAGAGAATGCCCCTGTTGTTCGGGTGGAATAGCCGCTGTAAAAAAGAAGAAAATTTTGTTGAATTAAGAGTCTTTGGTAGGAAAAAAAACTAATACAGATGCATGCACTAAGGGGTAAAGTAGGACGTAAAGTAGTGATTTCAGTATGTGAGAGGGGCAGACGTAGAAGCAAGATAACCTTAAATTAAGGATCCATATTCTTTCAAAACATCTATTTACATCACTGCTTGGGGTAGTTGATGGGTTGGATTTTTCTACAGAGTTGCTGTGCTTGGAAAGCATAATGTAGGGTGTGCTCTGAGCAGCTTTGTATACTTTTGCACATGTGCATGAATGAATGCTGATGTGGTTATGCAGCACTGTTATGCTGAGTACACATCAGCTTGCAGAAATCGTCTGGAACAGTTTTTTTTTCACATGGTGCCAGTCTAGTCATACTGCAGTGTGTATTTGACTCCCATGATAGTATGTGCCGCAGTTCACATGGTTGTGAATCTTGGAGATTGCCCCTGCCCCTTATTTGCATGCCTTCTCCGTACCTGGACTCTGCCGGGTACAGAGTTGTTGGGATGTTGATGAACAGCACAGACTGCTGGTATGAGGTGTATTCCTTGCACACCAGCCCTACACAGTTGCTTGCAGACATACTTTGTGAATACAACTCTCTATTTGGTGTGGTCTTCAGTGAGTGCCTAGGATTCTGCAGTGCTGCTCCCTTGTTCTGTAATCTGTTCCAAAGTCATTACCCATTTTAGTGCTGTAGTTGTGGTCCGGTTTCCTCCCCCATCCCAAAGACATACTGTAGGTGGATTGGACACTCTAAATTGGCCCTAGGCATGAGTGTGTGCATGTGTGTGCCTTCTGTAGAAGGTTGGGTGTTGGACTGGCAACTCGACACCGTAAAACTCCACTGACAATCATGAGCGGACAGGTGATCTGCGACCCCTAACCTGGGAAAGGTCGAAAGAGGAAGAAGTTTTAAGAGAAATTCTATCAGTAAATCCTACTGATTTTTGGAAAGTGAGAGAGAGAAAAACCTCTGTGAATATCATGTTTAACATCATCTTGACTAGCGTTTGTGGTTTGATGTAGTTCTTTTCAAAACGGTCTAATGGATGCATTAGTTATAGTTGCAAAATTTACAAAGGATGGCAGCTGTCTTAAGACCTGCTTTTATTTATGGTAGAGTAAAAATATATTTTTTCTCTCCAGATGGTTTGTAATATATATTGGTACAAAAATGTGATTTCAATTCAGTTTACTCAAAGTATTTTTTTTTTTATTTTAATCTATCTATTTGATAAGCACAGACCTTTTTCAACAATGACTCTGGCCAGGAGGACAAGGATAAATTCATGCATGCATATATATGTGTAGACAGTTTTAGTGTAACTATGATTTGGTGTAAGAAAACTCATGCAGACAGTGAGAATATACAAGCTCCACACAAGATTGAACCCTAGATCCTGGAGCTTTTAGCAGATGTTTTTGTCATTGAAACACTAAGGTGCCATTTATAATGTGCGTATTTTTTACATTAATTTATTGCATTTTATTCATTAACAGTGTAAGCCTGCTAGGCACAAGGTTGGACGATCTGAGAATGTTGTCTAAATAAGTAAGTTACTCAGAGGCAGCAAGTTTGCAAGTGGCTTTTGAAGTTCTCAAACCCAGGACTACTGGAATAAAGTTTATCAGCAGCTTGTAGCTATAAAGTAACAGCTACAAACTATTCCTAAGTGCATAAGCAAACCCTTTCTTGTGATTGTGTTGGTTTTAGCATATTTTCTTTCTTGATTTTCTTATTTAGAGAATAGAGAATAAATCTTTCTTACTTTCAGCATTTTGTGCTTAGCCAAGTGGATGATTTCCCCACTGACTGCATTTCTTGTTTGCTTGGAAGAGGGAACCTTTGCTCACTTGAACAGATTCATTCTCTATAAAAGTGAAAATAAACTTGGGTTGCATTCTTCAGGATAAATTAGCTATTATTTGCTGTGGGATTGCTTGGCTCTAGTGGTTCTTTTATGATTTAGAGTTTGTTTATAATTTAGTCATTGGCTGTGTTTACAACTTTTGTTCAAGTGCATTCACGTATATCTGTCTGCCTCCCCCACACTTGTGTAATCCCAGATTATATGAACCTCTTTCAAATAATTATGTAGTTTTCAGTTGCAGAGCTGGTTTGTAGTTTGTACTATACTGTCTGATCTCTGGTTCTGTAACACAGCTTTCCTGTGATGGAGCGTAGTGATGAAGCCCAGGGGACCAATAGTTCATTCTTACTGCTGTGAGGAATGTAGCATCTTTACTGGAAATAGTACAGCTATCAAGTATTTACTAATTTTATTTATGTTTATCTAACAGTATTCTAAATTACATCTGCTATGCAAATCAAATATGAAAAAAGCCAGATGTTTGTTTTATATTTCTTTGCATTTTACTTATTATACATTTTATGTTATCTGTATTTTAGCAACATCTACACATTACATTATGCTGAGGTTGTTATAAATTGCCTATAATCTAGCACAGTTATTTATTGATGGACTTTTTGAACCAAAGAAAACGGCATAAAAACATGCCCTTCTTTCTTGGAATGCTTGACGTTTTATACTGTTAACTTGTAAATGCAGGGCTCTTATTTTGAATGCAGTATTGCATACGCATACTGTGTTTTCAAAATCATGAAATCCATATGTTTAATTTATATGGTGTTATATTTAATTACAGGGAATGTTCTTAGAATAACTCGCTTCAGTGATCTAGCTGATAACTGTCTCAGTCATGTCATCTAATCATCCAAAGTTGTTATTCTTTCATGTGCATCAAGAAACTGAATGTGTTCACTTAAAATCATGTAAGTATCTGTTACCATTGCATGACATTATACTTATATTTTTCAAACAAATGAAACACAAAACAACTGAGGAAGGGCTTATCTGAGTGCGTACTGGTTATACCAGGGCTGGTATCTTTAGGTAGAGTCAAATGTTGCACACAGTGATGCACCATACCTGTGCACCACCACATTTAAGCAGAACTATATTTTCCTCCTTTGCAGAATCATTTGCTGTACATTTAACATCTAAAAATGATGCAGATATATTAATATAACCAGAAGTTTATGAAGGAAGCATTTATTTGGGTGTCTGGGTTGGTCCATAGCATCCTTTTCAGAATTATACGCAGACAGTGTAGAGGGCTCTTTCTGTGGTCTGTATTAGGTAATTGAAACTTTAGGTAATCAAATATCTAAAGATCAACACCTAAGCAGCGAAAGCTCTAACTATTGAATGGCCACTTCTGCGAATTCTTTCGTAAGGAAAGAATTTGGCCATTATCGGGAATCTGCCCTTTTCCCCACTGTAGAGCGATCTCGGAGTTGGTATATTTAGTTAGGGGGGTGTGGGGGGCACAGACTCCCACTTGATTAGGATTTGAAATTCTTTTTTCTTCGGCCATGCCTATTCTTTCCCTATGAAAAAATTTGCAGAAGTGGCTTTTCGATGTTTACAGCCATCACTGTTTAGGTGTCGAGCTTTAGGTATTCGATTACCTAAAACTTCAACTTTATAATATAGACCCTCTTATTGTATTTCCTAATTGATGGCCTGTGATTTTGAATCTCTATAAACCATTAACCTAGGGTTGTATTAGCAACTGAAAAGGAAAGGAAAATATTTACCTTTGTCTGTGGATTGAATGTAGGACCCTACATGTTCTGTATGGTTGCCACTGCACCAACAAGAAGTCTCCTGACAGTTCGGTACTTGGTTTCCTTCAAGAGCAGTTTCTTCTGTTCATATAGGAAACCACCACAATGGTGAGTTTGAATACACACACACACACACACACACACACACACACACACACACACACTGCAGTACACACATACATTGCAGTACACACTTGGACCTAGTATTGCAATAGCAAATGAACAGGAAAGGAAGACACTGACCCTTGTCTGGGGATTTAACGCAAGACACCTGCATTCCTTGGACCAACAAAGATTCTCCAAACAAGGGTGTGTGCTCAAAATCACCAGCATGCTGATTTCCCAGTTGAAAGAGAGAAACTGCTCTTTGGGGAAACCAGTTATCCAATTGTCCAGGAACTGCTTGTTGATCCAGTGGCATTGACAAATGCATGGAATGCATGTGTGTGTGTGTGTGTGTGTGTGTGTAGGGGGGTGGTCCTGTGTTCACTCCCCAGACAAAGGTCAGTGTTTTCTTTTCATGTTAATTTGATCCAGAATATGAGGATCTGAGGCAGCAATGCTGCATACAGGTAATTAGCTTACCCATAAGAAGCTGCAAAAATTCAAGTCTAAAAACTGTTACAAGCTGTTATATTTTACATGCAAAGTGATACGATATAAAGGAATTATATAGAAAACATGCATTCTGACTGGATAAACTAACCAGTGTTTCCATTGTAAATTCACCATTACCCATGGGACTTAAGTCTAGGTGTCTATAGCCATTGCAGATAAAAGCTACATCCACCATGTTTTTTGTTTCTTTAAGCAGAGAAAACCAACCAAACCATCAACAGAGTGGAAGACAAACTTCCACTCTCCTAAAAACAGCGACCAGAAAAACAGTAAATCTATAAAATCTTACTGATAAGGTCATCAGCTGTATGGGGTGATAGGAAAAGATAGTGGTAGGAAGTCCCCCCACCCCACCCCCATGGCTCTGAAAAATGAGAGCAACTCTGGCTGGGAAGGCTTGATGGTTGGCATAGGCATACATGGAGGCAAAAACCATAACAAATAAAATTAAAAAAAATAATGGAATATGATGTAGTCTCATTATATTTCATACCTTTGACATGTAACTGTAGTTGAATAATTTTGTAACCTGGGTTGCTTAAAGTACATGGCTTTCACTTGAACCTTTTGCATACTGATTGTATAGAGCAATCAGGAAGGCTTGTTGTAAATAGAGTATTACATACAGGAAGAAGTCTGGCTACCACAGCCTGATACAGGTCAACATAAAACTCAACGAACACAACATGTGTAAATGAAAGAAACCCTCTGCGATAAATAGAAATATCCAGTGAGTGGGATGAGGAGGGTTTCAAGAACTGTGCAGCTAGTCCCTCTTGAAGATTAAAAAATAGCAGAAATTGTATTTTAATGATGTACTCTGCAATCATTAACATGTACATGCAGTACAGGTGCGGTGCATCAACTAAACATCTTTTTATGAGAGACAAGAAGCAGAAAGAAGGTAAAGGCTGAGCATACAATGACATTATTTAAAAAAGGCAAGTCATTCCTTTTTTAAGTAATGTTATTGCACAATACAAATAACTTTCATTTTGTTGTAGCCTTCATCCTTGTTAGCACACACTATATG
This sequence comes from Protopterus annectens, assembly GCF_019279795.1. Taxonomy (NCBI): domain Eukaryota; kingdom Metazoa; phylum Chordata; order Ceratodontiformes; family Protopteridae; genus Protopterus; species Protopterus annectens. The sequence goes on from NC_056733.1 coordinate 52,448,503, forward strand.
TAAATCTTGTATTACCCATGCCCTATCATGAGTTATTTCTAAATTATCCATTCATGGGATATGGATGTTTTATTTTATAATATGTTTTATTGCAAAACCATTTAGGAAAGCAATGCCTAATAGAGATATAATCATTAAGGCATACAACAGAGGCATGTTTCCTGAATTCTGGTACAGAAATGGATAGAAAGTCATTGTGCAATTTAATTTAGAAAAATAATCACAAACGAGCACTACACCCACTGACACACATCTCACTCACTCATATTATCCTTCAAGTCTCAATGCCTTCCCTTTGTTCAGCATTTCATGAAAGCATACATATGTCTGTCATGCATTTTAGCTTGCTTTATTAAACAGATTTGAAATTGTGAATTCCTGAAGAATTGGGGTATAAATTTGTACTGTATCCTAAAGAATGTCTGTTGCACCATACACTTCAGTACATTGCTTGGTGAGGTCTCCATAATTGTACAGTGAATGGAATACTCAGTACCTGCCATTCTGAATTTGTAAAATTAAAGTTAGCAGCAACATCACAAAAATGTGCTTGATTTCTTCTTTCAAAAAAGTCTTCAGGTGTTGTGTGTTTGGGGAGGGGTTCTGTTTTAGATTTATGAACCTTTCATTTAAAAACATTCTTATTTCACTTGTAAATTTTTGTTGCACTCACATTTTTTTTGCAGAAAATCCCTTTTGTTAAACAGTCAGAGGTGAAAAAATGGCTGGTAATATCATTAGCAGATATTTAACATTGTCATTTACACTCTGCATTTCCTTAACAGATTTTCACAAAGTTAAGTAGCGTGATCATACCTTTTATTGTGATGAACCATATTTATTTATTATTTCCTCTAGTAAAATACTTTTAACATTTTTTAGGGCTGTGATATGGCAGTATATGGATAAGCTAGGCATGGATTCATAAAAAAATATAATGTGCATATATTACAGAAACAATATTAAGACCTTAATGATGGGTTTTTACCTTGGTCTACTTATGACGCAGATTATTTAGCTGCAGTTCTGTGACAAGGGCACAGGATAATCATAGCAACTGATTGTGCTTCTAATTTAGGTTTTGAATCAGTTTCCCTGTGTGCAGTGTAGAAGTGATGTACATGACTGTCCTGCCCCCTGCCACACACACACACAGACACCTCTTCCAGAAATGGTTATTATACTTAAAATAATGGAGTACCTGTCAGCAAAGCCTGCATTACTGGTGGCAGGATCTGATTGACTGAGATTGGTAGAGCAGGTGTAAGAAAATTAAAATAGCTTGATTGACATGTGCATCCACCAAACAGAAAACTACTATAGCTAAATTAATAATCAAACAAAATGGGGTGATGTATGTTGCTGCAAATTAATGAGCAGAACTTCTGAAGCCTATCTTCATCACAGTCTACCCCCCCCAAAAAAAACACCCTGCCTTTGTGAGTAACATCAATGCATAAGTCACTATCCCTACATATCCATCATTATATAGAAGTTCTTACTGCATGTAAAAGAGGCTGCCCACCCCTACCTTTATGCCACAGATTGCTAGAAAATAGGATTGAACAAGAAAAACATCTACTCCAGTCAAAACTGTAATTTATAAAGAGAGGCAGTACAGGACAGTGGCACCCCCTGCCCAACATTTGTATCAGCGTATGTGCATGCCTGTTAAAGATAACATTTTCATACTTTTTTAACTCTTTCTGGTCTACATCTGCTCAAGTTTAGTTAAGGAAAATGACCTTGGGAAGATTTTGATTTTTTTTGTCATGAAAATATTGTTTTTTTGTGAATAAAAACTTTTTTGAGAGTTTATTTCTTACCTTTCATCATCAGTCTTACTATTTTGCAAAAATGTTCATTTTTCTTTTATAAGTTCATTCAGGCATCTATAGTTTTGTGTCTAACTCTATTGAAAGTGTGATTAATTTTTGACTAACTGGTGTGCTTGAAGGGAGGAAAATCCCTTTGCAAGTCAGGCATTTTGTGATTTTTAGCTCCCAAGCTGTGACGATTTCTCCCACCATACCTTATGGAACTCTCAATCTACTCCTAATTTAGCCCACATTTTTAAAGCCGTTCTCCGAGATCAAGACAAAGGCAAATGCAGCACCCATGCCCATATTCCCTAAACTCCACATTTTTCCTATGATCTCTATTTTTCTGTCACAATGAATTAATTCATCTCCTGTAGACCAAATGAAGCTGCTTATATGTATACAATAAAAATCCTCCCATTTTGATTTTGTTTTTGGTTTAGTTCTTTAGTTTTCTTTTTTTAAGATCCTTTATTTTTATTTTTTGTTAATGGTACAACAAGCTATGTACGTTTGATGTTTCTTTATTGCTACGTTAAAGTTATCTATAATGTATCAGTTTGTACTGTGGCATGTCCCCTTACTGCGTTTACTTTGTCGGTTTCTCTTGTACTTTGTACCTTGACAGAGCTTGCTAACAGTAATTCTGATTAGAGCTCTTCCCCAGTAAACAAGCATACATGCATACATAAATAAATATTATGTCGGTGGTATCTATACTATATTTGCAACTGTCCCATTTGCCTGGCAGTAAGGGCAGTTTTCCATACCCTTTTAGCCCTTCAGGACTTCCATTCCCAAATATGATTTCACCCACTCAGGCAACATGGCATTATGTTGGTGCATTAGCAAACTGGGCCAGGATGTGAACTTAAAAAGCCAGGGTGTATCGAGTTGCTTTACGCTAGCAAATCATATTCCATGGGAGGCATATTTTGTAGTGACAGGCTCAGTCTTTGCTTGTACCTTCCTCATGAATGGTTCTGTAGTCCCTTGATAGCTCAGAAGTTATTCTGAATGTGGGTCAAGCTTGGCTGTAACCTCTGTACATCCCCAGCCAGTGTTAGTGCAGCAATTACTTGTCCCCCATTATTTTGAGAGAATATCTCAGGGCACTGTGGTTCAGAAATGGCCTTGCAGACTCCTCTTTACTTGTCCCCATTTTCTCTTATGATCATCATCCAGAAAGCAAGGTGACAAAAGGACAAAGTTATTTTAATAACCTTTTACTGTCCTCAACAGATTTGATTTCCATTGCTTCTACCTCATCTCCTGGAGAAGTCCCTGAGGATGTATCCCTCCAAAATGGTGCTAACTTACCCATCATGCAGATAACACCTGTATATTCATAGTCTCACACTTGCCATGTGGCTTCTCCTGTTTCACTATTAAAAAATAGCTTTTCTTTCTTTTCTCATGTTCAGATTATGTCACTATAATCTAACCCGAACATTCAAAAGACATAGAGAGAGAAAAATTAATTCATTTCTATTTACAGAACACTGCTAAATTAATTGAGGCCTACTTCAACCTTTCCATCCATTCCTGGTTATCTTTTCAAGCTTTTTATTTCCAGACTGAATTTTTATTCTTCACCTATAAAGTTCCTATAAGCCATTTCTAATGTTCATGTTGTATTCCACTTTTCATTACAAAATGTCTACAAGTTATTAATGAAGGACACCTTCCTACGTAGGAAACTGTACTTTACAGGATACTGTGCCACCATGTGATTTGTACTTTGCTGGAGAGCTGCCATTGCCTCATAGGTTCATAGATGTTTACTAGGCTAACAGCCACAAGGACCTTTTTAAGCCTAGCCATGCATCTCAAATCTCTGACGAGTTCTGATACTCTTGATAAGTGTAAACATGGACCTGGGAGATGAACCATTTACAGGTAACCTGTTTGCATCAGGGACATAGCTGCCAAACCAGGAGTGAATTTCCAGTTTCCCATCCAATTGTCCAAGTTGCACTTGAATTGGATTAGGGAGGAACTCTGCTTCACATGGATTGGGGACCCTCATTTTGAACCTGTAGCTTTGGCTGACCTGAAATATCTTTCTTAGAAAATATTTCTCATAGTGGTCACTTCTGAGCAAATATGCATTGTTTCCCTTTACTTTTCCCCGTGTGGTATTTTGTAGGGTTAGTGTTTTGTCTCCGCACTGAGCTGTTCGTTATGCTGCAAGTCACAAATAACCTTAAGAATTCATTAATCTTCCCAGAATCAAGTACTCAGTCTATTGTTTCAACATGCACCATCAGTTGAGATTTTATTTTGAGAAGACAAAAGCTGTATAATTTAGATAGACAGTCCATGAGAAAGCTTGGATAGAAATCTCCTAAGTATAGCTTAGCAAGGTGGTTGTCTAGCTGCATACAGATTTGCCATAGTAAATGTGATAGGCTTCATAATACAATACCAAATGCTGTATTAGATAGAGCAGGTGCTACCAACAGAGCCATTTTCAGAAAAGCAACAATTGATATTTGTGTAGGGGTTATATGATCTACTGTCAACACTTTTGCAAGGCAATGGAAGCTGGATGTGATGTTCTCCTCCAGGTGTAGGTCTTCCTTTGGAGTAACTGTTATTAAGAGTGTGTTCTCAGAGGGGAACCACCAAAGACGATTCACTAGGGTCTCTGTCCAGCTGATATCGAGGAAGGACTTCTTATTACATATGAAGGTTATGTACTTACTGTAACTACAGTTCTGTAAGAGCAGGTTTAGCCTCTGTTACCAAGTCGCCCACTTTTTTGTATTTGGTCCACTCACTCTGTTTTTTCTTTATGCACTAATTTTCAGATACATTTGTAAGTCATGCATACCATAGTGCATTATGGGATAGGAGGAGGGCCTATGGCAGCCTGATAGCTTTATTTGCTGAGCAGTCCTAATACCAGCATTAGTCCTGCCGCTTTGTAGGATGGATAATCTCTTACAGATCTTTTGTTATGATAACTGTATAACTTGTATTTGAAAAATCATTTCAAAGAACATTTCATTGACTTATTTTTGCTGGACTTGTGCAAAGGTATTTTGAATGCTGTTGTTGTGGTGGTCTTTTTGTCTTGGTGGCTTTGAGTTGCCTGCCTGTGACCTGTGTTTGGTGTTTTAGCTCATGGGTAAATGGTTTTCTTAAGTTTGTGTGTCTGTTGGAAGCCTTTATCTTCTTTAGTGGAAGTCAGAATGTGGTATTTTGCTCACCGCTCACCCCTTTGCTCTTATTTTTCCCATGTTATCGATATGGCAAAATTGATCTGTTTTTAACTGAGTGACAGTGAATGCAATGATAAAGAGAGCTATGAATAGTCTCCAAATTACCAGAGTCTTAATTCTTCCAATGTTGAACATATGAAATTTGTACATTTGTCCACACATCTGATGAAGTTTGTGATGAACGAAAACGTATTATATTCATGAAGCGTTAATGTGCTTGTGAAATGTCTGTTTTGGTTGAATAAACACCCTTTACTGTCATTTGTCTGGTGGTGTTCGTATCCCTTGGCACTTTTTGCAGTTTTTCAAGTGGTTTTGTGCCTTGGTGGAACTCTTTTTAGCCTGATAGTTTTATTTGCTGAGCAGTCCTAATACCAGCATTAGTCCTGCCGCTTTGTAGTATGGATAATCTCTTACAGATCTTTTGTTATGATAACTGTATAACTTGTATTTGAAGAATCATTTCAAAAAACATTTCACTGAACTTATTTTTGCTGGACTTGTGCAAAGACATTTTGAATGCTGTTATTGTAGTGGTCTTTTTGTCTTGGTGGCTTTGAGTTGCCCGCCTCTGGTATAAAGTTGATACTGGACACTCCCCCCAGTCACATTACATCAGCCCATTCTGCTGTTAATAGTGAGAACTTAACAAACACCCACCCCTTTAGCTTCTGCATATTGAATTATTTCATTATCTTCTGTCTCTTCACTTTCTACTAAAAAAAAAAAAAAAAATGTTTCCTGGCTTTCCTGGAACTAGTGTAGTCCAGATACAGATTTGCTGTATCCAGGACTTTTTGTAAGCTTCTGAGCGGTGCTCTTCAATTTTTCCCTTAGATCTGCTAGTTCTCTGCTCTCCTGCACTTTTACTAGCTTATTAGTCTAGCACTTTACTAGACTTCTTGTAGCAATTATTGTAGCACACAACAGTGCTACCAGCACTAAATGTTCTACAAGGAAACAGCTCAAGTACTTATTATTAATGCCCACCCCTCCAGGCATGTCTAAAAGTCAGTTTTCTGTGCTTTCTCCTATTAGCCTGGTGAACTTGGGCATCCTGAGGCAATGTAGCAACTGCCTCATGTACACTGACAACCCTCTCCTCTTACCTCCCAACACTCAGACTTGCAAGAGATGCACTTATATATCCAAACTGGAAGCCATGCATTCTGCACCCAAGACTCCTAATAGCTGGTCAAGAGGAGGTCAACACTTGCACCACACCTCATGGAACACACAGCCCTCCAGAACACACACCAGAACTGCTGTCACATAAAAACACAAACCACACACCCACTTTTGCAGAGGCTCACAATAAAAATCTACACAAACAGCAGAGACCTCCAAGGCAGAAACGCACTCGACCACCACAACACAACACTAATTATGAGACACACAACTCTCTTAAACAGTGTGCCACTCAACCAAAGCCCCAAGGCAAAACAGCATGCCCAACACTCTAGTCATAGGTGGCTCGATAGTGAGGGACACTGATGTCCCACTCACTAGGTTGAATAAGGAGAAAGTAACAGTCAGCTGCCTGTCAGGTGCCAGGATCCACCACATAACACCCACATTCAGTCCCTCAACAACAGGTACAAATATGACTCTGTCATTGAACATGTGGGTGTGAATGACCTGAGATGTACCTCCCTGGACTACATGAAAAGAGACATGGAGGAGCTCTCAGATTATGTAGCCCAGATGGGTATGACCCTAGCCCTGAACAGCCTCCTACCACCCCCCAGAATGATACCACAGTACAAGCAGAAAATGATCGATTTCAACAATTGGCTAAGTTTCTCGTGTCATTCTAAGGGGATCCAGTATCTGTCTGCCTGGGATGACATGACTGACAGACCTAGATGCTTTGCCAGAGATGGCCTGCATCTGTCACCCCTGGGCTTCCGGATACTGGCCAAGGCTCTTGCCACCCCTATAGTGCCTTTTTTAGGCGGTATTCCAAATACCAAATTACCACTGTAACAGTTACAAACAAATGCAATTTGAGGGTCATGCTGCTCAACTCTAGAAGTCAAAATCTCAAAATGCACTCGCTCGAAGCACTCCTTAAAATGAGAACATCAACATTTGTGCTGAAACAGAGACCTGGAATCAAGGTAGCAGGTAGCACTCCTGTACTACCAGGCTATAACTCATTCCATAAATTTTGGCCCCAGAACTTGGACCGAAGTGCCAAAGGCAGTGGTGTTTCCATATTCATAAAGGATCCACACACCTCCAGACTGGTGGCCCAACATGACGCATCAGAGATACTTCAGGTGCAGCTAACATTAAGTAAGACAGCGATTCAGGTTGTAGCTTGCTAGAGGTCCCCAACCATGACCCAAGACTCACACTCCACGTTCCTAAGCACCCTGGAGAATATTAGGGTCCAGCTTAACACTGTTATACAGGGCGACTTCAACTACTCCTCCATTAACTAGGAAAACTACTCATGTACCAATACACTTGCCCAACGTTTCCTGGAATTCATTAATTCCAATGCCCTGGACCAGATCATTTTTACCCACACTAGAGGTCGCAACATCCTTGACCTGGTCATTACTAACATGGGTGACCGTTGCTCTGTACCAGTAGTCAACTCCTCCCTGGTTAGATCTGACCACAAACTAATCACCTTGGAAATTCACATCCCTCTCAATCCTCCCACCCCCGCAAAAGTAACCACCATGACAAACTTACCCAAAGCTAACTTTGGGATCCTAAAAACAGAGGTGGCTAACTTCATGGCACCCATGCAATTGGAGAATAGCTGCATGACTGCCTAATCCTACACTAATGCCCTGTATGAACATGTACACAAATGCATCGATCTCGCCATATCCAATAGAACCAAGACGCTCTCCTCCAAAAAAAGGAAACCAATCTGGTAGTCCCCTGCCATAAACAAACTCTACAACAGAAGGAGGAAACTGATGTGGAATAAGGTGAAGTCCCAAGACTGGAAAAACTCCCTTATCAGCCTCAACAAAACGTTGAGATCCCTCATCAAATCCTCTAAAGTTAGCTATGAAAACAGAATTGCAGGAGATAGTAAAGACAACCACAAGGCCTTCTATAGTTATGTAAAGAATCTCCACGGCAATACCCAGATTTGCTCAGAGCTGTTGCACAATGGCACCTCCTATAACGAGCCAACAGATATTGCCAATATACTGGGCGTCAGATTCAGTGCCAACTTTACCCCTCTCTCCCCCCACCAAAGGACCAATCACAATACCAGTAGATTGCCAGGCACCCAGTATTACTGCTGCACAGGTTGAAACAGCACTGTCCAAGGCCAAGAATAAAGCTGCTATGGGACCTGACAATATCCCTGGCTGTGTTCTACATGAACTAAAGAGTGAACTGGCACCTCACCTGTGTGCCCTGTTCAGTCACAGTTTCACCTCAGGCTTTGTCCCTACCGAATGGTGCACTGCTACAGTCATCCCTCTCCACAAAGGAGGAGCGACTACAGACTCTGGGAACTATTGCCCCATTAGCCTGACAAGTCTGATATGCATAGCTATGGAACGCATAATCACGGACCTAATAAACAAAGATATAGGGACTCTACAAACTCTGGATCCCACACAGTTTGATTTTGTGAAGGGTAGATCATGCCTGCTCAACCTGGTCAACTTCTTTGAGGCAGTGTGGATGAAGGCAAGGTGGTTCATACAGCCTTCCTTGATCTAGCCAAGGACTTTGATACCACTCAGGAATCATAAAAAAACTCACTAAGCTAGGCATCAACCTCTATATCACTAGGTGGGTTGCAAACTGTCTCACAGATAGAACCCACAGTGTGAAAGTAGTTTGACTCCAAGTCAGAGTGTCAACCAGTCAAGTGTGCAGTCCCATAGGGTTCAGTCCTCTCCTGTTTGGTATCTACTTCTCTGAAGTCCAGGCCAACACGAAGGGACTCTGGCTGACAAAGTTTACAGACAATTGCAAGTTGGGAGCCATAATTAACTCCCCAAGTGATGTTGACATCATACAGAAAGGCCTCACTGAGACCAATGACTGGTGTCAGAACCATGGTCTTAAAATTAATGCCAAAAAATGTGTCGTTATCCCCTTTGGGAAAAACCCGGTTCCCATGAATTACCACATCGATGGTAGTCCACTGAACACAGAAGGTGTCATAAGAGATGTGGGAACACAGGTCGACACCAACCTCTCTTTTGACCATCACATTGCCACTGTGGTCAGAAAGTCCTTCTATGTGGGACATCGCATTACTAAGGGTTTTGCATCCAGGAAGAAAGAGGTCATTGTCTCCCTCTGCTCTTCCCTCATTAGACCAATCATTGAGGACAATGCCCCATTTGGCATGTACCTCACTAGACACCTACAACAACTGGAGAGGCCACAAAAATACCTCACACGGAGGCTCTTATGGCTTAAATACTTGTCCTATTTGGACAGACTCAAAAATCTCCAACTATTCTGTCTCATATCGCCTACTTAAAGGCGATCTTTGCTTGACTTACAAAGCCATATTCTGACCCAGCTCTGTTAGAAATGCTACATCTAAAGAAATCCCAATTCCTCCACACTACACGCTCCAGAGACCTCAACCTCATCACCACAATCAACAGAACAAGCTGGAGGGACAGGTTCAAACCAGAGACTGCCCATGCCATGGAACAGACTTCCCATACATATCAAGTGGAGTACCTCACTGGCCCTTTTTAAGAGATATCTTGATGAGTGGATGGGAAATAGAAAATAGACCTCAGGGATCACTTCAGTGGCTCTACTTGACAGAGGCACTGGGAACTAAGGTCGGGTGGCACAATGCCAGGGTAATCCTATGGGCTAGGCTTGTAAAGGCTCCAGGGCCATTAGCCTAGTACATACTATGAACCTTTGGTGGTCCTGCTTAGTGCATTGACTAGTCCCCTAACTGAGGGAGCAAGAGACATAAGTGCTTTCTAGGTTGTCTGTCATAATCAAGCAGTGTCCTCAGTTGGTTAGAATAATGAGCCAACCTGAGTCTTCCTATCAAGTAGCCCCCCCTCCCATCACATTTCCTCCTGTGTTGTGACAGATATTGCCATCATTGGAATATGCACGTTTCTGCACTCCTTTTCTTGGCTATTCTGCCAATTGTGCAGTCGCTGTTAGCTTGAGAACTAACTACTCCTGGTCTGCCCAGGTTGTCACTTTCTCTAGTTCATAACAACAGTGCCTTAAGAAGGTGTGTAATTGCCCACCAGCCTCTCAGTTTGCCTTACTTTGAATAACACTGCTTTGGCTAAAGATTTTTTAGTTTTAGGTCATCAGTAACACAGCCACATATCCTGCATTTGTGTTAGTAGCTCGATATCCTTGAAGTTTTTCCATTTATTATATTAACAGCTTATATACATGAAACCAGCTGTGAGAGCTGTCAGGTAAAGCTGCTTAGTGATTGTTTTATATTTTTTTTATTTGTAGTTTGCATGCTTACATTTTTTTTCTTGGCTTTTGGTCTTGTTATATTGCGGTTTGCTTTATTTTAAATGTCTTATATTTCTTTAAGTTTGTTCTTAAGAGTTTCAGTGTTTCTTGGTTAGGGCAGTAGGTGAACATTTGTGCTGCATTCTTTGCAACAGGATTAACAGTATCTGAATTGTGAGAATAGCTGTGAAGTAACATTTCAGCTAAGAACAAGACGAGGTTTAATCCATGAAAACTGGCAGGTAAAGTTGCTCTGTGGCTGTTTTTAGATTTCGTGGTTTATATTTTGCTAACATTGTTTACTGTATTTTTGCCATTGTTTTATTTAAAATGTCTCTCTTGGAGTTTTAAAATATTCCTGGTTAGAAGCAGTTAGCAAATATTAGTGTCTTTATGTAAGTACGTCCATTGATTCCTGGTTGCCAGTTAAGAGGGACAGAGTCCTAGCATCATCACTGGTTGGTGATGGTTTTAAGTGGACACTCAGCAATTCTCCAAGTTTTGAACTGATTTGTAGTTCAAAACATTATATTAAGCTGCAGACCACGTTGTGCACTGCAGATCTGAAGAGGAGGAGAGGACTAGTGCAACTTCACTCCAAACCCTGCAACATCTGGGCTTTGTCCTACAGCTGTGTGCCAGTAACGAAATACTAAGATATTCTTGGGGCCTTGTTTTGCACAGCCTGCATATGAGATTAGGGCCTCTACTTGGTTGGTTTTTCTCCCCCTTTCTGACCTTGCATTTGATGATTGTCTAATGTGGTTTCTGCTTTCCAGGATCAAAACTGACTTTTATTTTACCAAGCAGTGTGTATATAGGGATAAAACCTGAATCCGTTCCAAGGGCACTGAGCTTGATTAGATTAGCTTTTTAGGTGCAGGAGGAGGCAGGAGAGGCACATCTTTCTGCAGGCATGCTTGTCGTGAGAGAGAGAGATTTGATGGCTTCCTTAATGTCCATAATACTGCTGCAGGGTTAGATGGAAGCTGATTCCCAACAAGCATGTTCAGAGTTTTTGGGGGGTGTTGGTGTGAGTGTTCTAGCAGGGATGCCTGTAGCTATGGCAGGACAGATGTTGGAGCTTACTCACTCCTGTAGAGTGAGCACTGGAAGCTGCCATAGTGATGTGGCACGTAAGTTGTCACCAAGAATACATAGAAAATACCTTCATTACCACCAGGTTGATAGCTCTTTTACTGACTGGTCTCACCAGTGGGGGAATGAATGGGATTCAGCAGCTCTAGCCTCAACAGACTTTTCAGCTGTCCTTATTTTGGAGGAACATCCCTATTTTCAGGACTGATTAACCACTGCACAGGATGTACCTGTTTTTGGAGGTAAGTCCCTATTTTCAGGCGTGATTTTCCCCTTCACAAAAGTTTCTGAATACCCCTGATCACATGTGATTTTTGAAGCAGTTTTAATACACAGAAAGCCACATTACATGACCAGCATACTTCTTCTTTTGGCTTTTCCTGGTTAGAGGTCGCTACAGCGGATCACCTGTCCACTCATGATTGGCAGTGGAGTTTTACGGTGTTGAGTTGCCAGCCCGGCGCCCAACCTTCCACAGAAGGCACACACGCACGTATACCTAGGGCCAATTTAGAGTGTCCATTCCATTTACAGCATGTCTTTGGGATGTGGGAGGAAACTGGAGTACCTGGAGGAAACCCACGCAACCACAGGGAGGACATGCAGACTCCGCACAGAAGGCACCCCAGCCGAGGATTGAACTGGAGAACCTCTTGCTGTGAGGCAGTAGCGCTAACCGCTGCACCACCGCGGTCACCATACATGACCAGCATACTAGTTGAAAAATAATTTAAAGAAAGAAGAGGCCCATTTTCCATCTCCCATTTTCTGAAACAAAAATAAATGACCTTTTGAGGTAGAATTTTGCAATACAGTTCATTAAAGTCTACAGATTTTATACTGTCTCTTTTATTCCATTATTTTGGTCACTCTCTGTATTTTAAATGTGTTTCTGAGTAATATCCCATATTACTACTAGAAACAAGAAGAGTTATGTGCTTTTTGGTATCCATATTTTATGCTAATTAGATATCCAGAGTTTTGTTTGGATGTTCCTACTTTTCAGTGTCTGCAGGTTGAGGTATGAGCTTCAGTGAGGAATGAATGGGTACCAGTGCTGTCACCTAGTAGGGAACAGATGGGCAGCCATGACCCTGACTTGACCGTTGGCAGGCACAGGGTGGTAGTTTTGCATTTCTGGATCTGCAGATGTGCGATAGTCCAAATCCAGTCCAACAGTGTAGCTTTCACATATGCCTCTGTGTAATGATATGGCCTGTCTGCCTGTTCTACTGTAAGGCTGTATAACCACATCCCTTTTTTCCCTAGATAAGGTGCCCTGAAGATGATCTGCTCACTACTCCCTTGATTAACTTTCTGTTTCTTGTATTGGTAAGAATCTAGGTCATGCTCAGAACAGTCAGTTCCTGTCCATTGAACAGGTATAACTGCTGGTTTTCTGCAGCGTACCTAACCAGGAAAGAACCACTTAATGATACAGATGTGTACATGGCCCTGTAGTACTGAGTTTATCATATTTGTGAGCAATGAACATTCTTGTAGCTTTTTGTTTCCTATGTGACTCAAAGACAAAGCATACTGGTTTCAAAACAATGGTTGTCCAAAGGGATGGCCAGTGCATTTATTTTTAAAACACAATGTACAGTAACTGTATGGAATTGTTTCAGCAGTATAGTCATCCATTTCTGCTGTTTTTTTATGATGTGCTTACCTTAAAGTATGTGTGTGTATGTTGGTTGAAGTACATAACACATTTCCATTAAATGCTAAATATGGGACATGATCTCTAGGGAGGTATGAAAATTCAGGCTGTCCTTACTACACAGCTTCTTTTCTTGTATCTTTTAAGTATTGCTGCTGTCTAAACTGTTTGAGATAATTTTAGCAGTGTGGCTTTGGAAGTGGGAGGAGAGTTCATGTATTTATCAGTTATGTAAGCATTTGCCACAACACTGAATCCCTCCAGTGCCTTTTAATAGGCCTAATCATTGTTCTACCCAGTGTCTATCACAACCTCAGGAATGATCCTCCCAGTTTTTCACTCCACAGTGGTTGCTTTTATCTCCTTTAACTTAAGTGCCAGTAGCCTGTATCACAGCCTTGGGTCACCAGGAGAAAGTTGCCTTTGTATACATTGTCTGACTGAGGAGCTCAGAATCCACATCTGCCCACATTTATGTGAGAGGAATATTGTTCATAAGCTGAGATAATTCTTACAGCACCCTAGGAAACCGCTAATTAAAATTTGTCTGTGGAGTTGATTGTTGACAACTATAGTTTCATCAGCATGGCTTGAAGGAGAAGCCATCACAGTTACGGTGTAATGGTGAATTATTTTTTTCAGTGCACTTTATAGGTCTGTTTTAGTTTGGCAAGAAGAATATCTGAACCATTAATATATGGTAAGATTTTTTAGTATTCCTGTACACTAATCATATTTTAACAATTTCAGAGAAAGGAAACTAAAGCCAAAGGACATCAAAATATACAAATAAAAAAAAATGTTAAATGGACAACAGAAATAAACACTTTAATGCTAAAACAATTCAGTGAAATGCTTTCATCTTACAATATGATGAACTTCAAAACTGATTACTACACTGCAAGTAGGTGCATTAAATACCTGAAATTAGTGTCATGTGACTTATGGAGCAGTAATTTAAAAACACAGTGCCAGACAAAATGCTAATTTGTACAAACAAGTGAAATAAGTGAAATCATGCAGTAACATTCAAACAGCATGCATGTCATGTATGTTTGTGTGTGTATATATATATATATATATATATATATATATATATATATATATATATATAAATATATAAATATATATATTTGTGTGTGTGTGTGTGTATATATATATATATATATGGTTCTGAAGACCGACAATGCAGAAGACGTAGTAGTGGTGGCAGGTAGAGATGATGGGGTTGTGGGGATAGGGGTGGGGTTAGAGTTAGATTAGGGATAGGGGGGGGTGGTTGAGTTAGGTTTAGAAGGCGATAGGGTGGGTTAAGATTTTGGCTTGTGCTGTGTGTGTGGTTTGTGGAATGGGGATGTGTTTTGTTTTTAATTGTTATTGTGGTGTGTGCAGTGTATGGGTTATGTGTGGTTTCGTGTTTATGGACTGTCGAATATGTGGTAGGTAGAACCATATATATATATATATGGATCTACTTCAGTAGATCGAACTTTTACAAGTTTGAACCACATATGGCCGAGACCATGTGTTCGAACTTGTAAAAGTTCAAGCACTGAAGAAAAAAGAAAAAAAAAAACGAAAAACAAAACTAAACGTCTGTAGCAGGGTGGCTGTGCCCCCCTGCACCCCCCACACTCCCCCCTACTTAAATATACCAACTCGGAGATCGCACTACATTGCAGAAAAGGGATGTCTTCCCATTCTGCACTGTACAGAGATCTCCATTCAGTCCGATCGAACTTTTACAAGTTCGAACATATGGTCTCGGCCATATGAGGTCGAACTTGTAAAATTCGATCTACTGAAGGGGACCCATATATATGTATGTATGTGTATATATATATATATATATATATATATATATATATATATATATATATATATATATATATATATACCCAAATAGTTTTTGTGGTAGGGGCAAGCCTGAGAAAGCACAACAGCGGGGAAGCATCAAATTCACAACCCCTGCTGTACCTTGACCTCCCACTAAGTAATGCCAGCATTCTGCAATCATGTTATGACTACTTGGTTTTACAGATGTCCAAATGTTCAGTCAAAGTGCTGCATAACTATGTCAAAAGGTTGCTAACCAAACTTAAACCTACTACACTATTAGCTGATGGGATACCTGCTGAATACCTTCAGTTGGCTGCCAGTGAACTTGCCTTCCCTGTATCCATCCTTCTAAACAGATCTCTCTTAGAAACTTCAGTGCCACCCATCTGGAAGACCTCCTATATTATCTCCCTCCATAAAGGTGGTACCTCCATCAACCTCACTAAGTATCGCCCCATAGCCATCCTGTCTCCTCTAGCTAAAATACTTGAGAAAGGTATACACCAGTAACTAATGCCATACCTGCCTATTAACTGACTTCTCTCTCCTACCCAGCATGGATTTTGGCCTTCTTATAGCACAAACACTGCCCTACTCTCTTTTACACTACACTTACTCAATCTAACTTCTGCCATATTCTTGGATCTATCAAAGGCCTTTGATATGGTCAACCATGTTAAACTAGTACAAGTCCTTACTGACCTTGGCCTTAGTAACCAAGCATTAGCTTGGTTTCAGAACTATTTACAAGGAAGACAACAAGCAATTTGGTGGGACAACAACCTATCCACACTACTACCCATCACCACAGGAACCCCACAAGGTTCCATTTTAGGCCCCCTCCTATTCTCCATTTTCGCCATATAACCTCCACAGCATCTGTCAAGATGAAACAGTTATACAATATGCTGACGACTCAGCACTTGTCTGTTCAGCCAGTGATCCTCAGAAACTCCGCTCTGTAACCCAAAAAGCCCTCCATACCACTGAAAACTAGCTTCTTCGCAAAAATCTAATACTAAATCCCCCAAAAACCAAACTGTTTCTATTTACACCTAACAAATGTACCACAATACCCAGCTCATTTAATATTGTGTCCAGGGATGGGACTGTCATCTCCCCTGATACTCACACTAAATTGCTAGGAGTGACCATTGATGATAACCTCAAATTTGATCAGCATATAAACTAAACCATTAAAATATCCACAAAAAACTGGATAGTCTATATAAAAATAAACCATTTCTAACACAACCTGCTAGGATAACAATTGCTCAAACTCACCTCCTTTGCACACTGTTTTATACCTCACCAACTTACTTAAAACTGAAATTGCCAAACTCAACACCTGTTACAATCAAATTGCAAAATCTGTTACTTGTGCCCCCTATCGAGCCCACCACTGCCATTCCCTAAAAAAACTTGGCTGGCTTGAATTCCCTAATCTCCTAAACTGTCATTAACTTTCCTTTGCCCATAATCTCGTATTACTCCCAGACAAAACTCCAGCTCTGGCCAGTCTACTAGAACTACAAGCTAAAACTCGACAACTTCACTCTAATGACAAAAAATTAATCAAGGTCACCAAGACCAACAACACAGCAGGGGAACCCTCTTCCCTAACTACATACACAAAATTTGGAAAACCCTACCTACTGCTACTACCTCAGCAGGCTCAAAGATTACATTTCAAAGACTCCTGAAAGAACTGCTAAAGCACACATGGATATGCACATGTTCCCCACCTGGCTGACACCCACTCCCACCCTTTCCCCTTACTCTTGCCATCTGACTTCAGCTTCATCATCAAAAGAATGCAACTTCTCTAGCTTCCTTCCAGTTCCACCTCTAATTCTAACCCCTTAGTCAACACCCATATGTCACTGCTAGGACACTGTTATCTATCCGCTACACTTTTCTCTTTACACCTCTACTCTTACTCTATACTTAAGCTACTTGCTCCTCCTGTTTTTCTTACTTAACCTGTTATCCAATTTCCCATCTCTCTCTCTTCTCCTGCTACTATGCTCCCTACTATGTCTAATCTTTGTTCTTTTTGTTGCTATACTCCTTACTCTGGCTAACTTGCTCACAAGTCAACTGTATAAAGCAAAAAATGCAACCCCCTACTAACAGTGTTCACCATTATGTAACGCCTCTACCTAAAACTGTTAAAGATGTGTTCAGTCTATGTAAGTATGTCAAATTTTAAGCTTCAATGCTATGTTACTAGTCAATGTTAAGTTTGGTACTACGTAAATTTGAATGCTTCTGTATACACCTTATATTTTACTTAAAATTTAACTGTGGAGCTTTTCACCCCGGGCCTCCGCTGAAAATGACATACTTTCCAGTTGGACTTTCCCGGTCAACAAATGTAAAATATATATATGGCTATCTATATCTATATATATATATAAAGATACATGTACACACACAGGTTTATTTCATGTCCCCAAAGGTATCATTTTCTTTGTTGTGACTTCCTTAGACTCTTTATATTAAGATGCAGAGTGAATCGAGGTTAATACCCCCTGTCACTTTAATTCTTTAACCTGTACGTCATTATTGAGACCTCTCACTCCTTTATACTAAGTTTAACATAGTCTAATGCAAAAAAGAAAAAACTTAAAAAAATGTATTTATACTTATTTACACTGTAATACTCCTTTCTGAAGAAGGCCTTTGAACTGTAGGCAAAAGCATTTAACTGATTTATTTTAGCATTGAAAAGTTTAGTTGTGTCATTAATTTTTGCGTCCTTTTTTCATATTTAAAATAATCTTAGCATATTTGTATAGGTTTTAGTAATTGATTATGTAATATCTGCTATTTGAACTTTTGTTTTAATGGTGCCTAAGTAGTTAAGCTGCTGTTGTCTCAATTATTACAGAAGCAGATTGGGAGACTGAATGAGTCTGCATAAAAGCATGTACCCATTAACAATCTAGATTTGACCAAGTATACAGAAAGAGGCACCAAATAAATCCTAAATATACCCTAAGTATATTTAATACAATCTCTGGCGTCTTTCTAGTTGTAATGCTTTCTCACCACAGTACCTCAGGCTGTCATTGGCCTAACCACAGTTTAGATTTGCTTCACATTTTGCTTTCTTTCCTTCCTTCTCACTGGTTGAATTTTGTAGTCCACTGACTGTATTCCAGAGTTATGAGATAATCAAAGGTGCTCATTTAAACTGCATCCCTGTGCAAGAAAGTTAGTGGGAGTGTTTTCATATTAAGTGCAGTGCTGTTATTTGGGCTTGATATTTGTGATATGTGGACATAAGAATGTCATGTAACAGACTTTTAGTAAACTTGTGAAGTATAAGGTGTGCTACAGAGACATGAACTTGAGGATTGTGAATCTACTAAGCAGCTAAGACCTGTACTGCCTTTCCTACTCATTTCACAAATTTTTCTAATTGCAGGTCAGGGGTTTACTTTGATGACAGCTGATCTCTTTTAATGAGTGGAATGTCTCAACTTGTCTTGTTTTCACAGTATCTCATTGGGGACCATCGATCCTTGTGCCTACCGTGAGCAAGTACGGCATGGGAATTGAGTGTCAGTGACAGCTTGTCGTATTGCTAGATTGTACAATTCCTTGTTCACAGGGGAGATTCACTCCTTAATCATGTGAGCTCTGAAAGCAGGGCCATCCAGTGACAGGGACACACAATAATTTCTGGCAGCATTGCAGCTGTTGGCATCTGGAGCTTTGAAACAGAATGAGAAAATACTTTTGTGAGCTCTCAGTAATTGTGCTTGCTCAAATGAGTCATATTGTATACTGTCCACAGAAATGTGAGTTGGGAGCTAATGTGGCCAACATATTTCATCTAGTATTTCAAGAACAACAACATTGATGCACCCCAGTTATCAGCAGCTGAGCATTTTGTTGTGTTAAAGACCTGGAGTAACTGTAGTGTAGCACTTGGATGCAGAGAAGGCAAAGACACACGTCATTCTGATGTTTTACAGAAATAGTGTTGCCCCCCCCCCCCCCAGTAGTATACTGGTTAGCACTGCTGTCTCATGGTACTTGGTTCTGTGGTTTGAATCTTGGACGTGGTATGTTTTGTGAGGAGCCTGCATGTTTTACCTGTCTCTGCATGGATTTCTGCTGGATGCTCCAGTTTCCTTGGCATCTGAAGAATGACCTCTGGGTGTACTGGTGATCCTATTATATGATTGTAAGTATGCCTGAGTGAGAGATACTCAGTGGGCTGGTGCTTTCTTTCCTGCATGGACTCTGGCACCCCTTCCAGATTTTAAGTGCGTTATTGGAGACTGAATGAACAAAGTGTTCCTCACCCTCTCTCTCTCTCTCTCTCGCTTGTTTGTTTGTGTCTTTCGGCTTTTCCCGGTTAGGGGTCGCCACAGCGGAACTCTGGTCCACTAATGATTGGCAGTAGATTTTTACATACTGGCTTGCCAGGCCTAACGCACAACCTTCAACGAAGGAACGCCCATTCACGCATGTCGCTACACAGAAGACGCTGTAACTGAGAATCGAACGGGCAACGTCTAACTGTGAAGCGACAACGCTACCGCAGCACTACCACCGCAGTTCTCCTCTCTCTCTCTCGCTATACCCAAATATTTCAATAAATTCCTTGGAGAGCATGGAGAATATGTACAGATTTCACCATAAGCATTTGTGGTAATTGAAAAGAAACTACTTTCTCAGTTTAGGTGGAGTTGCAGGAAACAGGATGCAGAGCCATGAATTTGAAATAGCAGGCAACATCCTTATTTTCCTGGGTTCTACTTCTGCCTCTAATAGTTCTCAGTATGTTATCATTTACTTGTTATGCTGGCACATTATGTTTAAGTTATCTGCTGCATTGGGTTTGCCTTTCTGCAGCCACATGAGAAGATGTTGCAGAGTTCATTTTGCTGTTGCATTTGTGAAATGCACAAAAGTAAGAATGCACCACATTTTTCCACATAAGTGCAAATATTTTCATGAAATTAGGATTTTTTATTCTTTATCTTCTCTGTTTTTCATTTAATTGCAATTGTAATCTGTTTTTCCTCTGGCATCTGTCACAACAATGAAACTGATAAAAATAAGATTAAAGCAATGTCTACAAATCTGGGAATTAGATGCAGCTGTACAATGCTGTTAGGCACACAGCTCACCCCATGTGGATGAGCTTGTATTTTTGAATTAAATTAATCTTAAATAGTGACAGTGGTGAATGGGAAACTAAATGAGCAGCTTGTACTCATGCCAATAGATAGGCCCTTTCAGTACTGGTCACCCTTTTGTCCCCTAGCAGTCTGGAGCAGTTGACATTAGAGGAAACAGTGTTAGCTGATAGGCATATTGAAACATTTTAAGCAGACCTGTGAACAGCCATAACCTCCAAGGAAACAAGGCATGGGAGCAGTGGGTCCTCCACTGTTCTATAACCAGGTGTTTTTATCAGAGGGTAAATCCTTTGGAAAATAGGGCAATATAACAGCAAAATCAGTGTCCAGAGGAAGGTGTGGGTTAAGTGAATACTGTCAGTAAATGTACAGAGAGACTGTGGAAGGAGAGAGATGACATCATTGGCATGTAGATCATACCTGTATGACACAAATGATCTGGGTTTGAATAGGAGGATCATTACCTGAGGGAGCCAGCCTAGTGAAGTAAGATGGTGTGTGCTATAGTGATGACCATAGTGCAAGCTTTGGGTAGACGCATTTGTTTTTGGCCTACATGGTGGCAGGATGCATAACTAGAAAGAGTGTTATGGAGATACTGCTGCAGGGCTACCAATGCATTCACTGCATGGTCTGTATGTAAGAACATTCTGATGAAAATTAGATCACATAAGGAAAACATCCAAGACAGATAGTTGTCCACTGTTCAATTTTCATTTCCCCCTGCCACCACCCTGGCATAAAATAAGATTGTAAGAAGGTATTTTACCTCTTCCAGAACTGAAAGGCATTCTGTGTCTGTGATATGAGTTGCTAACTGGTTAAGGGTTAAAAAAAATTGATAAGGAGCATTTGCCGCAAGCAGAAAAAAAAGTACTTTTTCTATAACAGGTAGTAACATTTTTACTAGGCAAATACATGTATAATGTTTCACACAGTAAACTGTGAAGTTTTATAGTGCATTAAATTACATAATTTTATGCAGATCGAGACAAATTGTGTGTCTGGTTTGCATATATGGGTGTATTTAATGTATAGCTGATGCCTCCCACTGCATGGTGTTGTGAAGACCTTTCATCTCTCCTGTGACCTTTTGAAAGTTTCCGTGGATTCACAAACCATCACTTGCTAAGGCAATTTGTTCCAAGGGTCCACAGATCTTTCTGTGTGGAAAACTACCTTATCAGGTCCAAGATAAAATGAATGCACTCCAGTTGCATATGATGGCCCCTCATTTTGTCCTTGTGCCTCAGTTCTACTGTTCACTTTTCCTATATAGCGTCTTATGCACCCCATCATATCCTGTTTTTACCGGTGTGTTTATCAGTTCCACATGATGTTTGTACTTGTTTCCATTGACCTTTCAGATGACCCTTATAGCCTTCCTGTGGAGGTTTTCCAGTTGCTTCTTATTCCTTTTCTTTTTGGGCCTGCCTGACTGAACACTGTTCCAGATGTTATCTCTGCAGTGGAACAGAAGTATGATCTCTCCTTGTGCAGTATGTACATCACAGGAGTGCGACTTTGAATTTTAAGAGAGTACAACTCAGCATTTTGTTTTGTATACTGTCCCGGAATATCCATTTAGAAAGTTCCATTTTCATAGAAGGAAAGTTCCAAGGCACAGTAAAGTCAGGTAAAATAAATATCAAAGTGATTTCAGATACAGCCTCGACTCTGTGGCATACAGGGATAAAGCTTTTACTGTGACTCAGATGAACCAAATTTGATTAGTGGCTCAGGAGCTGGCGGGGCCTGTTGTGGGAGGATGACGGTGAGTGGTCAGTGTTGGTTCACCAGTCCTGTGGGGAAGGAGTGGGACTGTCTTCTCTAGCACTGACATCTACAGGAGTATATTTGTGGAATGCAACACTATGGCTTTGGTGATGATAACTTGTGCTGGCATATGGTGTACTGTATAAAGCAAGGGGACTTGCATATGTGGAAACAAACATGCATCCTCTGGAAAACCAGTGTGTAGAGCAAGAGTTAGGAGCATAAAACAAAAAAAGCTGTACCTCATAGCAGATGATGGCTTTTCACCTCTTTTCCAAATAAAGAGGCTGATGGGATCTTGCCCCAAGAGGATATGGTTTCCACCCCAACAGGCTGTCACCCTGAAGAGGTCTGCCTCTTCCTGTTGGGAAATGAATAAGCCTAGATTTCCTCTCCTGAAGATGAAAGAATGGGTTTAAGGGATGACCAAGCTGAGGGTATGATGGCCATGGGGGTGGGAGCCAAGTAATTAAATAAATAGCAGGTAAAAAAACAACATACCAAAAAATATAAGAAAAATGGTGTAGACAGACTTATCCAACATGCTATATACATACATAATAATCATATAAAGTGAGCTGTCAAGTTAGTTTACTTGCAGCAGGAATAAATGTATGTACAATATAGACTGCTTCAGCGATGTGTAATAACTCAGCATAAAATGACCGAAGTCTATTAGTTGTCAGGATATCACAAGTGAAGAAATAATCATAATAAATTGCTAATAGAGGTGGAAACCCATATTTATATAATCTAGACAAGTACATTCCTGTTCTACTTTCCTCATTACTAGGTCAAATCATTGTGCTGTAAGTAATTTTTAGATAATTTTTAAAAGCCTTTTATTAGAGATGTATCTTAAGTTGAGATGCTTGGAAGCTTTATTCAAATGTACCAAGGGATGGAGAATAAATTGTATCTAAATAGCTATTTTTCATTTTTGGGAGTTAAGCCTTTTCCCCACAAGGTCTGAGTTCTCTTTAAGCAATTGTCCATGCAGACATTTGTCCATGTAGAAATACTGACCAGAGAAGGACATTTAGGTAAGCACAGAAACATTCATGTAATTTTAGTTGAAAAAGGATGACAGCTGGTTGAATACCAGCCATTTAACGGTGATGTGCATACCTCTCAAGTGTACCTCATTATGAGGAACATTACTCATGTTGGGTCATAAATGCCCATGTTTTTCAGTGTTACACATTAAGAGGGTTCATAGGTTCATAGGTAGGTACTAGGTTACTGGCCCTAGGGCCTATATAAGTCTAGCCAAACAGTACCCTGGCTTTTGCCACCCAAGAAAATTATTTTCCTGTGCCCCTGTCAAGCAGAGCCACAGAAGTGATCCCCGGGGTGAATTTCCTGTCTCCCATCCTATCATCAAGATTTTTCTTGAAGAGTGCTAATGAAGAGCTTTGTTTGATATAGATAGGTAGTTTGTTCCAGAGTTTGGGAAGTCTCTGAGACAGGAATCTATCTCTCATTTAGTGTTTAGTGATTTTTTTTAACTGATATCCATGGTAAATTGTACTGAATCATATTAATGCATCAAAAGAACTTTTTTAAGTTTAAAGTAGCACATTTTAAACATCTGTGAGCTTCCTAGTTGAAGTTGTTAGCTGTTAGTAGATGTTTCACGTTTTGCCTGTTTGTTCCACATTGAGAGGTGGTGTTCCTCATTTTGGAGAAGGAAGGTTGAGAGCAATGGTGATGTATTTTACAGAAGAATCCAGGTGTAAGCCTCATTCTCTTGTTCTAGATGTAGAAACATTCATACTCCAAGATGGCAGTAGTTGGATGCCAGGGATAGTTTCATTTAGATTTCTATTTTATTTTGAGTACACAGTGAGTAGATGTCTATTTAATGTTGAAATATGTTAAAATATTTTTGAATGCGTATTATTTTTGGTTTGCCGAGATGTTATGCCATGGATTGATTCTGACTGCTGCTTTATTCATAGGTTCATAGGTAAGTACTACTAGTTGCCCTTGTCGGCCATTTTAAGCCTAGCCAATTTCCCTTTTTATGTTCAAAATAACCTTTCCCATTTGGTTAGAGATTGATCTTATCCGTCCCATGATAAATAATTATATATTACAAATAATGAGAATAACTGGTGTCATACCTAGATAATTTGAGAGGACCCATGCATGAGACAAAGCTTTTAGAAGCTTCTTCCCTATATTAGCATGGGGGGGCAGTCTTGGGGTCATATTTGTTCTGTTTTCCATCCACAGAGCTAAGTTGTGCTTGAATTATGGACAGGGATGAACTTTGTTTTGTGTGACTGGGGAGTGAGCTATATCTGTCCTTCCAAACTGTTCTGTTGATGTTGCAGAAGAGGTTTAGATCATTAGACCGAGTGTTTCTGATACCATTTGACTTGCTGATGTAAATCCATCAGAGGATGCCTTGTATGCCAGAGACTAGTCACCTCTTATCACTCTGTGAGATGCTGAGTATAGTTACAGGGCTTTGAGTCAGTCCATGTCGGACATGTTGTTTAGGCATTGTATCCTTTAATAGGATGTCTATGTGGGCGTTTCAGTTGTTGCATGTGTCTGGCGAGATACATACCAAAGGGTATATTATATTCAATGATTGGCCTAATGAGGGCTGAGTGAAAGGGGACAATGACATTTTTAGATCTAGACACAATCCCTTTGTTTATAAGCTGTGCATTATAAAATATATTAATATGCTTATTCAGATACCTGTTGTATCTCTGTGGCAACATCTGTAGAGTCCACATTTTCTGCATGGATGGAGGGGATATGCCTCACGGTGACATGTAAATCAGCAGGTGGGTTATAGAGTTGTGTTCTGTGCTCCAAGCCAAGAAATTGGATGCACAGCTATA
Source organism: Protopterus annectens (assembly GCF_019279795.1). Lineage (NCBI taxonomy): Eukaryota > Metazoa > Chordata > Ceratodontiformes > Protopteridae > Protopterus > Protopterus annectens. Next base: position 52,473,403 of record NC_056733.1, read on the forward strand.
CCACACGCAATTCTGTGTGTTATAGCAAGAATCCTGGACAAAGATCATGAGCATTGGTCCTGTTTACATATTTCTTCTCTTTACTTAGAAAACTGGAATATTAAAAAGTACATCCTTTTGTATAGTTGGCAGCACTATTCTATAACAGTCTGATATATTTATTGATTGAGTAAAATTCCAACTTCATCTTTCTTAAAGTGCTTATAACAAAGTACTCTAAAATATGTGAGGTAAGTAATAAAAAAGAGAATAGAATGTAAAATAAAGTAAGACAAATTGCTGATAGAACGAAAATCATGTATTGAAGTAAAAAAGTGAACTGTATGCTGGATTTAGCAAATAGTGTTGCATAACTATGTTGTCATGAAACAAGATGTAAGTGATTAATTTAATCAAAAGCTGCCAAATCATGGTAGAGCAGCATTACCCACTTGAAAGAACCCCAAACAATTTAAGCTAGCAACCAAAGACCACTTTAAAAACACTGGTCCTGCCATTGTACTCACCCTGCCTGATTACTACCTACCTTTATAGTTTCTGCTACTCTGCATACAAAACTTTATATTTACTCAACTCTCTTTTTAAACCAAGACATACAACTTATTCTACTTTAACATTCACCTTTTTGTTTATAGTACTGTTTTATCTGTCAACAGTATACATGTATGCAGTTTACATATTTTAACTACCAAAATTCTCTATTGCTATTTTTATTGAAATGTATCTGTATTGCTATCCGCTGAAAAAAGGCAATAGCTCAGCCGGACACTCCCAGTCAACAAATGTGAAATAAAATAAAATAATAAAAGTATGACCTGAGCTGGTGACCAGAGGGTATGGCTGATGCTGCAGACTTTTTTTCTGTTTGAAATATAACTTAAAAAGTATCTATGTTCCCCTTTAACTCCTGGAATACTTTGCTTTTAGTCTTGCCTTGGCCTTTTTCAACTGTTTGGCTACTTCTTTCTTTGCTCTGATATATGCCTGTTTTTTTTATATTCCTACTTCTACTTTCTGCCATTTGAATGCTTCTGTCTTGATTCCAAATGCTGGTTTGAGTTACCTGCTGAACCACTCAAACTTTCTTCCATTTAGGCAAATATCTGCAAATACTTTCCGGAATGCTGACCCAAAATCAACAGTTTGTCCCAGTTCTTTTTGTCCCTTCACTCCCAGTTGTTTACCGTCCATAGTTTCTGTAGACATGCAGTGCTGCTTCCATCTCTTGGCCTTCTACTGCTCTGCCTAAAAGGAGCATACTGTAACACAGGATCCCTGTTTACCAGCAGAGATTCTGCTGATTGATTACCTGCACCATCTGAAAATATTCTTCCTAATCCAGGGATTTGTCAGGATCTTCTCACTTTCTGTTCTGAATTTAAGAAGCTGTGAAGTACAAGGGACAGGGGTTATAGCCCTTGGATCAGCAGTATTCCCCACAAATAAATTATTTCAGTCCAAAATCTGATGATCACCAAGGGGTATGGTCTCTCAAGTCACATCACCCATACTGAACAGATTAAAAATGGACACAAATATGAATTACTAAATAACTCCCTCAAGTATATACAGGAAATATGCATGGTTGCCCTGGGTATGGGTGGACACCATCTCTCTCTGAATAGATTTCATACTGAATACCCTAGTGAGTAGAATCTTTAGTCTAGTACCCCATGCCCTCTTTTTCACCATTGTCTGTTGCAGTGCCTTCCAGTTCTCACTTAGCTACAATATCTATACTTTGGATAAACTCTTGCTCTCTCTCTCTGTGTCACATAGACACACACATGCGTGCATGCACACACATGTACTCAGTCATTCATTAATTCTCTAACATTAGTCTTCTGTCCTGCCCCAAGGTAGTAAACTGTCACCACCCTAGATTTCCTGACTTAGGAGAAACCCTTAGTTACTGTTCAACTTCTGATAATAATCCAAAAATATTAACACAAATGGTAGTGTGTAGCAGAGCAGTCTGGCTGGTTAGAGATGGATGTCAGCAGTTTGGAGTGTTAAGGAATGATGTAATACAATAAATAAATCTTAGCATAATTTGCTTATCTATTAAATTATGTCAGCTATAAATGCTTTAAAAGTGAATAAATAAAAAATACTTAAGGACAAATTAATTAAGTATTACAGTTAATTAAATATGCAGAGAAATATAAACTTGCACTTTGATTATAACAAAGAAAAAATGTTTTGTCTACAGCTAAACCTTTTGTAGTTATCTGCTAAATAAAAAAATTACTGAGCCCTAAACTACACTGGCTGCATTTTTTCCAAAAGATAGATATCTCAGGCAGAGGCATAAGTACAGGAATCAAATTCACAGGCCTATACACAAAACGCTCCAGAATTGTCATTCTTATTCTTGACACTGACTGTTTATTCATTTGTTTGGCATGTATCTTTTTTTTTCCATACAAAAATACCATTTTCAAAATGCACATATGGGGTTGTGTGTTTTGCCTAATGGTTAAGGTCTTCACCTTATAAACCCAAGGTGTACAGGGTTTGATTCTTACCTCAGGTTATTGATTAGGCTTAAAATGGCCGTTTAGGGCAGTTAGCTTAGTATTCACATATGAACCTATGAACACAGATGCAGTTAAGCAATGCTTCACATTTATATCCTAATGAGTTTGTTTACTTGTTCACAGTTAGCTATCTCCTTGTAGAATTTTCTAAATTAACTTTTATAACTTTTAGCTACATAGCATATAGTCACAAATCTCATAATTGCAGGGCAGAACATTTATAACTCCTGTTTCACATCTGCAATACTGTTCACATCTTAAGTACAATTGCTGTATTTCTAAGCAGAGGGAAGCTACAAACTTTTTAAATATTGCATACTGAAAGGTCACAAGTTCTTAAATCTTTCCATGCCACTGAAAAACTTACATGGCAGATTCAATCACATGCTTTTTAGTTTACCTGCAGTTCACAGCTTTGTTTGTCTGGCTCAGACAGCTGGAACACATTTATTTCATGCTGCCTGTATTAATTCTGACTCTCGACTTTCAGATTGCAAAGGCAGATAGACTTTATAAAGTTTCTCAGACTAACAAACATTTATTCACCCACTTCAGATCATATCCTGTGGCTATTTCTACATATTCACCATCTGGAAATAAACTCTTGGTTTCTCCAAGCCCTTCCCTTCTGGACAAAGAAGGAACTGTATTGGACAGACTTGGTAAGATAATATTTTCATCTTCCACTTTAGTGTACATCATTCTTAAATATCATACACATAAGTGGAAGTTTATTCTGTCTTGAACCAACAGTTTGAGAAAGTGATCTGCTGCACTTTCTTCAGAAGGTAGTTTCTATCTGAATACCATTGCTTGTAATCTATTTCAAGTATTGAAACATGCATTAGAATGTGTGTATGATTGTGTGGATATCATGACTAGGGCTACTGATACAGTGTTAAGGAGATATGCCTGGGTATGTAATCAGAAATTTGCTGATGAGGTAAATTCTGACATTTTAAATTCAGCTTTAAATAAGTAGGTTTTGTTTGGCATGCCCACTAGTCAAATCCTCAAACATTTTGATGAGAGAGGGAAATTAATACAGGGACTTTCTGACATTGTTCAGCCCCACTCACTTATAAATCTCCCAAATCCTTTTTTCTATTTAAAAAACAGAACAAACAATCCCTGCATTCTCATGCTAAACAAGGAACAAAAAAGAAATGGTAGAAGGGAAATAACAAGAAACAAGGACCTTTTCCAAAACAGTGAGTGTCTAATAATGACTATGCCAGCATTATTTTCCATCTTCCCTACCCCTTCTGTCCATACCTGTTGAAAACTGTCTCAGAAACTATCTTTTTACATTCCCCTTTGGCAACAGATTGTTTCAGACTCTCTGGTGCTAAAATTGGTTCAGGAGAGCTACAGCTGATAGTGTATTACAAATATATCCTTTCAGGGGAGTTCCTCCATATGCTTCAAACCAAACCAAGGTTTTCCCTCAGGTTCTTCAGCACTTACTCACCCTATGAGTTATAGAGCCAGCGCCTTTAGGTCAAAGTGCCAAAGGCTTCTATTCCAGAAAGCTTTTGATACCAAAGAGCCTTCTTTGAGACCAGTTCTAGATATTTCCTTTCTAAATATGTATGTGACAGTACCAAAAAACAAGTTGATGACCCTTCAGAATCTGTTAACTCTCATCCCCTAAGAGAGTTTTATGGCAACATTAGATATAAAAGATACATATTGTCACATTCATATAGCCACAGTCTTCAAGAGGTTTCTCAGGTTATTCAAGTCTGGGTCACATTATCTGTTATATGCATTATTGTTTGGGTTATCTACAGCTCCCAGTCTATTTACAAAGTGTCTGCTTCTAGTCATAGCTCATTGCAGACTCAACAGCATTCACATATCCGCTTATTTAGATTACTTACTTATCTTTCAAGAGTCTTTTCCAGAACCAGAAGTCCTTAGAGTGGGTCTGGAATTCCAAGCAAATGTTTAGAAATCCTCCTTGACCCCATCTCACAACTGTCTTCCTGGGTTGTATTATAGACACCTCTTAGCAAAAGGCTTTCTTGACACAGGAAAAGTGGATTTTTATCTGGAAACTTTCCTGAATTTCTTCAATCAGTCTCAGATATTTACAAGAGAATTTCTCAGGATCCTGGGATTCATGGCTTTGATGATTCTCATGATTCCTTACGTCAGGTTACATATATGAAAAATTCAAGGATTTGTTATGACATGGACCCAACATCTATTTTGAGCTTTTGGCAAAAAGGAACTGTAGAGGAGGAGGAACTGTACAGGTGGAGACATCAAATAGCTTTGAATCCAGGTCTCCTCTTTGCTCCATTTTGCTAGAGAGAACAGTTTGTATGGGAGTAAAAGTATAAGATCTGAAGATTCCTCAGACAGACAAAAGCACTTAAATGTCAGAGGTGTTAGCTGTGATCTGTCTTTTAAAATCTCATCATCTTTGGTCCCCTGGACCTCAAGTGCTTACAGACACTACCACACAGTGATGTGGTTCTTAAACTTGCAGTGGGGTGCCAGATCGTACTTTCTGTGCAGGCTGGCTGTGATGACTTGGAAGGTAGTACCACATCATTCCTTAACCCTCCAAGCACCTTGCCTTCCGTCAGAGCAAAATATCATGGCACACACTTGCAAGACCAGGAAAGACCCTCAGAAATGGACATTAAATGAGGAGGATTTTCCAGGAGTTGATCAAGTTGTGGGAATTCCTCAACTAGATCTGTTTGCCTCCTTTCAATACAGACAAGTGAACAAACTGTGCTCCAGGACTACTTGCAAAGAAGCTTTAAAAACAGATGGATTCTCTTTCCCTTGGTAGGGAATGTTCCTTTATTCCTTTTCACTGATATCCAGGCAATTCTTTATGCCTTCCCACTGATATCCAGGGTAGTTCTGAAGATTCAGGACTCTTCAAAGATCATTATGATGACCCCACACCGGGTCTCCCTTATTATTATAGAACTGGCCAAGGGCAGTTATCACAAGCTTTCTTACAAACTGGACCTACACACACAAGACAAGGGGAGTTTCCCTACACTCCCGTCTCAAACATCTGATTCAATTCTGATACATTTTAGGAACCTATTTCATGAGGACATGCAGGGTACTAGAGGAAGCAAAAAAACCTGCTAACAGGAAAGTATGTGAAAAAAACATTTCTAGTTGGTATGTAGCCAGGAACCAGTGCCGATCAGGGATTATGTACCACTAATGCCACTATATTTGTGTGAGCTATTGTTCTCAGGCCTCTGTTTTTCCACTGTCAAGATGCATCTTGCCACCATTTCAGCATGTCTGCCCATGGATCCTCCACTTTCTTCCCTGTTTTTAAGGAAACAGTTTCTGAGGGGAATTTTACACCTGAGATCTCCTTGTAAACAGGTAACTCTTTTGTAGCATCTTAATTTGTGGTGGAAAAGTTAACTGTGTCTCCATCTGAACCTATACATCAAGCAGATTTCTGGCTCATTATATGGATAATTGTTTTATTTCTCTGACACTTGCAAGAAGAGTTTCTGAGTTGCAAGCTGTTATGGTGGGTGAGCCCTATTTGTTTTTTCATAGGGATAGGATCTCAACAAATCATGCCCAAAGTGGTTTCACAGTTTACCTTGAATCAAGTCATCAATCTCCCAGTCTTCTATCCAGATACTAAGTACCAGAGAGAAAGGATTCTACATGAGGACATAAGTAGGCAGCATATCTGCCCAGCCTTAGTAAAGTGTAAGCTAACCATCAATCACTCAAAGCCTACAGGTACTCTGGACCTAGAAAACATTAAAACCTTCTTACTTTTGAAGTACTACCTTGACTTAACTAAACTAAGTCCTTTAGAAACGCAAATCAGCTATTTGCTTCTTAGGCTGGCAGCCTGCATCAAAACAGATTACTTCAAGGTGGTTGTCCTCATCTGTTGACTTTTGTTGTACCCACTACAATAAATCTTATGAGGCATGTGAGGAAATAAATTTTTGCTCATGTAAGATTCCTACTTATTTAGTAAGCAGGTGAAATAAAGATGGGGGAGTCAAAAAGGTTAAAACAAGGTGCATACTATTTGTACACCTTGAATAACCTTTCTGAATGAATAGACAGCAAAGCACAGTGGTTGGGCTGTTCTTAAATTCAGAAAAGTTAATTCAAGGTGTGCACAATGTGTATACCTCATGTTAACCTTTATGAATTTCCCTGATGTATATGGAACAAACTGAAAGCTGGACCAAGAGTCTGTTAGAGAAATTGAAAATATGTTGCATCTTTCAGAAAGTAACAAAAACTGAATGGGATTCAGCAAGTAATTTATAACCGCCACATACAAAGTCTTGAGTTTCTTGCAAGGCAGTAGTGAGGTAAAACACCAGACAAACTGCTTTTTTAATAAGAAGTAGACTTTATTGCTGTTATCAAATCAAACACAAGCATATTTAAAAAATATTTACATATCTTTTCTGTGAAGTCTTCTTTAATTCTCATAACTGTGTAATCATAACAACATTTATCATGTATATTACATCACATCACGTAATGCTTTCAGAATGGCATGATCAATTTTCTTAGGGTGTATTACCAAATTACACATCAAACTTAATATCAAAAATAGACCAAAACATTTGACCATGAACTTGGGAGCAATTGAATCATTTTCATTTTACATTATCATTGCTCTGGGGTGTCATCTGGTATGATGTTATTTCTGAAATCCTGTTGATTATACACATTTCAGTCACCTTACACTTAGGGATGACTTTATGCATAGGTGAACTAGGCAACTGTCTAGGACACCATGCTTAAAAGGGTGCTTTTTCCCTATTTATTTATTTTTTGAGCAATGTTTATTTGCTCTAAAATAAATAAATGCAACTAGAAAATGTGCTGAGGAACGTTGGGTGATTCAGGGGGGCAAGGCTCCACTTGACTTGAAGATGAAGTCACATTAGATTAAACATTGCTACCCCACAATAGAAGAAACTGCACTATGTTCTAGGTTCAAAGCCATCTGAAGGAGTTTTTTTTTTTTATAAATATACCAGTGGTGGAGATATGCTCAGGTCAAACTCTGTGACATTCTGCAGTATTCAAGAACAAACACCTGAGGTGGGATTTAGAGAGTGCAGGAACCCTGCCTAGATGTATCCTCTGGACAGTGAGGACTGATGCAATGTTGGTGAGATAAGTGTATTTATAATACTGCATTTACAGTAATGCCTCTGGTAGTGATCAACTAGATATTTTTGGCAGTTTTTCTGGCTTTGTGATGTGTGGGAAGTTGGGATGAGGGAAATTTTGTGGGGAAATAGGTTTCACAATCAGAGGTCTGAATTGTACATAAAATATTCTATAACTGCTTGGTGTGGATTATCTGGTTGAAATTAAATGATCCTTTTGCTACTTGGCCAGTTAGCAGTTATATCTCAAAAATAAGGGATACATGTGTAACAGAATACCGAGACCTTCAGAACTTCTGGGAGCTGGTGGCCCCAACACACCAAGGCTGTATTAGTTGATTTTGACATGGGATTAGTAATTGACTCTGCCATGAACCACACCTTGTCTAAATCCAGCCCTGGTTATGGGTGTGCACAGAAGGTTAATGTACATGTGTGTGGGGATTTTGACAGTGTCATTATTTCATTAACATTCCTCCCAAACCACCAAGGTCATATCTTATGCTGGCATGGGGATAGTATGGTCATTATTTCTATAACTTTCCTGACAAACTTCAGAATGGTGTACAGAGGGTCACTATAGGATAACAGTACTGTTTCTAGAAGTAACAAGCTAGAAATATAATTGTAATCTTTTTTTTTTCATTTTCCTCACAGTCAAACATCTGATGCATATACTAGTGCTGTATTTTGGGGAAGACTAAATAAGCATGCTGTTTATATATGTCTGACAACAAATATGTTATGTTCTATTATTTTTTTCAGGGTTGTCACAGTCTGACACCAGGAAGGGTACACAGAACATGGCTGTCTTTTGGGGGTAGGAGGTGAGGAAGCATACCGTATATGTGTGTGTGTGTGTATACTTATATATATATATATATATATATATATATATATATATATATATATATATAATTATATAAATATGACAGCAGCAGCCTGAGATATAACTGTGGGCATTTGTGTCTTAATTTTAATTCCAATTTAACAATAGATGGGAATACACATAAAGTGATTACTACCTATTTTGAGGTTTGGGGGGATAGATGCTATACCTAGCTATGACATATGTATCCTCACAAACATTTGTCTTTTCAGTTTATTGCGAATTGGTGTTTGGTCAGCTTTGAGCATTAAAACTTGGATACAGCTTTTTTTCTTGCTCGAAATAAAACAGTAAAATTTATTTATTTTTAATTTGCATAATTTTTGTTCAGGTCATCAACGGATCAAAAGGTTGGAAAAAAGCTCTGAAATGTACCTTAGAGCATCAATATCCCTGTGGCTTCTGGGTACTTAGCAGCCCTCAGACCCCCAGCTTAATTTAATTATTACAAGGTAGTTTTGTAAGATAGGGTGCCTTGAAAGGATGCAGGAAAAAGCAAAGTTGAAGAGCAAGAATGAATTTATTTTCTTAATCATTGTTTTTGTTCACACTATCATTGGAAGAAAAGGTTGTTTAAAATGCATCTCAGAGTATCCCAAAACTTCTTGGTCTCTGTAAGCCTAATGGCCCACAGACCCCCAACTTAATACAGTTATTTTGCACTGCAGTTATTACAGTGTAGTCGTGGTCAGTTAGGTTATCTAAAAGGATGTAGCAAAACAACAACAAAAAATGAAGAATAGTACTAAATTTCTTTCTTTCAGCATGTTTTTGTTCAGGCAAGATGTTTGTTTAAAAACTCTAAAATGCATCTCAAGAGTATCAAAAAACCTCATGAGTTTTGTGGGGCCTAACATCCCTCTGGCTTAATGTAGCTGTATTGTCCACAGTTATCAGAGTGCAGTCATGCTTAAGTAGAACATGTTAAATGAATGAACAATTAAATGAATTAATAACTGCAAGACAAAACTGAAGCATAAGGCAAACTATCCGAAAAAAAATAAAAGTAAAAATGAATCTGGATAGTGTGAGTAGGCCAGGATAGGATGGGCAGCTGGGGGCAGGGTGCCATGAAGCCTGTTCACCTAGGAAGCCAGTTTACCAAAAGCTAGCCCGGCTTAAACTTCTTTTTCTATGCCTGCCTTAGATTTCCTTCATATAGAAGTGGCTTTTGTTCCTTCGCCCATCATAATTAATAGTACTTGTTATATTCAATGCATATATTCACATCCCGACCCCAGCCCCTGCCCAGAAAACCACAGTGAAAAACTTCTCTAAAGCAAATTTCACACTCCTCAAAACCGAGGTGGAATCCTTCAAAGCCCCCGGGCCTGTGGAAAATACGTCCCAGACTGCAGAATCCTTTATAAAGGCATTCTATGAACACCTTCAGGAATGCATGGATCATGCAATCCCAAACAAAACCAAGACCCAATCCTCCAAAGGCAGGCGTCCTGTCTGGTGGACCCCAGCCATAAACAAACTATACAATAGAAGGAGGAAGCTACTACATGATAGAGCAAAATCCCAAAAAGGGAAGGCATCTGTGATCAGTATTAGCAAAAAACTACGGGCACTCATAAAATTGTCTAAGGCCAGCTTCGAGAGAAAAATTGCACAGGACACTAAGGATAATCACAAGGCTTTCTTTAGTTATGTTAGAAACCTGGGTGGGAATTCCCAGATATGCTCAGAATTAGTCCAAACTGACAAAAAAATACACCGAACCCACATACATTGCCAACATCCTAGCTGACAGGTTCAGTGCAAACTTCTCCCCCCCTTCCCCACCAAAAGGGCAAATATCTATCCCAGCAGAGTGCTGCCCCCCTGACATCTCAGATGCTCAGGTAAGAGCCGCCTTCCCCAAAGCAAAAAACACAGCATCAATGGGACCAGACGGTGTCGCGGGCTGCGTCCTACATGAACTCCAAGAAGAACTAAACCCAAACATAAAACTACTGTTCAATCTCAGCCTTACTACAGGATATGTACCCAAAGAGTGACGTACAGCAACAGTGGTCCCTCTCCACAAAGGTGGTGCCTCAACGGATCCTGGAAACTATCGCCCCATAAGCCTGACTAGCTTGGTCTGCAAAGCTATGGAAAGGATCATCATGGACCTCATAAATAAAGATATTGGGGACCTGCAGACACTGGATCCTACCCAGTTCGGCTTTGTTAAGGGCAGATCCTGCCTCTTAAACCAGGTCGATTTCTTTGAAACAGTCACCAAGGCCATTGACGAGGGGAAGGTGGTCCACACAGCCTACCTGGACCTCACAAAAGCCTTCGATACATTACCCCACTCGGGCATTATAGATAAGCTCACAAGCTTAAACATAAACCCCTATGTCACTAGATGGGTTGCAAACTGGCTCAAGGACAGAACCCACATGGTTAGAATTGCTGGAGCCATGTCAGACTCCAAACCAGTTACAAGTGGCATCCCACAAGGCTCAGTCCTGGGACCTCTCTTGTTCGGTATATATTTCTCGGAGGTACAGGCCAACACGGAAGGACTGTGGCTGACCAAGTTCGCAGATGACTGCAAACTGGGCACCATAATCGACTCTCCAGCCGACACAAGCATCCAACAAAAGGGCCTCATAGGAACAGACAACTGGTGCCAGAGCCATGGCCTCAAGCTAAACTCCAAAAAGTGTATAGTCATCCCCTTCAGCAAAAACAAAGTGCCCACAAATTACCACATAGATGGTAATCCATTAAGTACGGAAGAAATAATTAGGGACCTGGGGACCCAAGTTGATAGCAATCTCTCATTCGACAACCACGTGGCCAAAGTGGTTAGAAAATCATTTTATATAGCCCACCTAATCATGAAGGGATTCACATCTAGATCAGGGGAGGTCATCGTGCCTCTTTACTCATCCCTCATCAGGCCCATAATTGAGTACAATGCCCCTTTTGGGATGCACCTTACCAGACACCTGCAGCAACTGGAAAGACCCCAAAAGTACCTCACCAAGAGGATCAGAGGGCTCAAACAGATGCCATATGCTGCCCGGTTAAAGAAACTTCAGCTCTACTCAGTGGCATACCGCCTGCTCAGAGGCGATCTGTGCCTGACGTATAAAGCCATGTCCAACCCAGAATTAATGGACATGCTGCACCTCAGAAAATCCAAATCCCATCGGGCTACGTGCTCGAAAGACTTGAACCTCAGCACTGAAATAAATAGGACATGCTGGAGGGACAGATTCATAACCCAGAGGCTCCCTTCACTCTGGAGTAAAATCCCAGTCCAGGTTAGGCAGAGTCCCTAATTGACTCTATTCAAGAGGAATCTTGATGAGTGGGTGGGAGATCATAGAATTACTCCGGGTATCCCTTCTGTGTCACTGTTAGACAGATGCACAGTATACTAACCTCGAAAATGGGCATAGCAAAATTCATTTTAAAATGGGTGGCGAAAGCCAAACACACTCTGGCTAGGCTTGTAAATGCCCTAGGGCAGATAGCCTAGTATGAACCTATGAACCTATAATGTTGAACTTTTGTGCTTTGTATTCCACTGAGCCATTTCATAATTTTCTGTAGTAATTTTAATATGTTTATACTCTCGAAGTTTTGCAATTCTAAGAGAACCTGTTGAACGTGATGTATGTTTAATTGCATAATAGTTTTTGTTGACAATATATTATGTTACTGTCTCTACCATATGGCCCAGGTTGGGCTAAAAGGGTCTTTGGGTCTGCCTTACCCACCCTGTCAAAAAACAAATCAATCAATAAATGCTATCTAAACCTTACTCTTCAAATCCATTAATCAGTGAAAACTTTGTGTGTAACATTGCCCTGAGACAGCATGTGTTGTGTAGCTGTCTTAATTATCCCAGTGTCACTTTGTACCTTGTAAGCTGCAGTCTTCCTCTGTTTAATCTCATGCATAAAACTTCATGTGGTTCTTGGACCAGCTATCACCGTCATTATCATTGTGTACCTCAGTCAGCATATAGCTACAGACTGACATACATTCTAATCAGCCTGTCACAATTCAAATTCTGGTCCGTAGATTTTAATATTCAACCTGTTCTCTTCATGCCCCTTCTTCAGCTGCAGCACCACCTCTACCAGTCACCATCAGCAGCATCAGGGGTCAGTGAGGTCAAGAATTTTATTAAATTTTCACCTTTGTGAGTGATGTCCATCATTAAATTAGATCATTGTTGCAGCAGCCCAAGCTATATGGGACATTCATCCAAGGATAAGACCTACCAGATAGCTTCCAACAGTTAAAAGTTTGCTAGCCATTGTGCAGCTCGAGTGGAGAAGTATAAACTTAGTGCTGGGGCACCAAGACTTTAGGGATTTCTTGCTGCAGAAGTAGGAGTTAAGAGCTCTGCTAGACAGTATAAAACCTTACACCCTAAAAATAATAATAATAATTATAAACATAGCAGAAAAGGGGAATGGAAAGAAGGTGAGGTTTCTGCAACAATGTTCTATTCTGACACCTATTCGTAGTGTAAGTTGACTTACACAAGTGCACCATATTCATGATTAGATCACTGTTGCAGTAGCATAAGCTATACGGGATGAACACCAGAGCTTTGAAAGAAAGGGCAGTAGAAAAGGATGAGAGACCTGCAGTCCCTGAAGAACAATCCTAGCAAAGCCTACTCTGGACCTAGAAAACATCAAAACTTTCTTGCTTTTGAAGCGCAGTCTTCCCTGCAGGCTTTGAGTGATCGGCTGTCAGTTTGCACTTTACCAAGGATGGGCAGATAAGTACCCATTAGGGAATAACTTCTACTTTATCATTTTTTGTGAACAGAAGTTGTTCTTTTCTGTGAGAAATATTTGCTAAAGGCTACAACTAGTGTTTTAGTAATTGTCACAAAAATATGTCAAATCTGACATTTTTGCTCATCATTCCCTGTCAGAAATGTCTTTAAAATAATTGATTTTTTGTAAAGAAAAGTTTTTCTTTTTGGTCAAAACTTGTGGTTAGGAGTTGGTTTTGGGGGGCGGGGGGTTGTCATTACACTTTTTTACCTCAGAACTTATTGTTCCTGTTAGGTTTTTTCACAGACTACCCCAGTCTCTGCTACCCACTTTACTGACACCTTTTTCAATAGACAGATGTTCCTGCGTTCTTGTAGGGTTTCCCTTATTTATAATCATTTGTGAGGAAAAGTGTTACTTTTCTGTCAAAAGGTGGTATTAGGTAGTTGTTATAAACATTTTACCTCAGAACTGTTTTGGCAGTGGGTGAGTGGGTGTCAAGTCATCACTTTTGAAGGGGTGGCAGACCTTTTAATGAGGGAACAAGCCCTTAGCACTTTGCCTGAGCACATGAGAATCTGGTTGGCAGACCAAGAATGTAACTCTGCAGATGATCAGGGGAAAAGGGGTATGTCTACCTAGCAAGCAGGGCATCACTGCACAGGAAGGGGATACCCAGTACTGCACATGGATATAAGTGAACCCATGGTGGGCAGTCTAAACTACCACAACAGAGTCCACCAGTAATGGGGAAGCCACTAGTTCAGGTACACGGCCAGGATCAAAGGTTACATGTTTTAAATGTAACCAGTGGCATCATGTATCTTATAGATGTCCACGGAGGTAAGGTGGAAAACAAAATGTGGGGAGCCAGCAAGTGAGAATAACAGTATGCCAATGGTAAATTGTCTGGAGACAACAGGGGTACCAAACTATCACAAGAGGTTATATCCTATCTTAGTGGATGGAAAACAGGCCACTGCTAAGAGAGAGACAGCCTTTGACATAACCATTGTGAAGCCTGCTGTGGTTAAAGAGGAGCAGTACTTACTTGGGCAGTCCACTCCAGTCAGAGCTTTAGGAGGGACCCCATTCCAAATGCTTTTGGCCAGGGTTCACCTTGACCGGGATGGTGGAAAAGGAAGCAAGCAAGTAGATGCATTTGAGAATATCCCTGCAAATGTTCTGATAGGGAATGATTTTGATAATGCAGTACCTTGTGTGCATGCAGTTTCACACAGTCAGGCTTGGAGACAGGCATGTGGGGCTGGTAGCCTGGAGAGACCCAGACAGACACCACACCTGAAGCCAGGGTTGGTGGTGTGGCTATTTCAAGGAAGGAGGTACCCTGTAGCAGTGAGCCCCTGAAGGTGATGCACAGCTGCTCATTGGACAGCATGGCTGCAAGGGCAGATGTAAGTGGTAGTACCCAGGCTGACAGTGAGGCACTGCTGTCAGAGAATACCAGACGTCCTGTGGAAGGGGAGCTGGGAAGAGTCACAAAAGTATAGCTGAGACAGGCTCAGCTCTCAGACCCCACACTAAGAGGCTTCAGGAAGGTAGCTAGGGAGGCACCTGATTGTCAAGGTAAAAGGGAGTCTATATACTGGAACAAAGAGTTAATGTTTAGAGAGTGGACCCCTGAGAAGTGGGCTTGAGGGAGAGGTAATACAGCAGTTGGTAGTGCCTAGAGCCTACCATCTTGCACTTCTAGCCATAGCCCATGGCATTCCTTTTGCAGGTCATATGGGCATAAAGCATACCAACGGACATATTATGCAGAACTTTTATTGGCCTGGGACTGCAAGGGACATAACGGGACGTACTGCAGGACCTGTGAGCAGTGCCAAAAAGTAGGCAAGGCAGGAGACAAAGTCAAACTCCTCTGACGCCTTTGCCTGTGATTGAGGAGCCATTTCAGAGGGTAGCTACGGATATTGTGAGGCCTCTGAGTACCCCAAGTGACACAGGAAAGAAGTATATCCTGGAGTTAGTAGATTTTGCTCTTAGATACCCTGAGGTGGTGGCTCTGTCCTCCATTGAGGCAGAGAAGGTGGCAAATGCTTTGCTAGAGATTTTCAGCAGAGTAGTTTCCCAAGAGAAATACCAACTGCAGAGGTGCCAGTTTGATGTCAGACCTGCTGGCTTGTCTGTGGAAGCACCTCAAGACCACCCCCCTACCATCCACAGACTAATGGTCTTGTGTAGAGGTTAAACTCTACACTAAAGAACATGCTACATGCATTTACAGACCAGTTTAAGAGAGAGCGGGACAAATATTTGTCATATCTACTGTTTGCATACAGAGTGGTATCCCTTCAATTCAAATGTTTTTCACCCTTTGAGTTGCTGTATGGACATAGGGTGAAAGGCCCTTTAGATTTAATTTGTGATGAGTTGGAGGGTGTGTGTGTGAATCTCACAAGGTGTCTGTTATGGCATGTGTCCTAAACATCAGGGCAAGGCTTAGGGAGCTTATGGGCTTTACCCAGGAGAACCTGACAGGAGCCCAACAGAGGAAAAGGTCTGGTATGACAGGAATGCTCGAGCCCGAGAGTATGCTGTAGGACAGTAGGTTACGGTTATCCTTCCTGCCAGACACAATAAGCTGCAGGCAGCTTGGGAGGGACTCTTCAAAGTGGTAAGGAAGGCCAGTGACGTTAAGTACATGTTAGAACTGCTAGGCAGAAGGCAGAGGCACAGATTATACCATGTTAACATGATAAAACCTTACCATGATAGGGAGGACCTTGTGCTAATGCAGTAGGAAGCAGGAGGAGTCTGAGGAGGATCTGTGGCTACATCGAGCCAGCCATCAAAATGCCAAGTTACTAAGGTGGAGCCTAGGGTTGCAGACATATGATATGACAGTGCAGCACCATAGTGGGGTTAGCAGTGCCCATGCAGATGGGCTCTCAAGACAGGGTATTGGGGTATTGTGTTCCCAGATAGGCTTATTTCTCTCAAGCAACGTTTCTTGAGGGGCACTTCAAAAACTAGCTTGAGTCTTCAAAGGGGAGAGATGTGACGATAGGAGGTACTGCCAACCATACCAGGAGAAGTAGGGCAGTGGATGTGTAACATATGCCAGCACAGCTAGCTGGGATTTTGTAAAGAATTGTATGTAATTTGTATATCAAACTGATTTGTGTAGATGCTTGTGTTAAAATGCATCAGCTGTGTGCACTGCTGGAAAGAAAACAAATGTACATGCATTATTTTAACTGTTGAAATGTACATGTTGTAACAGAGGATATTGGAAGAGAAGAGATTAATCCCAAACTTTAAAAATACTAAGAAGATTAACATCTTTATGGCCATGGCCCAGTAGTTTATCTCAGAGTTTTGAATGAAGCCAGAAATGCATTCTCTGTAAGAAGTATGATTTATTAGCTCCTGTAGGAAGAAGAGAAATGTTTTATAGATTTGTGACTTCCAATAGCTGCACCAGATTTGAGCATTGCTCATGTGTGTATTATTGACATGTAGGTGCTAAAATCCTGGCAGCTTCTAGTAATGAGGGCTAGTGCAGAAAACAGTCAGATGACCAGATGTGTGTGATGTCATTCTGTAAGCCAGAAATAATATTTAGATATTAGTAGGAGATTTCTCTCTGTAGTCTGTATTTTGTCTTGGATCTGTCAACAAGGACCACTCACCCACTTCATCTTGCATTGCGTTTGTAAGTGACCAGGGATAGTAATTCTCTAAATCAGTTAGGAAAATATAGTGAGAATAGTTACGTATCGTTTTTCTTTAACTGTGTGGATCTTTTCAGCTGTTTTATTTTTAATATTTCCTGTGATAGAAACTCTGGTGTTTATTGTAAATAGATATTTAATATTTTCATGGCCTTTTATTATTTATTATCAAGCATATTTAAACAACATTGTGGCTGGTCCTTTTAGAAAAGTATTTAAGGTTTGAGAGCATTTGCATATATTTATTTGGTGATAACTCTGGGTACTCCAGAAATTCTTGCTGCCAGTAAAACTACCATTTGTATTAATATTGATTTCACTCAGTATAATTCAGTAACTTTGTAAGAGCCTTGGGTAGCTGGCTTTGTAGTTACTGGTGGCTTTGATAACTACCTTATAGTCTGGGTGAAAGGGAGCATAGCTAGTAAACCTGTGCCAGCCTTTCCCAGGGGTGGGTGGGTGGGGGTGTATGTGTGTGTGTGTGTGTGTGTGTGTGTGTGTGTGTGTGTGTGTGTGTGTATGTCAGCTACTTGGAGCAAGGACATGAAGCACTGCTTTCACAGAGAAAGTGGTGAAGGACTTGGCTTCGACACTCTGCTGAGGATTTAACTCTGAAGCTGTGTCAGTGGTGAGTCTAACTCGGAGGGAGACAGATAGAAAAATCCAGACCCCGGGCTAACTGTGTTCTCTGTGTGATCTTAAGAGAAATTGTGCTTGATGCAGAGAGGTCTGCATGTGGAAATACTGAGTGCAGCCATTTGTATTCCAAATGAATGTCCCTCTCCAGTGTCAGTGGTGAGGATTTTTTGATTACTGGCCCAGAGTGGGGATATCACAGGAGGACAAGCCTTTCTTGTGAATAAAAGGGCTAAGAATTTGAAGTTTTAATTTTAAAAGGAGGTATGGATTCAGCATTGGTTAACCTCAAAAAGAAGAAGGCACGTATACTTGTTTCAGTTGTAAACAGTGCAGATTTGTGTCTGCTAGCCTTGGTTCATTTGTAAACAATGTAGATTTATGCGGGCTAGTCTTTATGTAAATAGTATGAACATTTGCTAGTAGGTGCACCACATATGAAAGTTTTTATGTTGGTAAAACTATCCATTTTCTTAGAGAAAGTGCAGCACAACATTTAAGGGATATTACAAAAGGAAGAAGAGCGGTGCATTATATACACAAATAATGTATGTAAGAATTTTAAGAAGTTTGCTTTTATGTATTGGAATAATTAAAACTGGATTCAAGGGGAGTGACGGTAATGTACTACTGGAAAGGAAATAATTTATTTTACAGGTAAATATGAATGCTTTTGAGACACTGGTTTGAATAATGCAGTGAATGTAGCACATTTTCATAAGAATAGACCTTTAATTTACTGAAATGTTTTTAATCAGTAAAATGTGATTTATATTTGTGACATCAGTATGACTTTTATTATTTAAAATGTGTAGGCAGTTTTGTATTGTCAGTCAGAAGTTGATCAGGATTGAGGAACGGAAGTGCTTAATGTTGGTATAAACCCCTGTATACTTTCGAGTTGTACTGGTCATTTTTATTTTATTGCACTGCAAATTTGGACACCAGACATGATTTGAGTTTCAGCATTCAACATACATGAAAAAAATACTTCAGTTTAAATACACATAACATACACTTTGCTTATGTCTTTTATGTGTGCTAAATAAAATTATAGCAAGTTCACATAAATCAGGCAGAGATTAACATCTGAAAAACTGTAATGTAAGTACAGATAGGCAACTATAAGATCAAGCATTAAATGTCCATCATGTAAGTGTTGGCTTTTGCTCAGTGCTTTGCAGGTTAAATATAATTCACATACATTACTGGATATTATTCCATTACACTTTGCATGTTCATATGGTTAACATTTCACCATAATTAACATGCAACAGTCATCTTGCCGTACCATTATTTTTTAGCATTTACTCCCTGCTACTCAATATTAAACATAAGCTAAGCACCTGTAACCATTATTATTAAAAATTCAGTATCTTATAGGCCCAAATGTCCCCTACAACCTCACTAACTATATAAACTTAACAACACATATAAAAGTAAATGCTCTCCCCAGCCACACTTAATATGTAAAAATAATAGCACAGTCACTGATAGGCATCTTGAAAAACAATACAATTAAATATGGGTCATTTGAGTACAAGCTTCCTTAATAAAAGAAACTTAAGTGCAGTCTGCCTAGAGTTCTCTAATTTGTTTTAATTTTGTTTTAATTAACAAGGCACTTGCTACCATTGTTAACAAGTCAGTGATTTGTAAGTTCAAATGTCCCACACATCCTTGCCTTCTTACTGTATGAATTTAAGAACATATGTACAGGTAATGTGTTCAGGCCATTGTTAGCTGGCACATATACTCATTGAATTATCTGGTTTTGCACTGTACCTTGGCCCTCAGAATACTGTAGTTAATGCCTCCATATAGAACTTTGTACTTTGGCCAGTCATCTTGTTCAAGTAGTACAAACACTTGAAATGCATCTTTTCAAGTTGAATCTGATCTCTCTTCCTGTTCACCATCTGTTTCTTCTGGAGTATCTACCACTTATAACTTAGCCGTGTCCTTGGCACGTTTGTCCATCTTTGAGTTACTGTTGCAGATGATTCTAGTTTCTCTTATCTCAATGGTTTCATCCAGGCTGTCAAAAGCCAGAGCTTTAGCCTGCTGCCAAAATAACTTCAGAATGGCCAGGACTGAACATCTAAACTACATTCTTCTTCATTTACATTCCTGCATTGCATCCACAAAATGCAACTGTTTTGCTGTCACCTCAGAAACACAGGCCCCATCTACTGATGACTTTTTCCCTGTTTTCACAATGTTTACAGTATTTACACTTTCTCAGAATAAGTCAATAATTCTCTCAAAACTGGCCTTTCCCACATAAGACTTTAAATTCAGAAAGAAGCAGATACATCTCCTATGCGTCTACTCTGGCATCTTGTTTCCAGATATTAAATCAAGTACATTTTTTTAAGAATCTTCCAGAACTCCGTATAACCTTAAATTCTATTTTAACTGTCTCAGCTGCCTTATCATGAATCATGCACATTTGCTATTTGGATGATTCACTGACTTTCACTGAATTCCAAATGATTATACAAACACTCCATTTCATCCAGTGTGGTCACTGTTAGCTGCTTCATGTGTACATCGAACAGTGCAGTCAAATTTCCCAGTCATTTTGGATTGCCTACAAACTAGCTAGTTTAACAATATGCTGTTACATAACTGTTCTCTGCTATCTCCTAGTGGAAATATGGCTCATCTTAGTGGTCGCAGTCCAACTCACAGTTATATTTACCTTGGCAATATCCCTGTACCAACCCAAAATCCAGTTCTCATTTCACTAAGAGCCAACACCCTTACTTTAGTAACTCATCCAAAACTGCGTTGAATAAACTAATGCAAGTATTAAGCAGATTAAACTTAATAAATTGAGCTTCTCTTAGCACGTGTCCCCCCAGAAACTTAAAGTTTGTAGAAACAATCTTAAGTACTTCTGCCAAACGTACATTGGATGTCTATTAGGAAGCCCTCATAATACAATTTGTGCTACATAGTAGTAGCCACCCTTTTCCCTTAAAAAAAATCCATAAAACATTTGCTGCAGTCATGGAGTACTACAGTAAAACTAACCCACCCCCACAACAATTATGCACTATATAAAACATGGAATGTGAAATTTGATGTTATGCTTCATAGTGTAGATTGCTGTAAGTACTGCACAACTGCACTGTTTGATGGAGAATTGTGTGCAATGCATATTTTTTGCAAAAAGTTGGGCTGCTTGGGAAAATTATCTTTTCCCTTAAGGGTAAGCAACCTGAGACTTGGTATATTAGGTAAGGGGGGGGGGGGTACAGGGACAAGGCCTTAAGCAAGAACAGGTTTTGTCCCCAGTGGAAAACAAGTTTCTGATAGGGTTGTACATATGCACTTTCACAAAGTTTTCTTGGCAAAATGGCATTCAAACAGCTGGTGCTTTCTGCACACATGTCATGGATCTGTTAAATGATTTTAATAAAATTCTTGTAGGTTCATAGATAAGTACTAGGCTACCTGCCCTTGGAGGCCATTTTAAACCTAGCAGATTTCCTCTTTTGTGCTTGAATTAACCTACCCCATTTGGTCAGAGATTAGTTTTACCCTTCCCATAGTCGATAATTATATATCACTACTAATGAGAGTAACTAGGATCATACCATAGCTAATTTGAGGGGACCCATGCATGGGATAAAGCATTTAGGAGCTTCCTTTGCCCATTAGTAGTACAGGGGGAAGTCCTGGGTGAAATTTTCTGTTTCCCATCCATAGATCCAAGTTCCACTTAAATACAGACAGGAATGAACTTTGTTTTAAGTGGATGGGGAGACTGTTCCAGAGTAGTGGTTTACTCTGCAAAATATGCCCATACCTCCAAACTGTTCTGTTGATATTGCAGAAAAGGTTTAGATCCCTACACTGAGTGTTTCTGATGCCGTTTGATATGCAGTAAATGAGTATTGGTTTGGAGGATGCCTTGTATGCCAGACACAGGTCACTTCTTTGCAGTCTGTAGGATATTGAGTATAATGACAGGGCTTTAATTTGGTTCATGTAGGACATATTTTTTAGACATCATAACCTTATAGTGAGGTATCTTTGTAGCATTCGACTTGTTGCATGTGTCTAGACAGATTCATGCAAATGGGCTGTTGTATTCTATGATTGGCCTAATGAGGACTGAGTAAATTCACCAGAATGAGTAAGTATGACCTACTCTTGGCAAATCCAAACTGAGATGGGTACGGTGTTTGGAGCTTCCCTGTGTCCTTATTGATTAGTTCCATGATAAGTCTTTGACTTGGCATATGAGGCTGGTCAGACTTATGGGTTGTAATTTCCTGTGTGTGTGGAAAGTCCTCCCTTAAGCAGGGAATGGCTGTAGTTCTCAATTTGCTTGGTAACAAACACTGTATGGAAGCTGAGCTTGAACACGGTTACTCTTATGTTGCTATCCATTGGAATTTATGCACCATCTAATATATCAGATATGCAAACATGCACACACACTAACACACGCACACACACAAAATAACTACTCAGTTATTGCTCTTTGATATAAAATTCACATAGTCATTTAATTATAAAGTTTCACAATCACAAGTTGTGACCTTGACTTGCTAACTGCAGATCAAAATCAAGCTAAAAGTAATGCATCTGATATTGAAATAGTATTGTAAAGAGGCAGTTTCTGTTAAATGTGATAGAAGTAAAATGGGATTGAGCCCTCATTCACTGTCTGTTGTTATTGTGCCTGCTCAGCTACTTCTTCAGAATGTTGAGGAATACATTAATTTAATCATAACTTATTTAGTAAGTCAGACTTGTATATTTTTAGGCTTTACAGAAGAAAATTTGTTATACAATATGTCTGGGGGAGGCGGATTTGAGCTTTTCCTCCACTAATAAAAGGATACAGTACCCATTTTATGTTCTATTTTATTTTGAACAAGTACATGTAATTTATGTATAATTTATAATTTACAAATTATAAATCAAAGACCACATTTTTTCTGTATGAAAGTCTCATGTCACCCTTTAACACATACATAGCCCTTTATATAGTCCAAAGCCCATATTTATTCATACGTCTCAGAACTTGTGCTACTAGTCTGCTAGGCATTCAGTCACTTTAAATATGCAAAAAAAAAAAATCAGTGCAGCTGTGTTAGTGAAAAAGTACTTAAAACATTTAAATGTAGAAAGTATATGTACTTTAAAACCCACTTCTCATTCACTTTTAAACAAAACCATTTACCTAATAGAAATACATTCATCTCTTTATGTATTTTGCAGTTTAAAGCAGTTATACAAATAACATAGAAGATGTATGTTAGTTTTCTACTACAAGAGCAAGCTCACTTGGATAAATGAATGTCAAAACTGGATGTAGCAATTAGAATAAAAAGTAGAATTAAACATTAGCAGCAGACTGTGCAAAACTAGAAAAAAGCGATCTAGAAGTACTGTTAGAATAAAATTTAGTGAAGCAGCCAATAAACATCAATCCTGTCTACTAATCTGATATATTAAAAACAGTGCCATAAAAATCTGTCAGAATGTGTGTGTATACATATATGGTTACAGTTCATTTCATCTAAAGTTCATTTCATCTAAAAAGAAAAACAGTGGTTAGTTTGATCTAAAGCTCATTGATCTAAACCACAAATTACTGAAACACATTTAGTCGAAAATGATATTGACTTGAAGAAAGTGCCTGTTGGTTTGGTTTGGGGGATAGGAATTATCTTGCAAGTTAGTGTAAATCATTATTAGTGTCTTGTAAATGCCCGCTGTTATATGTCCATGTCTAGGAGACTGTGTCTATGCACCAGGGATTCAGTGTGTCAGGAGTATTCTCTCTTCTCTGTGGTTGTGCAACTGTGGAGTTAGTATATTTAAGTTAGGGGTGTGGGAAGTGCAGGGGGCTTGCCTCCCTGCAAAAAAAACTTTTGGAGGTATAGTTACTGTATGTAACGTTTGTGACATTTTTATTGAAATGAGTTTTGATATTCTGTGGCATAGATCATTTGAGTTTTCGATCCTATAAAGAACTACTTTTTTTGTTAGATCAAATGAGCTTTAGAGCAAATTAAACAATACACACACACACACACACACACACACACACACACACACACACACACACACACACACACACACACACACACACACAAAATCACATATGCATGGTCACCGAACTTCAAAGGAAAGAGAAAGTCATGTACAAAAGAAGTCACTATCACCGCTGAAAGAGAAGAATCATCAGAAGTGAAATGAGGAACAGCAGTTTGGAAGTTAAGCCTAAGGGAGCTGAACTGTTGAGTTTGAACCTTGTCCAGTTTATACTTGATGAAGTATAGAGATAAACTCTGAGGGCATTTTTATTGGAGTAACGGAAATGCTTTGAGGTACCACAACCTTGAACTTTAATATATTACTTCCTCTTCTGGTTTATATACATTTTGGTTGACTGCAAAATCCATTTGAGAAATCTAGTTTATAAGTAAGCACAGTGATTCTTTGCAGGGTATTTTAGTGAGACTACATAACAGTGACAGTTTGGAAGTTTTTGCTTTTCCCCATTGTTATATGATATCAGAATTAGTGAAAATTGATGGTGCAGGAATTGTTTATTGAGTGATTGATGGAATGGGTCTGTATGATAGCAACATCATTTGGTTGCCAGACACATGCTCACTCACTCACTCACTCACTCACTCACTCACTCACTCACTCACTCACTCACTCACTCACTCACTCACATGTGTATGTGTTTTTGTCTGATTGATTTCCTGTTTAGATGTTGTTAGAGAAGGCTGTAGACACAGAGGATATATGAAATGTAATAGGGCTCATAAGAGTAGCAGAAATATTACAGCGTCATATTGTAAGAGTTAATATTTCTGATCTCTTCTATCATGCAGTATCTGGTAGCAGGAGCTGAAAAAGGGTTATTTTAGAATCTAGGGGGAGATAGTCAATCAGTTTTACCATCATTCAAATTTAATGTCCAACCAGCAATTTAGCAATTAATTTACTGTCACAGTACTGTCTCAGAGAAATCATGGAATATGAAAGGAAAATACAGATCTTTAAATGGCACTTGAACTGGGACAGTGTGTGCTGATGTCCCTGCCTTAGGACCATCAGAGAACCACTGTGCAGCAAATGTTTGAGTTATCTCATAACAAAGTCGTTTTCCTTTCAGTAGGGAAACTCTAATATGTTGTTTTAAGATCAAATTATACATGCAAGTACAGTAAAAAGCCCTTGTGAAGGCATTGCTTAAATCACGGAATTCAAAAGGAAAATGTAGGTCATTAATTTGGTATTGAACCCAGGACCTTCAGTAGGTTGTGCTGACGTCACTGGGTCTTTTCCATCAGAACGCCACTGTGTAGCTAAGCACTGAATCATCCATTAACAAAGCCCTTTTCCAGGTAGTTAGGAAACCCTAATGTGGTGTTCTTATTCTGACTCTTCCATCATCTTTGACTGAGTGACATAGAACCATATGGCTGGACATAATGGTGTTTGATGCTGGTGTGAAGGTCTGTTTTAAATCAAATGTAGTGATCAGACAAAACAACACTACATTCAGTAAAACAAATACATTTTCTGCAGGCTTCCAAAGGAAACTGCTCTTTCGGTGCCCTCTTTGCAGTTCATTGCACCACTGAGGAAAAGGGGGTATTGCCCACTGTAGCAACCTGAAGCCTCATAAAAAAATCAGTGACTTGACTTATTGTTTGGAATGCACATTAATAATCGAATAGTCATTTGTAGCTAACCTCTGATGTGAAGGCATGCTAATGCTGAGATCAGCTGCTTTACTCTGCGTAACTTGACATTTAGGAGTTTGCTTAGAGTTTCTTTTCTTTATGAATTTGTACGTGTAAGGGTGTTTTGGAGTTAAACACTAGTAGGCATTTGGTTAGTTTAATTTTTGCCTGCGTTGCACACTTTATCACTCCTGTTTCATTTTTGTGTGATGATGTATGTATTGTTGTCATTTTTCACATTAGTCAGTCAGCTTGAGTGGCAACATCAGAGATTCTTTTCTATGTGTCTGTTTTCCCAATTAGAGAAAGACTTACATAATTTCATACATTGGCAAGATGACAAATCCAAATGTATAGAGTTCATACACATTATCCACTAGAAGTAATGGATAATTTCCAAATGCAGCTTATGTCCTTGAAAAGCAATTGCCTATTTATTACTGCAGTTAAGGCTACATTTTCACATACAGATTGTGTGAAACTATGTTTTGCAATAAACCAGTTGTGTGAACTCAGCCCAAGATGATTTGATTATATGCAATAAGAAGAGGTGGCACAGAAATCAGTGTCTGCCTGTGAAACAAAGTTAAACTCAGCAGAATGCTTCTTAGGTGGGGATTTTGTTCAATCCTTATATAAAAAGCATGGGGCTGAGACTCATAGTTGTCAAAAAAAGAGTAGGGAAAGTTACCCAGTTCCATGGACAAATTTCCCCTAGTCAGTGTGAATACGCCATCAGGTCTCCCCTGAATTGAGGACAGTGGCATAGTGGGACTAACTCGTTGAACAAACATTACATAGAAATGAATAAATAAATTAAAATAAACCATTATTGAGTCCATTTTAAAGTAGTATTTTGCCTACTTTTCTACTGAAGATGTATCTAGAGATATTTCTTTGTATTCCACTAATTAGCACGACTGCAGTTCACACAGTGAGTTGTTGTTGTCATCAGGTATTGCACTAATTAACATGACTGCAATTCACACTGTGAGTTGTTGCTATCAGATATTTCACTAATTAACACGACTGCAATTCGCACATTGAGTTGTTGCTTTCAGGTATTGCACTAATTAACACGACTGCAATTCGCACAGCGAGTTATTGTTGCTATCAGGTATTGCACTAATTAACACGACTGCAATTCGCACAGCGAGTTATTGTTGCTATCAGGTATTGCACTAATTAACACGACTGTAGTTCGCACAGTGAGTTGTTGTCGCTGTCAGGTATTGCACTAATTAACACGACTATAGTTCGCACAGTGAGTTGTTGCTATCATTTTAACACTCTCTTGATTATCTTACCAGTATATAATTGAATCAGAAGCAGTAAAAACAGAAGGGCGTTTAACACACAACACGCATCCTGTAGAAATGATTTGTGCAAAATGTGCTGACATCATTGGATTTCTTACAGATTCATAAACCACTTCAAAATATATGTTTACAATCATGCAGGAGAGTGGTGTGCACATCCATAAACACACGAGCACATCTGGGAAAGAGCATACAAACTTGGAGAAAAGGGAAAATAAAATAAGGAAAACTCCACATTTCCCTTAAATTGAGTTGCTAGATCAGAGAGATGGTAATAACATCATCTTCCACAAAACACCAGCAAGTGCAGTGAAGATCAACAGTACAGAACCTCACAAAAGTATGCCCATTAAAAGTGATGACAAAATGTAATGTGAATGCGATATTCATCTTTAGTTCAGAATAACTCCACAGATGCAGCAAATACAGAAAATTATGGTGAATAGCAACTTCTACATTAACACCATATAACATCTGATTTTAACTTTAGCATGAGAAACTGTTTCACTGGGCAGCTCTAGCATCTAAGACTTTGTTGAGCAAAGTTTTTCTGTTCAGCATTTTGAGCATGAAGACTATTATAGTATTTTTCACTTTCATTTCTAACTTTTGCCAGTTAAATAGAGGACAGAAAAAGAATGTGGTGGTGATAAAGTTCACAGGCAGTAGAGATGCCTTTTAGGAAGGGAGATTAAAGAAGGGCAGTGGGGTTGGAAAGAACCAATAGCAGGTAGGATTTGAAGACTAGTAACATCTATTTTTTGTTTTTAACCATATTATTGTAGGGTTATCCAAAAAAATAGGCATACAGAGTCATGGGTCAGCTGTATACAGTATAGTGCCATCCTTTGAAGGGGAGAAATTGTTGGCAGATGCATTTTGCATGATATGGCATGTTCATATTCCACATCTGCTGTATTACTATAGACCATATATTTCTGAAGATGGCCTCCCCTTTCTACATACTAAGGTTCTCTTTTACTCACATCTACATTATTTTTACTGTTACTATTTTTCTTGTTCTACTTCAGTATAAATGTTGTGTTTATCTTTTTTATGAGGAAATGCTTTACCATGATGATGACTCCTTGTCTTAAATGTTTTGGCCTGGACCTTGTGCCATACAACTCATGACACTGAATAAGCCAATAGGAGATGGAGAAGAAGAGGTGGCCCCCTGTGAGAGGGTGTTATGAAGTCCTTCCACAGGATTGACATTGGAAAAAGCCCCAGAAGTGCTGATCCTGCAGTAGGGAATGCCTGTAGACTGTGAGGGCCTCCAACACGGAAGGACTGTGGCTGACCAAGTTCGCAGATGACTGCAAACTGGGCGCCATAATCGACTCTCCAGCCGACACAAGCATCCTCCAACAGGGCCTCATAGAAACAGACAACTGGTGCCAGAGCCATGGCCTCAAGCTAAATGCCAAAAAGTGTATAGTCATCCCCTTTGGCAAAAACAAAGTGCCCACAAATTACCACATAGGTGGTAATCTATTAAGTACAGAAGAAGTAATTAGGGACCTGGGGACCCAAGTTGATAGCAATCTCTCATTTGACAACCACGTGGCCAAAGTGGTTAGAAAAACATTTTATATAGCCCACCTAATCATGAAGGGATTCGCATCTAGATCAGGGGAGGTCATTGTGCCTCTTTACTCATCCCTCATCAGGCCCATAATTGAGTACAATGCCCCTTTTGGGATGTACCTTACCAGACACCTGCAGCAACTGGAAAGACCCCAAAAGTACCTCACCAAGAGGATCAAAGGGCTCAAACAGATGCCATATGCTGCCCGGTTAAAGAAACTCCAGCTCTACTCAGTGGCATACCGCCTGTTCAGAGGCGATCTGTGCCTGACGTATAAAGCCATGTCCAACCCGGAATTAATGGACATGCTGCACCTCAGAAAATCCAAATCCCATCGAGCCACGCTCGAGAGACTTGAACCTCAGCACTGAAATAAATAGGACATGCTAGAGGGACAGATTCATAACCCAGAGGCTCCCTTCACTCTGGAATAAAATCCCAGTCCAGGTTAGGCAGAGTCCCTCATTGACTCTCTTCAAGAGGAATCTTGATGAGTGGATGGGAGATCGTAGGTTTACCCCGGGTATCACTTCTGTGTCACTGTTGGACAGAGGCACAGTATACTAACCTCGAAAAAGGGCATAGCAAAATAAATTTAAAATGGGTGACGAAAGCCAAACACATTCTGGTTAGGCTTATAAATGCCCTAGGGCAGATAGCCTAGTATGAACCTATGAACCTATTATAGGGCAGAAGCTTGATCTTCATGTGGGTATGGTTACTAAAGAGATTATTTTGTCTAGTTCTTTGTAATCCCAGACCTTGATCCCTTCCCCCCATACCCTGCATCCAAGCTGAATATTGGTGGGAGGTTGGCATAATGGTTAAGTGTTTACCTTACAAACACAAGGTGCAGGGTTTGATTCTGACATGGAGTAATTGGCTAGACTTAAAATTGCCCACAAGGGCAGTTAGCCTAGTACTAACTTATGAACCTATATATATCCTTCATTCTTAACTTTTAAGTGTTTTCCATAAAACACTATGTCATTCTCAACTTGTTTATGTTAAATGTAGGCTAAAACCTCACACACAGAAGATAAATGTTGATGAGACTTAATTTCATCTCAGGGTTTTGCTGCAAACCATAAGCCATTTAAGGCAACTACACTGGCTCCCAATATCAAGTAAAGCTACTCTGCTATTAGGAACTCTCATATTCACTTTGTTTATACAAGGGTACTGTCCTCCACTGGAATGGAAACTACCTCTGAGAGACAACACACACTTGGAAGAAATCAAGATGATATTCTTACACTCTCCAGACCTAGATTCAAACAACCCATAGGAAAGAAAGCCTTTTCCAGACCAAGGCCAGAATTTTGAAATTGTCTACCAAATAAAGTATAGAATAAATGCAGATTAAAGGCTTTAAAAAATCATTAAAGGAAACCCTTTTTGAAGAAGCCAAAAGCACATGCTTTTGTGATGCAGACTAAAGACATGTAAAATAAGAGATGAGAAATATTAAGATAAAAGTCCTAGCATAGCATAGCTTGTGTTTAACTGGGCGTATTCTGTTTATGGGTGTATTGTACTGTTTGGAAAATGTTTATTTGCCATAGCATGTATCTTTTTTTTTTTTTTTTGTGTAAAGGTAGAATATAGTGTCAAAATTGTACTAATGTTTGCCTCACTTAATGCCTGAGTTTTATATTTATATTCATCTAAACATCTGTTTCCACTGTAACTTACTAGGTATTAGGTCATTTATGTATTGTACCTGTTTGTTCGTCTCCACTATAACTTGAGTATGCATTGACTCATGCTGTTGAAAAATCTGTTTTGTGTCTGTACCTGGGTCGGGTTAGACCAGCCCAGTAAATATTCTGAAACTGTTCTACCTTTACTCTGGCCTTTTGGAGTTGTAGCCTGCAAAGTTGAACATAGCATTCAACTAGAAGTCACAACTGTGCTTTATTTATTTATTTATTGGCAGCATTGCCACAATCCTTCTGGTGACACCCCATACCTGTTCACCAAACTGGCATTCCACTGTATCCTAGTCACCTTTCATGTTTAATAGCACACTTCTGCCAGGTTGTACACCATCTTGTGGTTTCAATCCTCTTGACTACAGGCCTTTGCTACATTGCATCTTAGTTGCTTTGCCTTTGTGAATTCTATTCTCTTCCTTATTTTGCATTCTGTACTGTATTATGGACATTATCATCCTTGTAGTTTTTTGTGTACATACCTCTTTAATCATTCCGCTGTCTTGCTGATAAAGACATAAATGATACCGAGTCTAGTATGGATGTTTCCATCCCCTCTGCAGTCACTGTTGCCTCTTCATTTGCCACCTGCTAGCTAGTGCAGCAACTTGGTGCCATTCAGAACTGCTTTACTTATTTTTTTCACTCTCATGCAAGACACACTGCCATTATTCTAGCTGAAATCTCTGTATGCCTCTACTGTCCCTTTCAAGTCCATTCTCACTCCCATTCTTTATTGAAACTCAAGGGTTTGAGTGCTGCACTGTCCTGCTCCTCCTCCTAAATGTGTGTTGCCTTGGTGTGTAAGGTCATTTGATGCTGTTTATTCTACCTGTCTTTTTTTCAGACATGATTACATTACTTTCCCAAAAATCAATCTAATTGATCCATGTCTTTCCCTGTGTGCATTCTTAGTTCTGTGAGGTGTGCTTACAATTACCTTTGTCCAGTTCCCTTGAACCACTGGTGTGGTCAGCAAATGGATGAGTAGATATACTAGTGAAGGTCCATTTCTGTAAGAGAGAGAAGGAGAAGCCTTGTTTTTACACAGTATGCTTAGAGCATTTCTGTTTTCATTAGAATGGCGTATGGCAGCTTGCTCCAATAATCTCTCAGTCACAAAGTGCTCAGTGTAAGAAAAAATGGCACTTTACTGTGCTATAGCATTTCATAGCCTAATTGATCATTGTTTCTCTTACAGGCTAGTTTGGCAGGGAT
Source organism: Protopterus annectens (assembly GCF_019279795.1). Lineage (NCBI taxonomy): Eukaryota > Metazoa > Chordata > Ceratodontiformes > Protopteridae > Protopterus > Protopterus annectens. The sequence goes on from NC_056733.1 coordinate 52,504,646, forward strand.
ATGAGTGGTGTTTCATAGCCTCACTATCAAGATTTAACATGCATAATATTGTCCTTTGAGAACATTTATGCAGAAGGCAGATGGTACAGACTACTTTTCTACTATGTGCAGTTTCAGTGCCAAATAGTTTCCAAACTTAAATGTAGTAGGACTTCTGTGGGGCTGTTTTTTTCGCTACTGGTTGCCATAGAGACCCAGTGAGCTGTTCATTTTACTTCCTCTCATTCTTAGCGCTGTGCTGAACTTTGCAGCAGCCTGCTGGCATGATACCATGACAGTGATTTGGCACAAGCACCTCATGCCTTATGAGCTTGCATGTCATCTTATTTAATCCAGGGCAGTAATGGAAGTTCTGTCCTGCAATACCAGATGGTCCGTGCTCTGTAAGTGGTAAGCAAGCATCCTGGTATATGCCTATGATTTGTTGCAGTACATTGTGATGACCATTTTCTTTATCTGAGCACCAGAGATGAAAAACAATTACTTCATTTTCTAGCTAATATGTAGCATACTAGGTTTGTGCTTTGAATATGCTTTGTAAAAAGTTTGAATTTACTTCACAAAACATGCTTGCCTCAGTAGCATACTTTGATGTTTTGTTGTGTTTGAGACAAAAAAGATCTAGAAAATCTTGATACTATTGTATTCAAAGCACAAGCTGCTGTCCAGAAAGCATGCAGTAATAGTACTGAACCTGAGTGTGTTGGTGTGCTGAGAATGAAACAGTAAATAAGTGTCTATTTTGGTGTGGTACTGTATCTGAGCAAAAGCTTTGCACTGTTTTTTGTCAAAATTCCAAATTTTTCTCTTTCCATCCTGTATAACATGCCTGTTGTTTATACTTATCTATTTGGAAGCATGAATTGAAACTGACTGTTCTTATTTAATTGTTGATACCAGGACAGCTGTCAATGAAGCAGTAACAGCATGACCACTTGCAGTTAATTTGTATGTTAAAGAGTTTCATAAATGTTGGCAATGTCCTGTTAGTTTAAAGTGAGTGGTATTTTGTGGGGATGTATTTTGGCACATGTGTAGAAGCGCACAGCTTGCATGCTGATTCTGGAGACTAGTGCATGTAGGCACTGATTATTGGTTCAGTTATTGGTTCAAGTCCTCCAGCTGACATTGTGCATGTGTCCTAGAACTTGATTAGTGAGCCCACCAATTGTTTACTAGCCTCCATACTAGTGCCGATGTTAAAACATGAACTTGAAACAAGGGCTTTACGGATAAGATTTGTGAAATATCAGAGAAAAATACCTTAGAAAAATATAGTAGTTGCATCAGTAATGGAAAGGATCCACCCAGAGCCGGAGCCAGTACTAGGTGACCTAGGCAGCTGCCTAGGGCTCACTGCCTGGGGAAGGCCCATATTTGCTTTAAAAAATAAAAAGAATGTGTCAGCTTTAAACAAGCCCATTGTCATATCTCAGCACAATGCACCTACATCTTTAAAAGCCCAGAAATCTCAGCATTAGGATGAAAGCAGTGTATTTGGAAATGCATGCGCTTGCAGGAATTGATAGTGAACAAAACAATTTGTGCTGGAGATTTGAGTTAACGAATGAGAATTTTGTGAGATTTGCAACAGCAGGTTACAGCAACTGCACAGGCTTTCAGAGCTTGTGTGTGTGTGTGTGTGTGTGTGTGTGTGTGTGTGTGTGTGTGTGTGTGTGTGCGCGCGTGTATTAGTGAAATTCCCCAGTAAGGGGGACTGTCTAGTTAAGTTTAGTTTGCTCAGAGTCAAACACTGAACCCTTAACAACTGGAAGAGAAGAGACTTAATCTACCCCACCAACTGCCAGGACTCCTTTAACTTTTTCTTCTTTTAACTTACTTAGGTCTACAGTCTACCAGTGTCAGTCATAAAGTTTCATATTTTTTGTGGTTCATAGTTTGTGTCAGTGGTGCAACAGGAAGTCCACTTAGCTTTAATGCAAAAGACTGGGTTCTATTCCCATACCAGGTAGAGCGATTGCAGACACTGCAATGCAGCATAAGAAGGTGCTGCACTCCTGAGTGTCTTCCTTTGGTTGAGATGGGCCTGTCTGCTTGAATTTGTGGTAGTTCAGGTAGATATAAAAGACCACACAGCACCTGTTGAAAGGAGTTAGGGGGCCTTTATTTATATACAAAAATAACTCTTATTTACAACATATTTACAAATATTACAAATGTATAGAAATACAAATTTATTTCCATATATTAAAAAAAAATTTACAATCATATAAAATGTTCATTCCTATTAACCCCCCACTCCTTTTTCCATAACCACCATCTGATTTTACTTAATATTGTTGCTAAAGTCCAATTACCATTAAACATAATTTCATTTATTCTTTCATTCTCTATAACCCATATAACCTAAAATAACTTTTTATATATTCTTTTAACATATTCTGTACTTTTATTTATATGATATTCATATTTACTCATATCCATGTTTATTTTATCCACTACTTTACATAGTTTTCCCATTGCTTCTTTTTACTCATTTACATTTCAAAAACATGTTTTGTAGTTTTTTCTTCTTCTTGACAATGTAAACATAGTCTCACTTTTCTTTTTATATTGCATATTTTCTTTTACTGTCAGTTTTATTGCCAGTCTCTACAAAAAAAACGTGATAACACCATTTGCTACTTGTTTTTTATAGCTTTAATTATTTCATCTGTTAAATTTTCCCATATTTTTACATAGTAATATTTTATCATTGCATTTTTATACCATACTTTTCTATCTTTTTCTATGTCGTTTTATTTTCCACAAAAATGTTTTCTTTGTAACATTTTCTTTATTTATACACAAAATGTATCATACTTGTACAGTTTTCCTACTGATCTCTCAATCTTTTCAATTTATCCACTTTAACAATTTGTACAAATTTAATGAAGCAGCATATACCTCTGAGTTAATTAACCCTAAACAGCCTTCCTCTTTATTTACGTACAAAATTCCTGTTTTTACTGGGTTTAATATATAACCCCATATACATGAAAAAAATGGTTCTCCTTTATAATCTCGAAATACTGAAATATCGAATTTCAGTATCTCGAAACCATAAAGGCGAACGCTCAAAATCTTGAAACCCCAAAACCGTGAAACACAAAATTGCAAACATTAATACACCATACACCACCCAACACATACACCATCCTACCCACACTACAACAAATCAAACAACAAAACATACACAAACACAATAACACAAATCAACACACCTACACTACATATAAGCAGGAGGGCAAGCCCCTCCGCACCCCCCAGTGGGGGGCTGTGCCCCACAGCCCCCCCTACTTATATGTACTAACTCCATGATTGCACAAACAGAAAAAAACAGCAAACTCACACCCAGACATTCTGCAATCCCTTGCGTACATACACACACAACTGCACACACACACACACCAACACCAACACATCCAACACTTACAGACTCATACTTTCAACTGCCTACCCTAACCCATAAGTACAACTTATAAACACACTCAAACTCCCACCCAGTACCCTTACAAAACATTCACTTACCTTAAATCACACCTAAATCCACACACTACACCAGACACCATCCACACAAAACACTGCACGTAACGCGTAAATCCATAACCGCGAATTTGAGATATTCAAATTCGAGATTACCACTTTTGCTAAATTCTCCTTTTTGGTCTCAAGATACTGAAATTCGAGATTTCAGTATTTCGAGATTATAAAGGGGAACTGAAAAAAATATATATCTGAATAATTCCTTTTCAAATATTGCTGGCAACATAAATATACTTGCTAGGTATGCCATTTTTCCCATCAGTACTGAATTTATCAAATAAGCGTTTTTTCTGAATGATATGTTGTATGTTCTCCAGGAAAGGCAGGTTTGTTTTATTTCTTCTATTATTTTTCCCATTGAATTCTATTTACATCTTTATTCCCACATTTTGGCATAACACAGAAATTTAATTTGTTGTAAAGTTTATACTCCCTGTCTTTACTACATCACCTAAACATTTATTTACTTTTCTCTTTATTTAAAGCCATCCCTATCACCTCTAGACATCCATTTGTGCAAATTATTATTTCGTATATCAAAATTTTGTATTTTGCAATTATTATAATGTCATCTGCATATGTCAACAGAACTGGAATTCTTAACCCTTCAGGTGTTATATAACCTGCATCCTTCATTTTGTGATTTTTTTCACATACTATTACATTCATAACTAATGCAAAGAGTATGCAACTCATTGGACATCCTTGTCTTACACCACTCTTCATATGTACCTCTTGGCTTAACCAGCCATTTACAAGTATTTTTATTTTATTATTACTGTACGCTGACGTACATAATTTCTTAACTTTCTCACTTATATTATGGCATTTCATTATTACCTATAAGATTTCATGTCTAATTGTATCAAATGCCTTATTAAGGCCTCCTATCATGATTTTCGCTTCTTCTTTTCTATTCATATCATCATCCACAATTTCTTTAACTATCATTAATAATTCTGGACATCCCCTCCCCTTTATACTGTTTATACTATCTTCCATAATAGTGTTCATTTTAGTTTCAAGTATCTTTTGTATTATTTTCATAAAGATCTTATAGGATCATAGGAGGTTAGGCTAATGGCCCCAGGGCCCTTACAAGCCTAGCCAAGTTCAACCTGTGTTCCCCAAGGGTGTTTGGTGAAAGCACACTAAAATGAGAACCTGTTGCCCCTGTCCAAGAGGGACACAAGTGGAACCCCCTGGGTGAATTTCTGGTTACCTATCCAATCATCCAAATTGCAGTTAAATAGGGCCAATGAGGGGCTTTGTTTAACATGAATAGGAAGCTTGCTCCAAAGGTGGGGCAAACCTCAGTGAGACAAATCTGTCTCTCCAGCAAGTTCTGTTGATGTCACGTACTAGGTTAAGGTCCTTTGAGAGAGTGACCTGTGTGCCCTTTTACTTGCGAATGTGCAACATTTCCATCAAAGCTGGGTCAGAGATTGCTCTATATGTAAGGCACAGGTTACCTCTGAGCAATCTGTATGACACAAAGTAAAGTGACAATGATTTCAGTCTGTCCACATAAGCTAGATCTTGAAGACCCTGAATTTTATTCGTAAGGAACCTTTGTGGTCTCTCCAATTGCTGCAGGTGTTTGCAAAGGAACATACTAAAGGGAGAATTGTACTATTATTGGCCTGATGAGGAAAGAGTACGGGGGGGGGGTTATAACCTCTTTTTTTTTCTGGAAGCAATACCCTTACTTAAGAGATGAGCAATATAAAATGCCCTCCTTATCACTGTAGAGACATGGTAATCAAAGTTAAGGTTGCTGTCAACCTGTGTGCTGAGATCTCTCACCACTGACTGTGTGCTTAGGGTATTGCTGTTGATGTGGTAGTTTGCAGGACCATCACCCTTTGCGAAGGGGATGATGATGTATTTTTTGCATTAAGTTTAAGACCATGATTTTGGCACCAGTCATTAGTTTGCGTAAGACCTTCTTGCAGGAAGTTGACATTGCCAGGGGTTTCCATGATCGCTCCCAGTTTACAGCCATCAGCAAATTTTGTCAGCCACAGTCCTTTAGTTTTAGCCTGCAATTTGCAGAAGTAGATTCCGAACTGAACCCTGTGGAGCACCACTGGTTTACAGGTCTGCTGGAGGAGTTTGAGTCCCATATTTTGACTCTATGAGTTCCATCAGTGAGCCAGTTTGCAACCCACCTGACAGTATATTGGTTGATACCCAGCTGGGTGAGTTTATAAACGATGCCTGAGTGGGGGATTGTGTCAAAGGCCTTGGCTAAGTCTAGGTAGGCTAAATGCACAGATTTTCCCTTGTCTATGGCTTTGGTGACTGTCTCGAAGAAGTCCACCAAGTTGAACAGGCATGATCTCCTCTTGACAAAGCCGAACTGGGTGGGGTTGAGCATTTGAAGATTTTTACATGTTTGTTAATAAGGTCCATGATGATTCATTGATTAGGACATTCTAAGCCTAGCCAATTTCCCTCCCAAAGGTGAGAATCAAACACTGTACCTTGTGTCTGAGTCAGACACCTTAATAATTATACCAGTCCCCAGTCATTAGCTGTATGTATTCTTTTTCATCCATTTCCTTTCCTTTATCTTTTGTATTTATTTCTTTAAATTTTCTTTTTTTGTCTTTTACTAATAGAATTTTTTTTTTCTTTTACTACCTCCTAACTTATTGTCTTATTTATCACTTATTTCAGAACCTTCTTCTATGTCCTCATTATTAGTTTTTTCCTCATCGATTTTTCTTCTATTTCTGTCTCTATAATCACTTCTCTTTGTTTATTTTCTTCTTCTTTTTCCTTGCTCTTATTTTCATTTTTGCAATCCATCCATAAATGCCCAGTTTTGTTGTATTTATAACTTTTCAAATAACATTCTGTCTGAGGTTGTCAGTCTTCATCTATTCTTGACTTGTGGGTATGTGGTTCTGATCCTCAGAACCGATCCAGCCAATAAATACAATTGCAGGTTCGCCCCTCCTTTGCTCAAACAAAATTCCAGCTCAGCAGATTCTGCAGGTATTGACCTCCATAGCAGCAGTGATCACATTAGTCCCAATGGCAAGATTTCACATGAGACTTCTTCAATGGCTACTTGCAAACCAATGGTCTGTTTTAACTCACCCGTGAATTGTTTGGTCTTCATATCCAGCCAATGCAAAAATGACTTAACCTGGTGGTACAATTCAAGGAGATTCTTCTAGGCCGTCCCTTTGTCCCCCCACTGCCCAAGGCCATAGTGACCATGGATGCTTCTCAAATGGGGTGGTGGGGAGCATTATCTCGGAGGCCTATCTGCGTTGTAGAGCTAAGGGCAGTGCAAACATTTCATCCTGCCTTATCTCTTGGGAGGATAGCTATTCAATCAGACAACATGTCTGTGGTCTGGTACATCAACAAACAGGGGGAACTAAGTCCTATCCACTGTTGAGAAGCTCTTCAAGTGTGGCAGTAGGCCATAACCTTCGACTACCTTCTGACAGTAATGCACATCCTGGGGAGTTCAGACGTGATTGTAGACAAATTGAGCAGATGCATCCTCATGCCTCAGGAGTGGTCATTGAAGTCCAAAGTAGTGAAGAAGATTTGTCTTCACTGGAGCCAGCCTTGCTGAGACCTGTTTGCCTCACCTCTGAGCAACAAGTGCAGAAGCTACTTTGCCCTAATTCTCCCTCTGGGGAAGACCCCAGAGACACTCTTCTCCATGATTGACACCCAGGTCTCTTTTATGCCTTTTCTCCCTTCCTCTGATCCCTTTTTTCTCAAGAAAGCAGCTCAGTTGAGAAGCAAAGTGATCCTCATTGCACCTTACTGGTCTTGACAGGTATGGTTTCCCTTCCTCTGGCCTCATTTACTTCACAACCCATGGATTCTGGATCCAGTTCTGGATCTTCTATCCCATCCTCAGGGACTAGCTCACTAAAATCTTCAGAACCTCAAGCTAACTGCTTGGTTTCTCCATTTCCATTAGTCGCCAGGTGTAATGAAATTCCTTCTCTTCTACGACACATTTTGTTGGCATCCCATAAACCATCCTCCGGGAATCTCTACCATATTAAATGGAGGAGATTTTCTATTTGGGCTTTTGATACTGGTCTGGACCCTTTTTCACTGCCAGTAGAAAATGTTATACTGTTTCTAGCTACCATTTTTGGTAAAGGAGCTGCTCTTCTACAATTAAGGAGCTGCTCTTCTACAATTAAGGTTATCTCAGGAGCTATTTCAAATTTCCATAATGGTATCGGTGACCAGCCATTAATATCCCACGGCCTTTGTGAAGCTTTTCTTAAAGGCACTATCCATTTAAAGCCCCCTTTGAAGGATCTGCTACCATCATGGGACTTGACTATTGTACTGCAGTCTCTTACATTACCCCCCTTTGAACCTGCAGCTATCTTTGACTTAGTTTCTTTCTTGGAAAACATTGCTTCTCATAGCTTTCACTTCAGTGAGGCAAGTCTTTAAATTACAGGCTCTATGTTCTAAAGCCCCTTATTTAGTTTTTCACCAAGACAGAGTATCACTCGGAACAAACCTGACCTTTCTTCCTAAAGTGATTTCATAGGCCAGTATCAATCAGTACATTGACTTGCTTATATTTTTCCCAAATGTTTTTAATAAAGGCGAATACTGCCTGCAGCTTCTGGATGTGCACAGGCAATTACATTTTTATCTGGATAGAACTAAACATTTTAGACAATCAAAACACTTATTTGTCCTTTGCAAGTGCAACTTTGGGCAAACCTGTATCTATGGTTACTCTTTCTAGACGGTTAAGGGATTGCATTTCCTTCATTTACACGAAAGAAAACTTGTGCCTCTCTAGGTCAGTGAAGGCACATTCTACCAGGTCTGTGGTGACTTCCGCTGTTTTTCATTGTAAAGCTTCTATGTCAGATATTTGCGCAGTTGCCACTTGGGCTAAACCACATACTTTTATTACTCATTACAAATTGGACATGGTCTCCAGTGGGAGAGCCTCCTTTGGTTCTGTGGTTCTCAGGAATATTCTTCCATAGGGCCACCCAGGATTTAAGGTAGCTGGGTGACTCTGTCCCGCAAGTCAAGAATAGATGAAGATCGACAACATAGATGGAATGTTTTGGTAAGACATAACTTTTTTTGACATCATGGCCCATTTCCTCACAAATGTAACAGTTTCTTTTGTCGCAGTTACTTATCAAATGTCCTTCTTTTCCACAAAAAAAAAAAAAAAACTATTCCCCACCACATTTATCATACTTTGTATATGTATATTTTTTCTCTATTTTAACATAGTATTAAAAATCCAGCCACCAGTCCATAAATGTTTTTTGTCATACACTTTAGCAATGTCCAATACTTCTTTACATAAAGTTTTCAAATGTCATTTCAATTCTCTCTTCCTCTAGTTTTCAAATGTCCTTTCAAAGTCTCTCTTTTTACCTCTGTTTGAGATTTTTCTTTTTTGCTTCCCTGTTAAATGCTTTTATCACATAAAATTCCATGCATTGCAGTGTTTTTTTTTTTTTTTTTCATATTCTCCAAGCAAATTTTTAATGGAAAAAACAGTCTCAAATATAATGTCACAAAATATCTGTTTGTTAATAACAGTAAATGCTCTTACCTCAAGTACCTTTACACCCAAAGGAGCTGTCAGATATCCCATACTTCATACCTTTCTTTGTCCTCTTTACTTTGAATCCTTATCACATACTTCTGTTTTTCATTTTCTTCTGCATTCTTTTTTTGCTACTCCCCTTCTGTCTTCTATTACTCTCTCTGCATAAGTTTTCTTTCCATCTCACCACTGTTCTTCAGGATTGTCTCTGTATCCTCCTTTTGTATTTTCTCCATAATGTCCCCCCAGGAAACATCTCCTTCATTTTCTGGCTCACTCTGCATCACCATTTCTTTAAGAAAGTCATCCCACAACCCTCCTGACCGGAGAGTTGTAAATATGCATCCATTATTTGCTAACTCATTTCCACGAAGTAGATTTCTTTGGAACATCATCTCAGAATCCTACACACATTCTCCAGTCTCGATGTTTGCTTTCTCCTCCATTTCTCTCATCACTTCATTATCTTCTCCTGTCTCCAGCTGCCTCCCTATTTCTCTGGGCTGCCTCTGTGCCTGCAACAGAAATAGAAAGTCCTCCTGCAAAATAGGTCCTGCGATGAACAATAACTAGCAGGGGGAAGTTCTCTGATGCCTTGGTCAACTTTCCCCTAATAGTATAAATACTACCTTGGGTCTCACCTGAAAAGAAATCACTAGCCTAGTGTGACTAAACTGGTTCACATGGGATACATCGATAAAATACATTTTAATGCAAAACCTGTTACTCTCTAAGTTGATTTAGAGTAGTCTGCTCTTATCTGTCTTCAATTTTTGTATATTTATTTACCAGAGCAGAGCACTGATCAACATTGACCAATTTCAGGCTCAACCCAGGTGAAATACAAAACATTTCACAAACAAAAAATACAAAAATGTAAACAAAAGAATAGTTCAAACTAATTAGATAGAATAAAAACTGTGTGTATACATTCCAGTGAACAAGCACAGTATAATGTACAATGTATACATTAATTTCTAAAGTGGGTCAAACATCAGTGAATCCCGAGAGAAGCTGTTTCGCCAAACATCTCTAATTTTGCCAGTTTATGCCCTGTTCTTGAGCAAGTCACTTAGACAGTACTTTGGGGCAACTAGACATATGGGCTACGCTTCTCAATGGTCCCCTGGACTACAAGCCAAGTAATTACTTATGAACCTGAGTACATATGGCATAAGGGAAGGAAATGTATTGTAGTAAATAGGAACGTCATCATATAAGCCATGTTCTTTTGATGTAATACTTGGCTTCCTTGTTTTGTTGAATGCTTATAGTGTGTTTATTATTTATTTATGAGTAAACTGGACAGCATGAAGTCTGATGTTAATATTTCAGCTATGAATATGCTTTAATTTAGCTTGTTTTTGCAGTGTATGAAGTAGTGTGTTTGGGCTACAACAGCTTGTCTAGCTCTTAATGAGTAAGGCTGTGAGCTGCTTCCTGTAGTACATGTTTGATTCCCTCGGCCTTTATGTCTCTTCTGTGTGACTCTGCTAAGTTATTTCACCAGACAGTACTCCTGGGCTGCTCCTGAAAATGGGACACTTGTGACCAGTGGGGCATCCCAAGCTGTTAGCAAATGCATTACACATTTGTCTTTTGAATTACTGTCCCCTTCACGTAGATACTAATTAGTACTACATAATATGCTATTTGAATATTAATCCCAGTGAGGTCTTATAATTTAATGGGTTGTCAGGTGCATTGTTTTACTAACTGTCATTCCTAGCACCTTCATTCAACACTCTACTCACCATCACACTACAACTCCCCAGAAACGCTGCAGACCTGATATTACTAAATGTAAATACAAGAAGCACTACTAACAAAATCATGACCTACATGTCAACCTCACGCTATGCTCACCAGATATTGCCCTTCTTACTGAAGCACGGCTAAAACCTGACATTACAAATAATGAAATCTTGGCACCAGGTTATAACATCTTACGTTTTGATAGAAAAAATAAAAAGGGAGGTGGCATTGCCATTATGTTTAACAATCAGATTAATGTTGAAAACTTGGAACTAGCTTCCCCTACTCTTGACAAAGCTGAAGTTATCCTTACCAGACTAAAGATTAAAAAATGCATAACCATAATTATTTGCTACATCCCACCAGGTAAAAACATACCCATATTAGAGAACTTGCTGCAATGGGCCTCCAATGAATTCTCACATGAAACAATCAATATGGGTGACTTTACTATAGACTGGCTAACTTACAACTCAGGCATTCCCACCAAACTACATCAACCTCCATGGATAGAACCAATTAATCCAGTCACCCACTACAACTGATAAATCATCCAAAAGACATTTAGTTCTGGACTGGATATTGATAAATAGATCAGCTGATTCATATCATTCTGGCTGCCTACTCGACAGCCTGAGCAACCACCTACCAACCCATATGCTAAAACAATGAACATACCAGGCTAAGCCCACAACCTACCAACTAATAAGAAACAAAAGAAACTTTAACCAATCTTACTTTATTACTACCCAAAAAGCTGTAATTGGGAACCACTTAAGACCCTCAACCTAAATGAAGCAGTTAGTTACTTTAACTCTACCTTTCTGGATGTACCGTAATCACGTGCCCCTCCCAGAACTGTCAGAATTAAACCAAAATTTTCTCCCTGGTTTAACAAAGAAACTAGGTCACTACTGAAAGTTAAAGACAAAATTTGGGGTCAGTGGCATGAAACTTGATCATAAGCCTCTAAACAGTTATACCTAGAACTAAGAAATAAAGCAAAGAAATTGGTTAAACTAGACAAGCTCCACTACTATCATATAAAAAAAAAAAAAAAAAAAAAAAAAAAAAATTCTAAACGATCCTCAAAAATTCTGGTCAGCCATTAACAACATTCTTCTAGGTGATAAAGCTGGTACACCTTCCCGAACCACAGCAAATTCCTCAGAGAATATTGCCACACAATTCAACAAATATTTCACTGAATCCATTCTGGCCGTAGTCAGCCTCAATTAACCCTCACTCCCAAGAACCACCTAAACCAAACAATAATTATAGCAACTTCACCCTACAACCCATTCCTATGGACATCATTTAAAAAAAAACCCTAAAGCCCACAACATTAGCTGCAGATAATCTACTTCTGATTTTCTTAGAAGTGCTGTCGATGCTATTACCTACCCTGTCTCCATACTTATAAACAGATCCATATCTGAAACTCTATAGTCTCTGATGTCTGGAAAATCTTCCATATAATCCCACTTCACAAAGCAGGTAATTCAAAAGAACTGACAAACTTCCACCTCATCAGCATTCTTTTCCCCTTATGTAAAATCCTAGAGAGGTGTACATACTCAAATCATGGAATACCTAAATACTCACAAACTTCTGTCTAATACACAACATGGATTTCAGCCTTTTCATAGCACCACCACTGCCCTAGTGTCATTCACAGACATAGTTAATAACCATAGAAACAATGGTAAATTTGTATCTGCCCTCTTTCTGGACCTCTCCAAGGCATTCGATACAGCTGCACATGAGAAACTTATTGAGGTTCTCCCCAATTTAACTCTCAGTGAAAATACTATCGCCTGGTTCCAGTGCAATGGCAGAAAGCTGTCTCCCCTCTGCTTCCTTTTACTTTAGGTGTTCCCCAAGGCTCCATCCTTGGGCCCCTACTGTTCTCTAATTTCACTAACAAACTTCAAACCTCTATACTACATGCTACTGTCATCCAATATGCAGACGATTCCACATTAATACATGCTGCTTCTTCCCTCCAAGATCTTCATTCATTAACGCTAGCTTCCTTTCTCTCTGTATAATCTTGGCTCTGTAATTCCCAGCTTATTCTGAACCCTAATAAAACTAAACTGCTGGTCTTCCACCCAACTAGATACACTCCGTCTTCCCCACCATTTAACATCACATCTAAAAATATCATTATCTCGCCTGTCACCCACACTAAACTACATTGGGGTTGAAATCGACTGTAATTTGAGATTTGACATTCATATCTCCCAAACCATAAAGAAGGTCCACAAAAAAATAGGTGTCCTATAAAGAAATCAGCAATTTCTTAAAAGAACAACTAAAGAAACAATAGCGTGCACATACCTACGCTTCCCAAATTCTCACTAATCTAAGAAAAACTGACATTGTATGTAACAGTAAAAGAGGTAAGGACACTGTCTTATGATCTTATGTAATTAGTATTGGAACATATTAGAGGAGGGGATATAAGGAATTTAACACAGAAAAAAAAGAGCATGAGGACTATCAGATTTAGAGCACAATATCCATGTCTTAATGAAGCTTTTAGAATTAAACCAGTTTTAAAAGAAATGCAAAATAAAAAAAAAATGTTTCTTTAAATTTATTGAATGTTTTTAAATATTTAATTGTTTAAATAATGTGCTGTTTGCTAATTATATAAGTTGGTGTCCTTGGCTGTTTTACTGATGTTCTTCATCTCACATTGCTGCAGTCCTGACACTTGGGTAGTCCGCTGTCCCAGTCGGCCCGAATACCAAAGTATAAGGCTGACGTCGGTCAAGGCGCATTAGTCTGACGTCAGGACGTCAGGGTACAAATGCGCATGACCGACGTCATTTCCTCAGTCTTTTTTGCCGCATGGTCCGATGCAAAAGCAGTTTTGCAAGTGCAGGTTGGCGTTCTGAGATTTTCCGAAGTCGGAGTTTCAGACCGAATCCAAGTTGGCTAAGTACCCCGTTGGGGAATATTTTGGTTTTTTCTTGCCTCAGTATTTTACCGGATGTCAGAAAAGTGAATAACTGTATTTCTTGTGGGAAACAGATACCTCATAGGGATTACCATACCTTGTGTATACCTTGCTTAGGGCCTGAGCACGACGTTGTTGGCTGTCGCTCTTGTGCTAGATTTAACAAACGCACTATAAAGAGAAGATTAGATTGTGCCAGGTTAGTTTTGGGAAGCGGTGTAATTATAAAATGCCGCCGGATGCTCCGGCGCCCGCTTCCAAAAGCGCAAGGACAAAACAGCAAAGCCTAGGCTGGAAGAACCGTCCGTACCGGACGCCGGTTCTTTAGAGGGCTCGGTGGAGCCAGAGGTTCAGCCAGAAATTTCTTTGGAATCCCAGGGAGAGACTTTATTACTGCAAGATGTGACCTCTCAGGAGGTAGGCCAGGCGGAAGGGGCTTCTCAGGTAGCTGTTCTTCCCTCCCTTCCTAAGGTGGTTAGGCCCTCCCCTGCTGTTTCCAAGGCTTCTCCCAGGGGCAGGCCAGGTTTTGTTTCAGGTGTTTCCCTAGTTCTTCAGGGTCTGTACCTAAGAAGCATATGCTTAAGATGGCAGAAGATTTGATTACAATGATTAGAGGTTCTATGCCCCCCCCTGATAAGAGGCCTAGGGTGGAACCTGAGCTTGGGAGTTTTGAGCAGTGTTCGGATGCTTCTGAGTCTTCGGCTGAAGACTTGCAGGAGTATTCCCCTTACTCTGATTCTGATGTAGATGATTCTACTCCTTCTGCTTCTCCTCCTGAGGATTTTTCATTTTCTGAGACTCTTCATTCCATGAGGGAGCATTTTAAATGGGAAGGTCAGGATTTCTCTGATTCCAGGAAAAGGCTTAGAGAATTTCTGTTTCTACCCCAGCATAGGCCTTTAGCTATACCTCCTGTTCTAGATGTGGTGGAGGATGTTTTTGCAGAGGCTTCTCTGAACCCTGATTCTTTGCCTCCTGCTCCAGTTAAACCGGATAGATATTATCGGGTGCCTGAAGCTCATAAGTATCTTTTTAAGAGTCCTAGGGCAGACCCAGAAACTGTTTCACAGGGGCCTAAAGGTGTTAAGGCTTCTGTTGTTAAAAATCCTGTTCCTCCAGATAAAGAGGCAAGGGCTTTGGATAGATGGGGAAAGAAAGTGTATACTTCTTCCACTTTGGCCATGAGAGCTTTGAATTGCCAGTTTCACATGTTGAAATACCAAAATTATCTCCTTTCACAATTAAAGTCTAAGGTAGATGCTTTGGCGGGAGGTATTGAGTGTAAAGAGTTGCAGGATTTAGTTCATGTTTCTGAACAGGTGGGTAAGCATTCTTTGCAATGTGGTTTTGATGCTGTGCAGGCCTCTTCGAGGGTGGCTGCCACTGGTTCGGTTCTTCGCAGGCACGCCTGGCTGAGGGATCAGAATTTAGCTGAGCATGTGAAGACAAGGATTTTAGATGCTCCTTTACAATCTGATGTGTTGTTTGGTTCGCCTGTGGAAGCAGTTCTAAAGAAAATGGAAGACAAGGCTAAGTCTATGCAGACTGTTAAAAATTTTTTGCAGGTTCAGCCTCCGAAGTTTAGTAGAAATTGGCCTACCAAGGGGTGGACATATCCTGCTTATGATTCCCAGTCTAGGGGTAGGTCTAGACGTGGTAGGGGCAGAGCTCAAGGTTCTTTTAGGCCTAGAACAGGGAGTTCACCTGCTCAGTCTTCTGGTGAGGGCAGGGGTCAGTCCTTTCGTAAACAGACCCAATGACCTGCCTTTTCAGCTGCCAGAATCTTCTCGTCTGGCAGCACCTTTGGGAGGAAGGTTGACTCTTTTCAAGGAAAACTGGAGTTTAATTACCCAAGACAGATGGGTATTGGATATCATTCACCACGGTTACAGGTTTTATTTCCATACCTTGCCTCCTTTCAAAGGCATGCCAGACATTCCTCCTCAACAAAGGAAAGAGGCTCACAAGCAAATTTCTCTGTTGCTCCAAATAGGGGCCATTCAGCCGGTTCCTGTGCCAGAAAGGGGCCTAGGATTTTATTCTCGCCTGTTCCTAGTACCAAAAAAGGGGAACACGTGGAGACCAATTTTGGATCTGTCTATCCTCAACACTTATCTGGACATTCCCAAGTTTAAAATGTTGACGTTACAACAGCTTTTACCTCTGCTGGGCAAAGATCACTGGATGGTAACTTTGGATCTCAAGGAAGCTTACCTTCATGTTCCTATCAGACTAATTTGCAGGAAGTATCTGCGTTTTTGAGCTGGGAATTCTCATTATCAGTTCTCTGCATTGCCCTTTGGCTTATCTACTGCGCCCAGAGTGTTCACAAAGGTTCTGGCTCCAGTGATAGCTTTCTTCAGGCTAAAAGGTATACAAATCTATCCTTATTTGGACGATTGCCTGATTCTGGCTCAAGGAAGGACGTGCTTCTTCAGCATTTGGAATATGTGATAGCAGTGCTAAGATGCCTAGGGTATTCTGTGAACGAAATAAAGTCCAGTCTAGTACCCTCTCAAGACATGTGCTTTCTGGGTGTGAGACTGAATACAGCAACCCAGATGGCCTTTTAACCCCGGACAAACAAAAGAATCTTTCTCTTTACTTCCATCAACTATCTCATCAGTCCGGGCTGACTGCAAGGACAGTCCTTCAAGCCTTAGGGTTCATGGCATCTTGTATTCTGGTACTTCCCAATGCCAAACTGCATATGAGGAAGCTACAATGGTATCTCAAAAATGTATGGACACAGCACTGCCAGGATCTGGACACTGTCATTCAAATAATACCTTGCATTCAAAAGGAATTTTTGTGGTGGGCTCAGGAATGTCACCTAAACAAGGGACTCTCTGTGACCCGGCCAGAGGCGAGTCAGATTCTAACGACAGATGCCTCAGACACAGCTTGGGGAGCTCATCTGAATGGAAAGTGGATGCAAGACAAGTGGCCTGCCAGACTGCAGCATCTACATATCAACTTGAAGGAGATGTTAGCAGTCCAGTTTGCATTACTGGCTTTCAAGGATTTACTTCTTCCAGGGCAGGTGTTGATTCTAACAGACAACACAACTGTCATGTGGTACATCAACAAACAAGGGGGAACACATTCTTATCCTCTATGCAGGCAAGCAATGATTTTGTGGGAGACTGCGTTAAGCTTGCAACTGAATCTTCAAGCGAGGTTTCTGCCAGGAGCACAGAACTCCTTAGCAGATGTGTTAAGCAGGCAAATCATGGATCCCCACGAGTGGAAACTGGATCTTCATGTATTTCAGACATTGACAGTGTCATGGGGAACTCCAGACATAGATCTGTTCGCTTCTCCACTAAACCACCAGCTGCCAAAGTTTTGCACGAAAAGGTTCATAGGTTCATAGGTTCATAGATTAGTACTAAGCTAACTGCCCTTGTGAGCCATTTTAAGCCTAGCCAATTATCCCCTGTAAGACTTGAACCCTGCACCTTGTGCTTGTAAGGCAAATACCTTAACCATTAGGCCACCCTCCCATCACACAGCCTGGAAAGTGGATGCTCTTTCTTTCAGTTGGAAAAATCTTCATGTGTATGCCTTTCCACCTCTGCCTCTCCTCCCAAAGGTACTCCTAAAGGTCAGACAAGACAAGCCAAGGATGATTTTGATAGCTCCAGATTGGCCTCGGCAGCACTGGTACCCATTGCTAAGGAGTCTGGTAAGGAAGCCTCCATGGCCCTTACCTTTGATTCCACACCTATTGTCTCAGAAGGACGGGCATCTACTCAATGTCAAGCTTCACTCTCTTCATCTAACAGCCTGGCATATTCTGTTTTGAACCATAGCAGGTCTCAGCTTCCTCAACAAGTTTTGAATGTGATTATGGAAGCCAGAAGACCTAGTACAAGGAAAGTGTACGCAGGAAAATGGAAGAGATTTTTATTTTGGTGTGCAGCAAAGGATTTGGATGTTTCTGAGCCAAATTTGAGTGTGGCTCTTCAATATCTTACTGAGTTATTGGACAAAGGTTTGTCTTTCTCTTCCATTAAGATTCATGCTGCAGCAATTTCAGCTCACTATGATTGTGACCCACCATTGTTTTCTCATCCTTTGTTCAAGCAATTTCTTAGAGGGGCAAAGAATATAAGACCCCCACGTAGAGCTCCTACTCCTGCTTGGGACCTCAATTTTGTGTTGGAGAAACTCACTCTACAACCTTTTGAGCCTGCAGCTAATGCTGAATTGAAATATTTGTCATGGAAGACTGCTTTTTTGTTAGCCATTACCTCTGCAAGAAGGGTGTCTGAATTGCAGGTCCTTATGGCAGTTGAGCCTTTCCTGATTTTTCATAAGGATAGGGTATCTTTACGTACTAATCCTTCCTTTATGCCTAAAGTGGTTTCTAGTGTGGCTTTAAACCAAACTATTCATTTGCCTACCTTTTATGCAAATCCCCAAAATAAGGGGGAAAAGATTTTGCACACTTTAGATGTACACAGGCAATTACGTTATTATTTAAGCAGGACTAAGGATTTTAGGCAGTCTCAGCAGTTGTTTGTTTCTTTTGCTTTGAGTTCTCAGGGTAAGCCTGTGTCAAAACAAACTATTTCTAAGTGGATTGGGTTTTGCATTACTTTCTGTTACTCCCATCATGGCAAGGAGATTCCAGCTGGGATTCGGCCTCATTCCACTAGGGCTACTGCCACTTCAACAGCATTTCTAAGGGGGGTGGCAACTAAGGATATTTTGGAGGCAGCTACTTGGAGTTCAGTGCATACCTTCTCTAAGCATTACCACCTTCCTCTCTACTCTAAATCTAGGGCTGGTTTTGCCACTGCTATTTTACAGAGCATGTTGTCAGCTCCTGCTTCTTTGTGATTTGCCATCCTCCCTTACCTCTGCTTTGGGATTCTACCCAAGTGTCAGGACTGCAGCAATGTGAGATGAAGAACATAGTACAGTTTTGTACCTACCATAAATGTAGATGTTCGAAGATCCACATTGCTGCAGTCCAATTTTCCCTCCCTCCTTCCCCTCTGTGTTTAGGGGTGGTTGTGTGGGTGGGATTGTACCTTTCTTACTTTGTATATATTGTACATATATTTGGTACAAGGGTGTTTGGTGTGTTGTTGTTTTTGTTTTGGTTTGGCCTTATCTTTTTAGGGTCTTCTGACATCTGGGGCAAGAAAAGACTGAGGAAATGACGTCGGTCATGCGCATTTGTACCCTGACGTCCTGACGTCAGACTAATGCGCCTTGACCGACGTCAGCCTTATACTTTAGTATTCGGGCCGACTGGGACAGCGGACTACCCAAGTGTCAGGACTGCAGCAATGTGGATCTTCGAACATCTACATTTATGGTAGGTACAAAACTGTACTTTTTGCCTGATGAAGCATTTTATATGAAAGTTTTTACTTGCAAATAAAAGTGAGTTTTTCTGTTTGATGTTTGCATAGCTCGTGGTTCCAGTTCACTGTCTTTGCTTGTTTGACTTGTTCTTTGGTGAATCTAGATTTGACATACAGCATCCCTTTTGTTTTATTCTTATTAGGGTTTAAAATAGCTGGCATGGGTGCTCGGTGTACTACAGGCAGAACTTTATAGCTTCTGTTTGGTAGATCTAAAAGACTGGAGATTGGCAGCTGTGGCCTTGTTGTATAACTCCCATTTTGGGGAAGATTGTGGTAAAGATACCACGTGGCAGGCGGGTGAGGTTCCTGAATGTTAATTCTTTGGCCTGTGGTCAACAACATAACTTCACACTGTAGATATCTTTACAGTTCAACGTAATCCATTTCTCTGAATGGTTCATAGGTTCATAAGTAGGTACTAGGCTATTGGCCCTAGGGCCTATACAAGCCTAGCCAAAAAGGTACCCTGGCTTTCGCCACCCAAGAAAATTATTTTCCTGTGCCCCTGCTGAGCAGAGCCACAGAGGTGATCCCCAGGGTGAATTTCCTATTTCCCATCTAATCATCAAGATTTTTTTTTGAAGAGTGCTTAATGAGGAGCTTTGTTTGATATAGATAGGTAGTTTGTTCCAGAGTATGGGAAGTCTCTGGGACAAGAATCTATCCCTCCAGCATGTTCTGTTTATTGTGGTGACAAGGTTTAGGTCCCTAAAGTGTGTAGCTCGGAGGGATTGGGATTTCTTTACGTGGAGCATGTCCAAGAGCTCTGGGTTTGACATAGCTTTATATGTTAGGCAGAGATCACCTCTGCGTAGGCGATATGCGATGGAGTAAAGCTGGAGTTTTTTGAGACGGTCTGCATAGGGCATCCGTTTGAGGCAAGTAATCCTCTTTGTGAGGTATTTCTGCAGCCTTTCCAGTTCTCTTGTGAGGTACATACCAAAAAGGGCATTGTACTCTATAATGGGTCTAATGAGTGACGAGTAGAGGGGAACAATGACCTCTTTTTTTCTGGATGAGAAATCTTTTGTGATGAAGTGTGCCACGTAGAAGGATTTTCTGACTACTGTGGTGATGTGATTATTAAAGGAGAGATTACTGTCCACCTGTGTCCCAAGGTCTCTTATCACACTTTTGGTGCTAAGTAGACTACCACCTATGTGGTAGCTCATGGGTGCAGAGTTTTTACCAAAGGGGATGACAATGCACTTTTTGGCATTGAGCTTGAGGCCATGGCTTTGACACCAGGCATCTGTCTCAGTGAGGCCCTTTTGTAGGATGTCCACATCATTAGGGGTTTCGATTATGGCTCCTAGTTTGCAGTCATCTGCGAACTTCATTAGCCAAAGACCTTCTGTGTTAGCCTGTACTTCATAAAAGTAGATACCAAACAGGAGAGGACCCAGGACCAAACCCTGTGGTACTCCACTTGTCACTGGTCTGTGGTACTCCACTTGTCACTGGTCTGAAGTCGGATTTGGAGTCTACTTTCACACCGTGGGTTCTGTCAGTGAGCCATTTGGCAACCCATCTTGTGACATAGGGATTTATACCTAGTTTAGTGAGTTTATCTATAATTTCAGTGTGGGGGATGGTGTCAAAAGCTTTGGCGAGATCTAGATAGGCTGTGTGAACCACCTTACCCTTGTGAACTGATTTGGTGACTGCTTCAAAGAAGCCAGTCAGGTTTAGGAGACATGATCTGCCTTTTACAAACCCGAACTGGGTGGTCATTGTTATTGTGGGTGGAAGTCCTGTGGGTTTGATGTGCCTGGATTACATCAAGGCCTTTTAACAAAGTACCTCACAGTGGGTTGTAGTAAAATTAAAGGGTATGGGGTTGAGTCTCTGAATGCTGAAGGGGACTGGAAATGGGTTATCTGATCAGAACACACACACAGAACTATCAAGAGAAAAGAGGGTAAATGGTGGACTGCCATGGGGTTACATTGCTGTGATGAGTGCTGTTTAGTACATTTCTATCAGGTATGTCACTGGGGTTATAGTCTTAGTTCATCGTTTCTGCTGATATATGAAAATTGGTACAGTTGACAAGTATGGGGGTAGTAATTCTGCAATGAACTGTGGTGGCATGCATTCTGAACAGATGAGTGTTGATTGATCTGTACTTTTAAAAGTGAAGCTTAATGTAGGGAAAAAAACTCACAGACAGCCTCTGTGGAATGATCCTAATCCAGGACAAGAGGAGGAAAAGTGTTTGAGTGGTAATAATTGTATAATCTGGATTAGATTATGTGGTATGAAATGGATGCAGTGAAAACTAGTCTGGTATGGGGTGTCTTGAGTGAGATGGATAATCCAGAAATGTTGATTTTGTCCATTCATTATGTATGCACAGTGGTCAAAACATGCAAAGCAGTCATCAGAATGTTGAAAGACATTTAAAGAGTGTAATGAGAAGAGATTTAGAAAGCTGAGCACCTGTACACAATAACAGAGAAAAGAAAGAGGTTATAATTTGGGCTGTCCGTATTATTTGAGGGCAAACAGATGAATGGTGAAGTTGAAGAAGGAGGGCAAAGAGAAAGAATGGGAGCGTAGGCACTAGCAGCTGGAAAGTGGGTGTTTCAGTTTCAACTTCAGGACAGGGTGCTAAAATGTATTGGATGAGACAAGGACACACTCTGCCAAAGTGGTTCAGAGCTGCATGGAACAGAGCAAGAATATGTTGGGACTAGGACTGTAAGGCCGCAGCAGCTGTGCAGATGGGCCTTAGAGACAGTGGATCATATACATTCAGCATCTGCCTATGTTTTATAATATACTGTTGAGTGAAGAACAGGTCAGTTTGCAGAAAATGTATTACCAACCAGTTCCGTGTTGTAGTTTTACAGTGATCTTCCATCAGGAGAGATGCACCACATATAAAATGCACTGCCATGACTGGACCAAAATAGACTTTTTCCTAATATTATGGTGACAGAAGAAACCATAAAGCTCTGGTATGTCAGAGAGATGAGTCCTATACTCTTGAGTCGCATGCTGTGGCCCTTAATCCCTATGGAAGTAGTTTAAGTAGTTATCTACAAATATGGCGTAATGATTGCTGCTGTCTTAAAACTGTTTTTTTTTAATTTTTTTTTTTTATTTTTCATTAATAAATATAGTTTATTAAAGAACATAACTAAGGCTCAATATGCTGATAGAATCAGATGTAGTCCTAACTGCTTAAAAATCATGTACTGTAATTGATTTGCTTGTATTCAACACAGAGAAACAGACAGTTGGAGAATTATATAAATAAGTGAGGAAACAGACAGGGTTGTTTTGCAGGTTGAGATAGTAAGGATGATTTAGTCCTTAACTGAGGTTTAATAAAACTGAACACAGATCATTACAGTTTATTTCTTATTGATTCCATTTGCTTACACTTTCTTATTTTGGTGGTATTGATGTATGTGTTTTATTACATTATTATTGACTAGTGAGCTAGCATTATAATTGTACAGCTCTGCATATCAGTATCTAATGACCCAGATTCTCCAGAGAATGAAAAGGAAGATGATCCATACCTGTACTGTGTGTGTCTCGATTACTCACATTCACTGGCTTATTAGCCTCTAACATTAGCAACTTAATGATACCAAGATAACATTTTCTGGGTTACTTGGCTTCTTCCTGCAGTGTGCATGAAACACTGTATTATCTCAGTATTATGTCTTGGTTTTCTTATAAAAAATGCATTGCAATGAACCATGCTTTTAATTGGAGGATGTGCAAACAGTCCTCAGCTTAAGATGATTTGAAGATTCAGCTTTTAGTAGTAGGTATATGTATTTCTGTGCATGGAAAGTTTGCTATAGAAAATATATGTTGTAGTACCTGAGAAGATCTTTCTCTTTTTGCAAGGGCATGGTTCCTTTCTACATAAAAATTTTAAAAGCTGTAAATAATTTTACTACAAGGCTGTTAACAGGTGACGGGTTCCTTTAGGAAGCCTGGAGACCTGAGATTCTGATGACTTAACAGGTGACAGATTCCTTTAGGAAGCCTGGAGACCTGAGATCTTGATAACTTTTTAAGATGAGCACTTGTCAACATTGAAAGTAAATGTTATGTTGAGGCTGCAGTCTTTTTCTGTGACACATGTTGCTAATGTAATTATGAGCTGTGTATGGGGGAGGGCCTCATTTAAAATCACAGGTGGTAGGCTTGGTATCAAAAAATCAATGTGTCAAAACTTCGTCTACCCTTTTGAATGCTGCTGCAATAGTTTTTGGCTATTCACTTTAGAGTTAGAATAACGTGGATACATTGGTGATAGAGAAGGTTAGGGTAGAAATGGTTGTTATGGGCAGTGACTGTTGGCATGAGAATAGTCTGGGTAATAAGAGACACAATGGGAGGAAACACTGATAAAAGAAGTAGTAGCTGTTGATCGGTGTAATGTTATGTCAAAAAATAGCTGTGTGGAAGTGCAGTAATGGATAGCAACAGTAACAGTGTGGTATGGTTACATTTTACAGCACAGCTGCTTCAAATGTACCAGTGCTTTGTAAGAACGGTCTTATCATCACAGTATAGTAGTGTTCTATTAAGAGCAGCTTATATGATAAGTGTTACATTGCTGTTCAATGCATGTATCCAGCTGTAGCAGTGATGCATAAAAACAGCTCTCTGTAAACCCAGCAACTACATCCATGTTCACTGATCTTCTTTAATGTCCTTGTCTGATGAGGTGTATAGCAGAAGCTGTCTCGAGATCTTAAAAAGACTTATCTTGGTGTTATGGTGATAAGTCATGTGCACTACTCATCTTGGATACTTGCTGCTCTGTGCAATGTGTAGCACTGAATGTAAGTGAACAGCAATGATGCGTAATAGTAAGCGTGCAATTGTAGATGTCTCTAGCTCATACATTTCACCTGCCCTGATTTTTGCAGAATGTTTAGATTTTTATCCCATATTTTGTCTGTTCCTCATAAAATGTTTGGTTTTCTGGCAAATCACTGGCAATTAAAGCCACTAAATAATGACATACATTTGTGTTTCAGCCTTCATGAAAGAGCAATATTTAAAATCTGTCCCTATTTTGGGCCTTTGTCCTCCCATTATTTTAGGCTTTGTCTAGATGTCTTGCCTTAAGAGGCTGAGAAGTATGATCTAGCTGTAGCACTAATTTGTTTATTTATATGATGGTTATTAAACGAGTAAGTGAACTGATCCAAGGACCCTTTTCAGCCATGTCCCAGGTCAAGCAGGTAGTAGTACAAACAAAATGCATGAAGATTACAGTAAGATGTTGCCACATTGCAAAAAAATAAAGTAAAAAAAAAATGTAAGTTGATTAAAAGCATACAGATAAAATACTTTACAGTGTTGTGCATACAGTGTAATGCAAGCTGATTAATATACAAATGATATAAAGCATAATGCGTAAGTAAAACAAATATACATTAACCCAAAAATGGGTCTAAAAAAAGATGGAGACAAATGCTATGAAGAGAATGTATATTGGCAGAGCTTTATTTTATTAAGAACAGTGGAGATAGTAGAATAAAATGATCATGTTGAGTATAGTGAAAAGAATAACTGAAAATGTGTTACACACAGTAGAACAAAAATATTTACAAGAACAATAGGGCCCTATCCAGGCACCTTCCCCCTAGTATATGTTCGTAGAGTGCACTGCTACATACATAATGGCATCTGCACAGAGCAGAACTGTGCATTTGCATCTGCCTATTGCATAACTGCAGATGAATCATAGTAAAGCAGTATTGCATAACAGCAACATCCAAGTCTAGCCTTGCTGTATAGCTGCAGTAGAATTGCATTATAGTACATTTTGTAACATTAACTGCTTCTAGATAAATCATGTTTGCATAACCAAAGCAGTCTCAGTGCAGTGTATCTGCATGATGGAGTTTTTTTATTTAAACGGTTCTTAAGTAGCCTAAGTGTTGGACTGTAACAGTGGCTGTCTATAATATTAACTACATGTGAGTGCTGTGGTTTTCCACATCAGGAGATGAATATGGCTGTAGAGGTGCTCTGTGAAAGCAGTGGTGTCTGGGTATTGTAGTTGCTGTAATAGTACTAGGTTGTAGTATTCTGTAGTGGCTCACAACTTGTATGATGATTGTTACTCATCAAAACCTTGTTCAGTCCACCATCTTACTTTTACTGATCCTTCTGGTTTTCTAGTCTCACACAACCCCTCTTTCACGTATCTCAATCTTAAGAGTGAACATTTCCCTTTTATTCTGTGCCACTTGTGGATGTACCTTTGTTAACACAAACTGTGTATGTAGACACTAGACTCCTTACTTCTGAAGCTGCTGCTTGTGTAAAAAAAAAAAAAAAACTTACCCGTTTCCAATCCTGAATAGGAAAGGTGTATGTTTTTCTCTGTCTCTAACACTGCTCACCCTGAAATTACCCTTAGTAAAAATCAACCATTTTATCTCTCACTTGCCAAGAAGGGAGAATAGTTGCATTTCGCTTTCTAAGGCTAATTATGTTGGCCACAGTGCATAATCTCATATGCTTTAACGGTTGCCCTTCACTTTCATATACATCATTTTAACTTTCCCCTGTCTCCTACAGGATTTGGAAGTAGGATGAATGTCCTTTCACTATATTGTCCTGTAATATTCAATCGTGATCTCAAAATTGGAACACCATCTCCCTCACCCCACCTAAGGAGGCTCTCTGATCTGAAGCTCTTCAATGAGGAATATTTCTGCCCCCCTTTCAGAATTTCTCCCCAGTGCAGTGGCTTTGCATTCTTATGTTTGCTAACCATCATTGTTGCACTCAGACTTCTGTTTTCTGTATAAATTTTCCTTGTCGTCCATTACTAATTACAATTTTTTTCAGTCTGGATCTCCCATTCTGTAACCATAGCAGTGCTCAGAATAATGAAAGAGCAATGTAATTCTTATGAACAGCAGCCAATTTTACCTCATAATGCGCTACCAAAAGTAAGAGTGCATAATGTGTAATGCTATCACTGGGAATATGTTAATATGGTTTAGTTTTCTTTTATATAAAGTATGTTTACCTGTGTCTTAAGTGATTATTCAGTAAAGGTGTTAAAAATAAAATATGAACAGTATATAATCCATTTCTAGCAATACAAAAATAAACTGTCTGTAGTTGTCAGTTTTAAGTAGATTTATTTATTCATGGAAACAAAATTCAGCTTCTTGATGAGTGTTGGGAATAACAGGAAAAAAAAGTAGCATTTTAGCAAAGTCTTTCCACAGTCCTTGTGTTTATGCTGCATTTTACAATCTAAAAAAAACTTGCACAGGTATCAGCCCCAAAACAATCAGGTGTTTCCCTAGAATTTCACAAGTCTGTATAGCAACTCTTTATTCCATCCTACCTTCAGAGTTGTATTCTGAAACCTTGCCTTTCCACCTTTGTGTGCTGTGGAGATGGTTCTCTCGATCGAGTAATAAGGAACTGGCAGTTGGTGCAGAGGTGAAGTTGTGAACTTTTTTGAGTCCCTCAGCCCTTGTTTGCCTGCTGTGTGACCTTGAACAAGTTACTTAACCAGGCAATATTCCTGGGTGGCCCCTGAAAGGGACTGTTGACCAATGGGACTACCTGGTTAAAAATAGGTATTATTATTATTACTACTACTACTATTATTACTACTACTATTACTATTATTATTACTACTACTGCTGTAGCAAGGTAGTGATGCTGATACAGTTCCCAAAGGTAACGGATTCCCATTAATTACCACGGGAACAATTTGCCTTCCTGCGTCAGCCTAACACACCATATTTTATGCTCATCAGTATGCTTCCATGGCTCAGCCTGTAGCTTAACAGTCATTTTATTACAGTGTATAGTGAATTATTTTATTTGTAGTGTGCTGTCACAGTTCTTCAGTTGTGTGCGTGCTAGTACTGCATGGGTTAATTTGCATCTGCCTTGCACAGTTTACATTGTGTGCTACCTAGCTGTTTTATGAAAAAAAATGTATTAGGTAAACTATCAATATTTTTGTTTCTCTAACTAATCATAAAGACCATTATTATTATTATTTTTTTATAAATTTAAGTGCATCTCAGCAATTCTGTATGTTAGGATGTGAAACTAAAAGCACAAATTTAATTTTTTTTTCTTTTAGACATTGCTTGTAAGCAAGCTGGATCAGAAAATATATTTGCATTCTGTGCAAATTATTTTACACTTTACTGGCTTGGAAAACATGTTTGTATTCTGTAAGATATGATGCTGCAGCTGTGCATTGCACATTTAAATTAGAGGTCGCAGCTCTGCTTTCTATGTTGTTATGGAACATAGTTCACATGTCTACTCCTAGTTAACCAGTTTGTCATTGTATTTTGACCATGCTTGTATTACAAATTCTTTACTGAATGGATTATGCTCTAAGGGAAACTAAGTGTCACAGCATAAAATGATGGGAGACTGCTCAGAGTTTGAGAACCTTCTAAAATATAAGAATCTGAGATATATCTAGATGAAGACTGCATGGTGTTGCTGTCAGTTTAAGAATGTGAAATGTAATTAGAAAAAAATAACCCAAAAGGTACCACGTAAGCTGAGAGCACTCTGTTTCATGTTTTAATTAGTCTTCATGGTCTGTAATTTTAGATTTGATTTGAATTTCTTGCAATGATTCACTCAAGCTGCTAAATCTATTCTGAAAAATAAAACTTGTTGCCACAACATTATTTTATGTTTCACTAAATATACTTTGAGACATATAGTGTTCTGGATATTTGCACTGACAAAATAAGCTTTATAAAAACAATCTAGTATGTTTTCTCATCTGTTTCCAAAACTTATGATGCAGCATGGAAAATAACGAAGGAGTTGTAGCAGTAATGAAAGAAAATTGATCCTTTATTAAGCCCATTGCACACTGACACCAAATGGGAGTGCTTGCTGCCACCATGGCTGGTGGTTAGGGCTTAATAGAAAAAGGCCATTTGCAAGACTAAGTATCATAATTCCTCACCAGGTCTGTCCCACTCAGCAGTGTGTATAGGCTAGCATCCCTTATAAGCCACATATGGCGATCCCTTAGAACCTACACATGTGCAGAGCAGGCTTTTCTGGAAGGATGGACCTACTGGCACTTACTCTGGCTGCCACAGCATAAGGAGCTGTAGATCATGGAAGTGTGAATTTAGTGTTAAAGTCAGTGATGGCTGCTGTGGATAAAAAAAAGTGACGGTCTTGATGTCAGAGATGTGGCTAGGTTGAACTGATTAAGCAGTTAATGAGTTTCTGTCTTTTCTTGAGGGTTGGATGTGGAATCAAACTCATCAGTGGTGACCTTTTTTGCTTGTAAATGGTAATTCTTGCTAGTCCTCAGGACAGCGCATGGACATATTGGACCCCTCACCTGCTTTAAATGTTTGTGAGCACTTTTTCAGAACTCTTCTGCACAGCATCCCCCTTCCCCACAGATATTTATAGTGCTGAACATTATGCTTTTGGCTGACACAGGCCACAGGTAGTACCACCACCTTAAACCTGGAGCTGCCGAGGTACATCTTTCCTGAAGAGGGAGGGATCAACCTGAGGGTGGGTTTTGTCATGGATAGTGAGCCAGGTAAGTTATGTGGGCACATAGGTGAAAGAGACAAGTTGACCCTGGTGGGTCAGCAAGACTAACCAAAAAATATATGTAGTGAGTTAAACAAGAGGTACAAACAAATAATTGATTTCTTAAGTTTCACTGTTAAAATTGTACTTATACATACTCTCCTCTATAGGTAAACACTGTTACCTACATCATGTTTAGTTTTCAAAGTGATGTTCTCATTCAGTTCTTGATTGAAGCAGTTAGGAGCTATGGTTGGATAGTTGTGTAAAGGAGTACTCTGGTGACATGAGTGTAGTTTAGTGGTTTTTGGAGAATAATTAGGTAAACAGAAATGGCCGTCTATCACAAGTGTTAGAATTGAATTTCAGACCTTTCATGCCCAAAAATGATTATGATTTAAAATAAAATGAATTTTTGAAACCCCTAGAGTTAAGGCCGTTTTGCTGGGGTGCATCTCCCATCTGCACTCCTAGTGTGAGAGGGTGTGTCCTTGTACCTCTGCTACTTCAAACTCTGGTCATTGTACCTTAGAGTAGTGCAAATACTCTGAGGTACAGTAGTCTTAGATGTAATAAATGTTAATAAGTAAATAGTAGGCTGTCAATCTGCAGACTATTACAAGGATAGCCAGTAACTAGAGATCAGAATCAAACCCTGTACCTTGGATCTGTAAGGTTAAGACCATAACCGTCTGAGCCAGATCATGGTCAAATGGGGCCCTAGGCAGGGTAATGGACCAGAACCCCCACACAGCCATTCTAGTGTCCAATTATTTGTCTGTCTCTCTCTCTCTCTCTCCTCAGTTACCATAAACACTATTCATATGCGTTAGTATACATCCTAGTTCCTTTACTTATGATTACAGAAATTTGGATTTAATTTAAAACTTTTATATCAAATTTGACAGCACAAACACTGATGGCCAATTTGTTAAACCAAACAAAACAGTTGCACATTGAAATCAGACTTAGCATGAGCAGTAGTAAACTTCTCTTCCTTTGAAACTTGCTATCACTGAAAAATGCATTGAAATTCACAATCATTGAAAATTAATTGAAACTTGCAATCATTGAAAAATGCATTTGTCCAGTGGCTAAATAAGGTTACCACGGTACCTGGGCTGTTTTCAAAGCATGGACCCCCTTCGCACATTTTTCGGACCATGTATAAATGCACGTGTTCTTTGTTTCACCTTCCCAGTTGTTTTAAGTTATATTCCATAATTAGTACAGCAGTACTGCTACTTAGTAGTACTGTTAGTAGTTTTCAACATTTTATTACCTGAAAAAACTGTCGAATAACTTTTAACTTTGTCAGCTCAGCAGGGTGTCAGTCATTTTTATCTACAGACACCCCCCCAACCCAGAAAATATTGCTACATTGTTGACTGCTTTTTTCTCAGATGTCGGTCAAAGAATAACAGTAATAATAACCAAAGACACATATTTCAAATTTGATGCACACAAACACAGTAGCCAAAGTATTCCTACTTAATTCGCAAGCATATATACACACACGTGCACTAGTCCTCAAAGTCAAATTAAAAACTTAAAAATGTACTAGATAAGACCATAAGGTACTGAGACCCCTTCCTCTGACCACCACCAGTAGTTCTAGTCACTTTGTTGATGGCGTACACCCCTTATTGATATGAAGAAATAAATTGGTAGCTTTGGAGAACTATGTGAAACTGAATAAAGATCATTAGCATCACACCATGAGCTGCAGCCAGGTACAGCACAATTTCAGTACTTCACCTACAAATGCAGTGTTGACTGCTCTTATATAATAAATTGTTATCACGCATTAAAAAGTGGTGTGCTGGTGTTACTGTCATAACATTTCCTGAATTAGATCAGCTATGTAATAGGAGATGGCTGGCAAACAATGACAACAAGTTCATAGTTATCAAGCATGCACTATAGTAGACTAGCTCAAATTTCCCAGTTGCTCCAAAGCACTGTCTGATTATGTGACTTGCTCAATGTCAGTCAGGTAAATGAATGTGGAAAGATTCAAACCCTGCACCTTTGTCAGAGGAGGAAACTCATTAACAAGTTAGATCTTTAGTCCTCTGCACTAACCTTCAGAGTAACAGTTGTTAACTAAATGCAGCAATCCTTGCCCGATCTTGTAGAGAAGACTATTTAACAGTAATATGCAGCAATGACCACATAATGAATGCTGAAGCTCAGGCTATTCTGATCATCACTCCAAATAATACAGACGATGACCTGACAGATGTCAACCCCTTTGCATTTGCTGAAGGCTGTAAAAAAGGTACTGCAAAAATGAAGTGCTAACATGCAACATTGTTAGATTATATTACACAATCAAGGCCTATTAATGAATTAGCTTATCCTTTAGTGAAATGAATAAAGCAAAACAATTATAGACAATATAAATGCTACAACAGCTTTTGTTTAACAATCTACAAGTCATACAAAAATCAGAAATATTACTGTGAATAACATACTTTGGGGGAGGGTCTTACATGCTTGCAGGACACCTACATCTCATTTTGACCGCCATGTGTCTTCTCTGTCATCAGGAGTAGTTATCCCTTCTGGCATCACTCAGTACAGGTCTCACCTACTTGGCAAATAATGCTGTATTGTTGCAGCATACATCTCCAGAGTCTGCAGGCATGGATTGCGGACAAATGTGGCCCTATGCAGGGTAAAATCATGCCCCACCTCGACAGTCATACCAGTATCCATTACTTGGTTGTCTTTCCCCAATTACCACAAACACCCCGTCAATGTACATCATATTTTCTTTTTTACTTTTACACTTATCACATAGATTTGGATTTCATTTAAAACTTTTATTTCACATTTTACAGTAAAAAACAGTGACATACATTTTCTGAACAAAACACTGTCACACTGAAAACAGACTTGGCTTGAGAAACAGTAAACTTCTCTTTCCTTGAAAATCACATTTAGTGAAAATGCATTTGGCAACCAATTAAACTAAAAGAGGCATGCTGGATTCTTACTCAAATAGTATATAGTGAAGTACTAATTAATGTTTCTGTGAAGGGTGCAGGAATTTAAAAGACAAATGCAACCACTCAAACTATGTAAAACACCTGGAGCAGCCTACTGGACACAAGTGTCCCGTTTCAGGAGCATCCCAAGATTACGGTATGGTGAAGTAACTTGTCAGAGTCGCACGGAAGAGACATGAAGGCTGAAGGAATCAAACCACTTATTACAAAATGCAGCCCATTAACACCTCATAGCCTTACTCATATGCACGAAGTACTAGATAAACGGTTGTAGCCCAAACAGTGTCTTTCACACTTGTTTGCCTGCAAAAAAAAAATCAAGCTAAATTAAAATGTCTTCATAGGTAAAATATTGACATTAAACTCATAGACTTCATGCTGTCCCATTTATTTGCAGCTTAATAATAAGCACACTGTCAGCATTAAGGAAATCAAGAATCACATCCAAAGTATGTGGCTCATGTAATGGTGCTGCTCTTCACTAAAATCAATTTCTTTTCTTTACAGCATAACTACTCTGGTTTATGTTTACTACAATTACTTTCATTCATTTACACTATAACTACTCTGGTTTATGTTTACTACAATTACTTTCATTCATTTACACTATAACTACTCTGGTTTATGTTTACTACAATTACTTTCATTCATTTACACTATAACTACTCTGGTTTATGTTTACTACAATTACTTTCATTCATTTACACTATAACTACTCTGGTTTATAGGTAATAATTATTAGGCTTGCAGTCCAGGGGACCATTGAAGAGTCCACCCAAAATTTCCTGTTTTCCCAAAGCGCTGTCTGGTTAAGTGATTTGCTGTAGGCAATAGGATAAATATGAATCATATCAGAGATTTTCTGCAAAACTGGAGGTAAATAAAAACAGACTACTCTAAATCATGCAAAATTATCAGAATAACAGGTTTTGCATCAACATGCATGCTATTAACCACAGAAACTGAGAAACTCGTATGACTTGACATTGACTGACTGTTATTCTCAGTGATTTACCAAAGAAAAGAAATGTGGATGTTGGTGTTGGATGATTAAGTATCTTGCCTTCTGTAGCCAGGGTTTGATACTGAGCAAGTCACTAACAGTCGTCTCTAAGTGGGGCATTTTACACATGTAAATATGCTTATACTTACTCTAACCTGTACTCTTCAAGTTCTGTTGTTATGTCCTAAAAGAAATTCCACCCCTTCCTGCACAACAAAAAACTGCTGTGAGAATAAAATCTCATGCCATTCTTGGAAAGCCACTATTTACTGTGCATTCTCCACCTGATGCCAAGCAGGAAGCAGCAGCAGTCATTCACTGTGTGCACAAAGCAGGATCAGCAGCAGTCATTCACTGTGTGCACAAAGCAGGAAGCAGCAGCAGTCATTCACTGTGTGCACAAAGCAGGAAGCAGCAGCAGTCATTCACTGTGTGCACAAAGCAGGAAGCAGCAAAAGTGTTGGTTTGGTGTTTGGACTATATACTAGCGGAGTGCAGATTTCTTTTGTTTTTAAGTGTTGTAGGACTACTTTTTTTCCTAATTAATGTTGTATGGCCTGGCTCTCCAGCTAGCTCTGTCTGGCCCTGATAACCATTATTCCACCAGTTCCCTTTCCTTTACACTTACTCTGGTGTTTCAAACCTCATATCTATTGTGCTCAGAATTTCAGCAGGTGCTTATCAGAAATGTATTTCCTTAAAATGCCTTAGATTTATTTATTTATGTATGTGTTGTATGGAGCAGTGAGTTGTACTTGACTTGCTCTCCTTTCCTAAGTGGATCGATTGCACGTGTAAGTGTGTTTCTTCAGATATTTGTGGCTCCTGAGAAAAGTGCTACCTCTGATAAGGTTATGAAGTTCAGTTCATGTCTTTACTATCTGCATCTACATATTTTGTCATGTAAGTATTAATAGTACATACTCTGTATTGTAATCTTATATTTATCCAGCTGTTGTGCTGTAAATCATCTCAGACATTATATGTTTTTGTGATTCTACTCTTTGCTTTTCTATACCATACATTATCTTCTGTACTGCTCAGTGTCCTTGCTAGAACCTTCCTTGGGGTACTTTACTGTACTGCATGAGGACTGTTTCCTAAAGTGGCAGAGCGCTATACTTTATTTGGCACAGTTGTCTGGTACAAAATAAAATCATTGTCAAACTTACAAGCCCAAACAGATCCCGTCCTCAAGTATAGAAGGTCTTTAAATTTGCACACGTAATAATAGAAGGTTACTTGACATATGACTTGTTGCTTCTCTGTGCTAATTTTCTGATAAAGGACTCGGTACTAATTAAAAAAAAAAAAAACAGCCATGTTCTCTGGAACTTCCGTCAAGTACCTTTTGTACTATTAATGTTTCCCCTTTCTCTGGTGGGCTCATTGATCAGCTCTCTGTTTTCAGGTACTTAGACATCCAAATGGATCTATCTGTCACATTCATGGAGCATCTTGTTAGAAACAGAGAAAAAAACAATGGTGTGTGCTAAAAACATGCTAGAACATGTGGGAATCCCCCACCTGAGAAAGAACATTTTCACTTGAAAAGGGTGTACTCAGCCCAACACTTCACTGTGGGCTTCTGATTAGAAGTCGTGCCTGTGCAAGTAATGCACATATTTCATTCAAGTGATTCTAAACAGATTTTGTAGTTATTGTATTTTACTCCGTGCTGTTGTATTTTATATTATCTCTTTTTGCTTTAATGTATATGGCTGTAACTGAAAGAGGATGACCTGGTCCATCTTCCTTGCAAGTGTAAGTATGTAAACAAACAAGCGAAATAAAGGCTGGGCAAAAATCTGTGAGTTAGGCACTTGATGCTTTGAGTAGGCATTTGTCTTACCCTGCAGTTTCTCTGCCCCCCCCCCCCCCCAACTACATTAATGTTAAACACTGTCTTTTCTTGCTAAAATAAATGCAGGAGAAGATACAAACCACAGAGATGATAAGGATAGCAGACCTGATTTAGGAACATTGTGAAGGTTCCCATCTTTGCTATTAACTAAATCCATGAAGTCTAAAAAATGTTTTGTGCAGATCATATCTTTTCAGTGGCAACAAAACATATGCAAGTTGGCAAACATGGTTACAGGATGGCTGCTTTGAATTTGTTCAGTAATTATTATTAACCTTCTGATTTAATATTTTCCCACCTGCCGGAGTCACAGTGGGTGACAAAGGGGAGACGTGAGACAGCAGTTCAGATAACAGCTTTGAGTCAGATGCTAATTAATAAGAACTGTATATACAGATGAAAATGGTGAGCTGTAAGAAAGTGGGCAACAGATTTTGTTTATTGGCATATGCTTGATTTTGAAACATTGGTATAATTAATACTGATCAGTCAACCAGACGGGGGAAGCAGTCGTGTAATTAGGAGAGCTCTTATGATGGAAAGGTGTAATACAGAGAAAGTAGGTCATAAGGCACAATTCCAGGCCACTCATTTCCTTCTTCACCCTTCTTACACTTGCGTTCATAGATTCATCCATGCCTCTCCCTGAGATTTTGAGTCTCTGCTAATATGAGTTACCAGTAGGCACGCCTTTGCTTCTGCATGGTACTGTATGAGAGGAATTTTAATGTTATCCGCACACTGCTTTTTGCCAGCATCTGTGTCATTTCTCATTAAGCAGTGTGCTGATCATTTGTCATCTGCCTGCAGATCTGTTTCAGCTGGTTCAGAAATAAAATATTTTATTAATTCATTGACTTCAGAGACTGTGCTTGCTCCCACCGCTCTCTCGCTCTTTCTCTCTGTTTTCGTTATCCTGCGGTCCCTTGCCACATGTATGTTGTGGGTACTTCATTACACAAACAAGTAGTGGTTATAGGATACAAACCGAGCCATGTAGCTCACTTTTTTGAGAGAGGAATAGTGTATATTTAATTTCCCTTTCGTCTGTCCTTTTTTAATTAGATGGTATCCCACATGAACCTGAATCAAAACAGGCATGTTGGCAACTGTTCCACGTGAGGTTTGAAGCTGATCCAGGTGACGAGGATCAATAAATTACCTATTAATGTTTTTCCTCACCAAGGTAAAAGGAACAAAATCCCACCTAGTCTAATACATATGCTAATTTTGTTGCATACATAACATAAAGATGTAGCTTATATGCCATTTAATTTATCTTGCTGGCATGCTGGTTCATACCAATGTATATAGTAATGCTTCAAATTGTGCTGAACCAGCACTGCTGCAGTTTCTACAGGTGAGAGGTAATGATGTCAGTTTTCTATCGGTGTGACATTTTTGACAGCAATTATTTTTATTCTTTCCTTATAGATTGCCTTTAGTGCCCTAACTCTTCTTGTGAACATAATGAGGTCATTTACCTCTTATGAAATACAAAAAATGTCTGGAAGCCATCCATCTGATATCCCTAATCTGTTTAGCAGTGATACGTCAGCAAAATAGTAGCAGTAGCACACAAGACTGCATGCATGCATGCATATAGGTGCAGCGCTACAGGGGATGTAGTTCCTTCTCTCAGAGGGTGTTAATTGTCAGGTACATTCTCAGCTGCTTAGTATTTACATTTTTATTTTTGTTTTGGGAATGCCCACTGAATGCAATTGTCCATTTTTAGGGGTGGCCTGGGAGCACTGTCTGGTAAAGCAACTGGCTTAATGTAGCATAGTAGGCAAATAAAGGTAGAAGGAATCAAATCATGTACCAAGGGTACAGAGAGCAGCTCATTAACAGCTCAGAGCTGCAGCCCTCTGCGCTAAAGAATTGTGTAAGAACTTTAGATGTCCTTTTCTTCCATGTTGCAGTATTAATAACTGTAGGGAGGTTGTTGCTTGCAGCACTGGACATCTAGGCAGTATACCAAAGTCTTAGGAGCAGGGGGAATGTGCTACGTTGCTTGTCAGGGCCATAAACTGACATTGGCTATAAAAGTGACGTCTGCACATATCCCCTTCAGAAATCACTGCCGCATACAGTAGTACCCCTGGGGATCAAGGAAACAAAGCATTTCAGACCCACATATGCCACCAGGCCAAAGGAGCCCAATATATGTATGTGCCTGTTACAGTGTCCTGTCTGGATGGAGAGACGGTAGGGAAAGTCAGTCCAGGTGGACAAAACAGAGCAAAAGGGGGTTGGCGGGGAGAACTGAATACTGCAACATGGAAGAGAATGACATCTAAGGTTATGGTAAATTCTTACACAACTATTCTATGTCCTTCTGTTCTCATGTTGCAGTATTCATAACTGTAGGGAGAGTACCCAAGCTTTAGGTATGAACCTGGGAGGTAGGTTGAGGGGTCTGGTCTATGAGACCCTGTAAACTGACCTAGCAAACCCAGTTCTGGCTCTAGAGATCATGTCTAGCTTGTAGAGCTTGGTAAAGGTATGGACTGAGGACCAGGTGGCCGCTTCCAGTATGGAAGCATAGTCCCCCCCCTGAAAAAGGCTGCTGAAGAGGCAGCTGCTCTAGTAGAATGTGCTCTCACATTGGTAGTTAAAACCTTTCCATGAAAGGAATAACAGGCAGAGATAGCTTTAGAAATCCATGATGATATAGTCTGTTTAGAGCCTGCCTTCCCCAAGGCCCTTGGGTGAAAGGAGAAAAACAGCTGGTCAGACTTTCTAATGGATTTGGTCTTGTCCAGGTAAAACCTAAGCTGTCTATGAACATCCAAGGAATGTAGGGTTTTTTCAGATGGATTTTTGAGGTTGAGGAAAAAAAAAACAGGGAGGTTAATGGCTTGATTCAAGGACAGTTCATTAATCACTTTAGGCATGAATGAGAGGTTAGTCCTTAGGGAGATCCTGTATTTATGGAAAATAAGGTAAGGGGGGTTAGTCATCAAGGCCTGGATTTGTGAGACCCTTCTGGCAGATGTGAGGGCTACCAGCAGTACTGTTTTCCAAGTACATAGTTTCAGTGATGCTGAGTGAGTTGGTTCCAAAGGAGGAAGTGTGAGTTTTTTAGGGACAAAATTAAGGTCCCATGAAGGTGGTATCGGTTTTCGAGGGGGTCTGATATGCACGACCCCTCTTAAGAATAGTTTTGCTTCTAATCTGGATGCCAAGGGAGGAACCAAAGGGAGACAGGCAAAAATGGCTGATAAGTGTACCTTAACAGAAGAGTAAGTCAGTCCTGAATGTAGAAGCTCACACAAATAAGAAAGGGCCATAGGTACAGGAATAAGAAAGGGGTCTTGTTTTTTCTTTTGACACCACCTAGATAATCTTTTCCATTTTGACACATAATTTCTCATGGTACTAGGTTTCCTGGCCTCCTGCAGAACATTAAGTACGTCATCTGAATGTAGGTGTCTGAAGGGAATTAGAACTCTAGCATCCATAGAGTGAGTCTGAAGTTGAGCACCTGAGAGTGTATGAGCAACCCCCTGTCTTGTGTGAGTAGGTCTAATCAGTGGGGTAACCCGTAGTAATTGCCCTTGGCTAGTAGGTGAAGAAGGGGAAATCAATGCTGTCTTGGCCAAAAGGGAGTCACCAGCAGGATTTTTGGTTTGTCCCTCTGAATCTTCAGAAGGACTTTTTGAATCAGTGTGAAGGGGGGGGGGGGGCATAAAGATACATCCCCACCCAAGAAAAAGAGAAGGCGTCCACCCTCCAATTCTGTGGATGTGGATCCCTTGTGCAAAACAGAGGCATCTGCCTGTTCTGAGAGGAGGAAAACAGATCTACTTGAGGAATACCCCACTTGTGAATAAGCTCCGAAAACACCTCCCTGTGAAGCATCTGCTCATGAGAGGGTGCAGAGGTTCTGCTGAGAGTGTCCACCATTACATTATTTGCTGAAGAAATGTACACTGCTTGCAAGTGAATGTGCAGTTCTGCTGCCAGGGACCGAATTTGAATTTGCAGGCTGCAGAGCAGGTAGGACCTTGTCACCCCCTTCTTGTTGATCAACAACAAGACAGTCATATTTTCTGTGACAACTTTTAAGGTACCTGGTAGGAGAAGTGGGTGGAAGGTTTGCAAGGCTAGGAGAAGGGCCCTCATCTCTTTGATATTGATCTTGTCCCTTTGTTTGAGGGAGGACCACTCTCCGTGAACTTTTTGTTTGTTGTGGTTTTGCAGGACAGCGCCTCAACCCAGGTCTGAAGCATCTGTGAAGATTTGTTGTGAGGGTGGAGGAATCTGCAAAGACAGACCCTGATTGAGGCATATGGCTGTAATCCACCATTGCAGCTTTTTTTCAGGCATGGGAGGAGAGGTAGAGCAGTATCCAGGGGGTGTGAATGCTGGCTCCACTGACTCCTCAGCACCCATTGAAATTTTCTCATAAGCAGCCTTGTTAGGGGAAGCATTGGTATCAAGGATGCCATGTGGCTTAGGACCCTCAGGAATTCCTAGGCTGATGAGGTTTGGAAAGAGAGGAGTGTCTGGAGGTAATGTGTGATGGCTTCCACATCCTAGCAAGGAATGAAGACTGCCATCTGCTCTGTCTTTATCCTGCACTCCAAGAAAAACAGGTCTTGGGTGAATGTCAGGTGAGAAGATTCCTGGTTCACAGTGAACCCTAGGTTTGCCAGGGTATTGAACACCATACCTAGGTGGTGACGGAGGGTGTGGCAATCCTGGTGAAGTATCAGGAGGTCATCTAGGTATGGATATATTTGAATGCCCTGCACTCTGCAGTGGGCAATAACTGGAGCTAGGCACTTTGTCAATACTCTGGGGGCTGTGGAGAGTCCAAATAGCAGTGCAGAAAATTGAAAATGCAAGGAACCCATGGAAAAATGTAGGAACTTCCTGTAGTACAGGTGAATAGGGATATGGAGGCAAGCATCCTTCAGATCCAGGGATACCATGAAGGCTTGATAAGGGATGAGGGTTAGGAGGTGATGCCAGGTGAGCATTTTGAAGGTAGGCACCTTGAGGAATAGCTCGAGTACAGAAAAACTCAGAATTGGCCTCCAAGGCATATCTTTTCCTGGAACCAAAAACATCCTGGAGTAAAACCCCTTGTTTGTCTGTTCTGGAGTTACTCTTTTTATGGTGCCCTGAGTTTGGAGCTGAAAACTGGAGGGAAGAGATGAAGCTGACTAGTAGGTGGTTGGGGGGGGGGTCCCCTGAAAGGGAAGAGGTGGCTACCAAGTATTAAAGTATCCTTTTTGGATGATGGAAAGGACCCAAGCCTCTGAGGTTATTTTCCCACAGGAGGGTAGGGAAAGGGTGAGGTGGAGGGATAAGGGAAGGAAGTTGGGTGATAGGCATGAGTCACAGTGGATGGGGCTCTGTCCTGGTCAGGCTGTCTCCGAAAGGGAGTTGGAGTGGAGGCAGAAGGTTGTTTGAGTGGATAAGTTGCCTCCATCCCTTAGCCTGTTGGGCATTAGATTGAGATGATTGCCTCTTATCAAAGGTGGTCCTTTGAGGGTAGTTCTTATGATACCTAGGAATAGCAGAGACTAACAAATACTTTAAATTTTATAGCTCCATGCCCTTTTCCTGTAGGGATTTAAGGAGCTCTGCAGAGGCTGCACTGAAAAGTGTCTTATTATCAAGCGGTGCATGTAGCCATTTGGTCTGGACATCCATGGGAAGTGGCTGTAACCTCACCCAACAATATCTTCTCAGAACAGAACCCGAGGCTTCAGATTTGGAGGATGTCTCTACCACATCATAACTGAGAGGCGGTAGAGAGCATGGCAGAGAGTTGTGACTTAGCAGGAGAGTCTGGCACATCTGGAATCAGTGCAGAGGCTTTTGATAGGGTATCTAAAAAACCTAGCCATGTGAGTTTGATAGTTTAGGGCTCTGATGGCTAGAGTGGAAGAAGTATATACCTTCTTCCCTAGCCTATTCATAAATTTGCCATCCTTGTCAGTGGGAAACAGAGAGGTGGAGGGCAGCTGTGTGGATGATTTATCCGGTGACACTGCAATGACAGCAGGATCTGCAGCGGGGTTCTTAAATAAGAACTGTGTATCCTGAGAACTTTATAAAATCTATCTGGACATTTGGAAGCTGGGGGCTGAGAGTCAGGGGTCTGGGATGCAGCCAGATTGGCATCATGAAAGGCTGGAAGCAAGGGAGGGACTGCAGATGGAGAGGGCTGGTCTATCTGCAACAATTCAAAGCATCTCTTTTTTTTGTTTCAGAGACATCTGAGGCCTGTGACTTAAAATGTTCTCTCATCATATATACCCTTATTCAGTTGTGAAATATCTTGCAATGCTCTACCAGGTTCTTATCTACTCTCATTGTATATTTTGTACACTTGTATTTTCAACCAAAAGGGGGAATATCCTCTTATTGTATACCAACGGCTGTAAAGTCTACAGTCTGTATGGTAATACTCTGTAATGTCTCTTTTGTAATTTTTTCTTCTCACTGTAAATGTATGGAGTTTTTCTCCCCAGGGCTCTGCTAAAAATGGACACTTGTTGTCCAGTCGGACTATCCTGGTAAACAAATGTTAAATAAATAAATAAGTAAAATAAAACAGAGAAATGGTGTCCCCAAATGGAGTTCTTCTCCTGGAGATTCAGGACTAATAGAGTCTTCCTCCTCAGGGGTAATTAAGTCCTTTATTTATTTATTTATTTAAATTTGTTAACCGGGAGAGTCCGACTGGATACAGATCCATTTTCAACAGAGGAAGAAAAGCTCCACATTAAGTATTATTTGCATTATACAGTTAAAAAAACATAGCATTTAAATATAGACATTATTCCAGTTAAGGACGCAAGACAAGAAGAAAACAGATGTAAAACAGCTGTAGAGCATAGTAAAATTTCAAAATATGGTGACATATACTAAACATGGTTAAAATGTTGTTGAGATAATTCTGTCTGGGAGCAATAGGTAAGTGATTCTTCAGAGGAAGAGTTCTTCTACTGAATCCTCTAAAGCCTGCACAGGTGTAGGGGCTGGTAGAGTTACCTGAGACTTGAGGGTCTGGAAGGCTCTGAAAAGATTTTGGGCAAAACTTCCCATCCAGGAGCTGGTTCAGCTTCTCAGTGTTCCTTATGCTTTAATTTATTTTCCTCCTTAAAGGAGTAGAGTGTGCTGACTTAGAGGCCAATGTTTCGGAGGATGGAAAGGCTAGAGTAAGCCCCTCCGCCCCGAGCCGTGGTTCCAGCACACCATCAAGGGTGATGGCTGATCAACCTCAGCGGACATACTCTGTATTTCCACTGAACCGGCTTCCACCGTGGTTCCTGGTTCTAGCTGTGAAACGGGTGGCCAATGAGACCCTGGGCTAACATCCACCTCAAGAGTCTCACTGGACTCCTAAGGTACAGGATGGGTGTCAGGCCTAACTTTCTTGGCTTTTTTCTGAGGCAGCTAGACGCCAGAGCCTCTGGTTTTCTAAATAAAGCTTTAAGGCAGCCAGATGGCTGTGAAGCATTTTAGGTACAAAAGACGTGCAAATATCGCAAGACGTATGGTTGTGGCCTTCACCTAAACAGAATAAGCACTTATCATGCGTGTCCTTATGTGGAATTTGTCTCCCACAAGCACACTTCCCCTTCCTAGCTGACATGTATGTTTGAAAAGCAATAAGTAGGTAACAAAAGGCCCAAAAGGGTACTTATCTGTATCAGATGGCCAAAATAAACGAATGAACTGATTCCTGGAGCTGGCGATCAGACGTCCATAGATTACTGTGGCAGAAAAGTTCTGAAGGGAGTACGTGCAGATGTCACTTTTATAGCTGACGTCGGTTTATGGTCCTGACAAGCAACGTAGCACGTACCCCTGCTCCTAAGACTTTGGTATACTGGCTGGATGTCCGGTGCTGCAGGCAGCAACCTCACTACAGTTATGAATACTGCAACATGAGAATAGAAGGACATCTGCAAGACATTAGAGTACACAGGCAGCTCTCCACCATTCCATCTCCTGTAGTTCTCTCATGACTGTATAATAGCAGAGAATGTAGCTTTTCCTCCGCATAGTCTGTTGTGAAGTCTTGTCATCAGGCCTAACCAGGTGTGAAGTGTTTCAGACTGTCTTCATGAATCTAGCCAGCATTGTAGGGAGAAATGCCTGCAGTATATGAGATTAAATATTACTATGAAGCAGAAAGAAGAACTGCATAATCTTCATTGTTTGTGTATGTACCATTTATTTGCATTAAACAGCAGCAAGAAATGCTCTGTTGGATACAACTGATTGGCATAACAATGCTGAAACCATCTGATGTTTTAGAAGTAGTGTTGGCTTACAGGTCATTGTAAATATCAGGTCGCTCACATCACAGTTGCTTAAGCTTTACAGCTCAAGGTAGTGACTACTGATTTTGTTGTTTTAAGGTCTATGCAGCAGTGATATGTTGGTACTTTCATATTATTGTTTCATGTTCTTTTTGATTGCAGTCTTCTAGAGAGAGAGAGAATGGGGCAAGCTTTTCATTGGGTGTTGGTGATTGTTCCTTCTCCAAGGTGCAGCAGCCTCGGCGTGAGAATAATTGTTGGAGTACAAGAGGGCTTGCTACCTTGTTAAAATGATTAACGTTGTGCTTTCCAGTGTGTTTACTTCTAACCTCTACAGGCACATGTATGTGTTACAAGTGTGGGTGTGTGTGTGTGTATACTGTAGCGGGCAGCTGTGAGCTGTGTATGCCAGGCAGTGGCAATACAAGCTATTGTAGTCTTGGTGACTTATAGTTGATGCTGTAACAGTAATACTTGGGGATGGGTGGGATGGTGGGATTTGCTCCCAACTGGTTAGATCTGGTTCAGAAAGTGAAGCTTGAGAGCACTCCCTATGCCAGGTGTTGATGGTATTATATCGGGCAAAAAAAATATGAATTTGCATCGTCCCCCTCACCCCAAATTTTTGAATACTAAGCATGTGCAAGTTGCCTCTTTGGTACTCTTATGACTTCACAGACTGAGGCGAGTGTCTGTTGTTTCAGTAACATGTTTATGTATTTTAAAGATGTTTTCTGACATCTTACATACAATATGTGGAAATCAGTTTATTTTAGTAGCTTAAAAATGATGTGTTTTGTTGTAGACTGCTGAACATTCTAGCCAGAGTTAAAGTTAAAAGGTGACTCATTCAAGGCTGAAGCATTAAGTGACTAATTGCTATGCTAGATTTCTGCTGATTGACTGTGCATGACTGCGCCATGACATATTATATACATTTAAGATAGGCATTTGTAACATAATTTGCAGCAATGAACTGTATGATGTGCATATGTGTGTAACAAACTTTATTGCACAGAAACACTGAAAACACAAAGATCATGGAACACTGGTGTGATGTAATACCTTTTATTAGACCAACATTGGTTTTGCAGGAACTTGAGCATTCAAGCTGGCATGAGCACTTCATTGGAGTTATTCACAGAAACATTTAGTGATATGATTAGCTTTCCTCAAGAGGTGTCAGTAACAATAGCACAATTTAAGAATTCATGAGACAGTCATAAGACTGTGCTTTTAAGGAGTGAGGAAAATAACTTTTATGCAAAGTAGGGATATGCAGCTTATCTTTTGGGAGTATATGCAATGTAGATAGGCTAAATGTTTATCCGATGTGGATCGATTTTCATACTGAATTAT
Organism: Protopterus annectens; assembly: GCF_019279795.1. Taxonomy (NCBI): domain Eukaryota; kingdom Metazoa; phylum Chordata; order Ceratodontiformes; family Protopteridae; genus Protopterus; species Protopterus annectens. The sequence continues at coordinate 52,548,975 of NC_056733.1, forward strand.
GTAGTCATGTATTCCTATTCACATTACTTGTAATGTAACTTTGTTATTATTTTTTTGTGTGTGGACCACCAGCCCAGTTGGACTAACCTGGTTAACAAAAGACAAATAAATAAATAATAAATAAGGTGCAGTGTGCTCTCATTGATATTTTGGCAGTGAGAGCAAAATGGCCTGACCTTACTGTGAAAAACTGAAAGGCTGCCAGCCCAGCTAGATAGAATCTTGTAGATAATTCTATGTCATTGTAAATATTAATATAATCTACAGGCTGTTTTACAAATGTAAAAAAATAAATGTAGGAAAAACTGTGTTATATGTTCTGAACTTCAAAAATGTAACCACAGTGCACCCTGCTGGAAGAAAGCTGATAATCTAAAGCATTTTATGACTATTTGTTTTATCTCAGGGCTCGGAGATGGGATGTCTGGATGAAGGAATTCTTTCTATTGTCGTAGAACAAGAGTTAATTGCTAGATTTTACATGTATAATGTCTTTTATTGCTGTGGCTTCCTGACCAGGTGCAAGCTTACTAAGAAATGTAAGTTTAGAGTTTCTGGTAGCCTGGGAGCCAGAGAAGTGTCAAGAATGATGTAATCTAAAATAAGTCAGCAGTGGTGTAATATCAGTTTAAGAGATCTCAGAGAGAAAGAGATAGCATTTTGCAATTGTCGTCAGAACTGAAAAAGTACAGTTGTGTACACTTACATAAATGTAGATGTTCGAGTGTATTCACTGTTGCAGTCATTACATTTGGGTTATCTGCCTGCAGGTAGCCCTCAGCCGGCCTGAATATCAAAGTGTTGGATTCCTGCATCGGATGCTGTCTCTTCTTCCATGACGTCAGGTCATCAGGGGTATAAAACATGCAGCCGACGCCATTACATCAGTTTTTCTTGCCCCAAATGTCAGGTTCCCCCCACAATGGGAAGCAGTTATATGATATGTTACACCTCCATCAAAAAGCAAATACACCAGAAAGCTTAAAACATGAAAGAAAGGTAGAGCCAAGAGAAGTCAGAGGACTGGAGGGAGGGTAACCAGGACTGCAACAGTGAATACATTCGAACATCTACATTTATGGTATGTTTGCACAACTGTACTATGTTCTTCAGGTTTCACTATTGCAATCATTGCATTTGGGTTGATTCCCAAAGCTAAGGAATGGATAAGGCAGTTAAAAAGCATTAGGGCCAGCTATTAAGCCCTGCAAGACTGCAGTGGTGAAACCAGCTCTGGATTTAGAAAAAATGGGCATGTGGTAATGCTTGGTGAAGGTATGTACAGAGCTCCAGGTAGCAGCTTCTAGGATGTCCCTGGTAGGGACTCCTCTGAGAAAGGCTGTAGAGGTAGTTGCAGCCCTGGTGGAATGTGTTCTTATCCCCTGTGGGGTTGGTTTTCCTTGGTGCTTATAGCAGAAATGAATGCAATGGGATATCCATTTAGAAATGGTTTGCTTTGAAATGGCCTTTCCCTCTACCCCTGCAGCAAAGCCAACCATCAGCTGTTCATATTTTCTGAGAGGCTGTGCACGTCCAGAGAGTGCAGTATTTGTTCTCGTTTGTTTTGTGGATTAGGGAAAAAAATAGGCAAATGAATGGACTGATTTAGGGCCACACTAGACACCACCTTGGGCATAAAGGAAAGATTGGTCGTGAGGGAAACCCTGTCTGCATGGAATATAATGAAGGGCTCCACTGCCATGAAGGCCTGTAATACAGACACTCTTCTTGCTGAGGTAATGGCTAGAAGGAAGGCTATTTTCCAAGAAAGGAATTTCAACTCTGCAGCTGCAGCTGGTTCAAATGGAGGGAGAGTGAGCTTTTCCAATACAAATTTAAGGTCCCAGGCTGGAGTAAGGGCTCGCCTGGGGGGGGGGGGGTCCTACATTTTTAGCCCCTCTGAGGAATTGCTTTAGCAGGGGGTGAGAGAAGAGGGGAGGTTCAGTATTATAATGTGCTGAAATGGCAGAGGCATGAATTTTAATTGATGAGAAGATCGTTCCGTGCCCCTCGGCGGTGTAGTCGACGAGCCCGGGCCGAGGCGAAGGGTCCTGTCACACGCATTTCTATTAAGTACTGAAGAATATTGGGTAAGCTGGGCACCATTGTGCCCATTCCCAGAGTCTGGCTCCAGGAACAGTATCTTTTCCACTTTTCAGCATAGGATTTTTCTAGTACTACCTTGCTTCCAGAATGACATCTACCACCTGCTTTACTGAGGGATGCTATTGGAGAGCTCAAGGAATTAGCCAGGTTCAGGGTTTGAAGCTGAGGGTACAGAATCTGGCCCGCCTGCTGGGACAGCAGGGAAGGTGTCTGTGTTAGGTGCCATGGCTCCAGCAGTACCATACTACGCAAGAGGGTGTACCACTGTTGGCAAGGCCAGTCTGGTGCAATCAGTATTGTCCTTGGCATGTCCTGTTTGATCTTTAGCAGAACCTTCGAGAGGAGAGGCAGAGGGGGAAAAGACATAAACTGAGAGGCTTTTCCCAGGTAAAGGATAGGGCATCCACTTTCCAAGCTTGACTGTGGGAAGTCCTTGTGCAGAATTTGTCCAGTTGGTAGTTCTGAGGGGAGGCAGACAGGTCTATCTCTGGAGTCCCCCATTTGTTCCTCAAGAGATTGAATATTTTTGGTTCCATTTTCCATTCGTGTGGGTCCATGAGATTTCTGCTTAGGTCATCTGCCAGTGAATTTAGCTTGCCTGGCAGGAATTGAGCTTGTAGGTGCACTTGGTAGCTCAAGGCTGTGTTCCACATAGCCATGGCTAGTCTGCAGAGAGGGTACAAGTGGGTTCCTCCCTGCTTGTTTATGTACCACAGAACTGTGGTGTTGTCTGTCTTTATCAATAATTGTCCTGGAAGGATGTTGTCTTTGAAGGCTGTCAGGGAATTCTGTACAGCTAACATTTCTTTTTGGTTGATATGCAGGTGCATCTGACTCGGGTTCCATTTGCCCTGAATGCACTGCCCTGCCCTGCCAAGTGAGCCCCCCCATGCATAGTCTGATGCATCTGTTGTTATGGTTTGGGTGGCAGGGGGTAGAGTGAAAGGAGCCCCTTGTTGTGGTAGCAGGCCTCTGCCCACCAAAGGAACTCTGTCTTTATACAAGGAATGATAGGAATCATTGATTCCAGGTCCTGAGAATGTTGACACCTTAGGCATTTTAAATACCATTGTAGTTTCCTCATATGCAGTCTTGCATATGGAATTAGTAGAATGCAAGAGGCCATGAACACCAGGGCTTGCAAAATTTTCCTTGCAGATAGCTGGGTCTTTGTGGCCAGTAGTTTGAAGTAGGTTGTCAAATACCCTTGTTTCTCTGGCTTGAGATAAGCCATCTGGGAAGTTGTGTTCAAGCTTGCTCCCAGGAACACAATCTATTGGCAGGGTACTAGGTGATATTTCTTTTCATTTATGGTGTACCCCAGTGTGGTTACAAGTTTCTTTACGAATGCCAGATGTTTTAATAGCAAGTCTTGGCTTTCTGCCCGAATCAGACAATCGTCTAGGTATGGGTATATTTGAATATTTCTCTGCCTGCAAAATGCAATGGCTGGAGCTAGACACTTTGTGAATACTCTGGGCACAGTAGATAAGCCAAATGGAAGTGCAGAGAACTGATAGTGCATGGAGCCTGCCCTGAAGCGTAGGTATTTCTTGCAAGATTCCCTTATTGGAATGTGCAGGTAAGCTTCCTTTAAGTCTAAGGTTGTCAACCAGGCATTTTTGCCTAGCATAGGAAGCAGCTGTTGAAGTGTTAGCATTTTGAATTTTGGGATTACCAAAAAGGTGTTTAGAATAGAGAGGTCCAGGATAGGATGCCAGGAGCTGTCTTTACTGGGTACCAGGAAAAGTCTTGAATAAAAACCTTGTCCCCTTTCTTCTGCTGGGACAGGTTGAATAGCCCTGATACTTAGAAGAGAGAGAACCTGCTGTTGGACCTCTGCCCACTGATTTGGGGGTAGGTCTGGCCAACCATTTGGGTTTGGTAGGGTGTGGAAGTGGAATCTGTATCCTTAGAAAACTAAATTTAAAACCCATTTGTCCTGGGTAATGAGTTCCCAGTTTTTTGCATGCAAGGCGAGCTTTCCTCCTAAGGGAGCAGACAGGTGAGCAGGGCTTGGAAGGGTTAAGGTTAAGTCATTGTGACATTTTTCCGTAGGGGGGGTGTCATATTACTTCCTGCTTTGGAAGTGGGAGCCCCCCACTGCTTAGGCCTGTGCGTATCCTGACACTGTAACCTAGGTGGTCTGCTGTTCCTGGGTTTGGACTAAGAAGGCATGGAAGAGACTGGAATGGACCAATTCTTTGAAGGCCAATGCCTACTAAATCTGGGAGGCTGTACTTGCAGGAAATCTTTAACAGTTTGCATAGATTTAGTTTTTCCTCCATCTTTTTGAGGACTACTTCTGCTTTGTTGCCAAACAGGCGGTCTTGGTTTAAGGGAGCATCCAGTAATTTAGCTTTGACATGATCTGGCAAGTTTTGCTCCTTAAGCCAAGCATGCCTTCTAAGTACAGATCCAGTGACAGCAGCCCTGCAAGATGCTTCTAAAGAGTCAAAACCACATTGCAAAGTATGTTTACCAACTTGTTCAGCAGAATGCATTAAATGCTGTAATTCTTTATGTTCAGCACAGTCAGGAATCAACATAATTTTCCATTAAAGTAGTCCCAAAATATGCTGTTGATACTTTAACATATGAAACTGGCAATTTAATGTCCTAATGGCCAAAGTAGCAGAAGTGTATACCTTCTTACCTCATTTGTCCAGGGCTCTAGCATCTCTATCAGAAGGGGTAGGATTTTTGGCAGCAGTAGCCTTAATGCCCTTTGGTCCTTGGGAAATGGTCTCTGGATCCGCAGTAGGATTCTTGAAGAGGAACTTATGAGAGTCAGGTACTTTATAATACCTGTCAGGTTTTCTGGGAGCTGGAGGTAAAGTGTCTGGGAACAGGCTTGAGTCCAAGAAGGCATCATCTACAATGTCCAGAACAGGAGGGATAGCTAAAGGCCTGTGTTGAGGAAGGAGTAAGAATTCCCTAAGCCTCTTTTTGTAGTCAGAGTAATCCTGGCTTTCCCAGCGGCAATGCTCCCTAAGAGTGTGCAAGGTTTCATCCAAAGAAAAATCTTCTGGAGGGGAAGCAGAGGGAATGGAATCCTCTGCATCAGAAACCTCATAGGTAGTTAAGAGCAAATCCTGGTAATCAGAAGAAATAGAAATATCAGAATCCTGATCAGAAGAATCAGAAGGAAAATCAGTTCTAGGTCTCTTAGAGAGGGAAGGCTGGCTTCCCCTAATTAAAGTAATAAGGTCTTCAGCCATTCTAAGCATTTGTTTTTTAAGCATATGGGCCTGGCCATGTGGTTTGGACGTTGGTTTTCTAGGCATGGGTCGAGTTTTAGGCCTGGATGAAGAAGATGATGTCAGTTTAAAATGCAAATCTGTAGGCCTGAATACACCCTCAGAACCCAGTGCCTGCACAGTGGCTCCGGGCCCATCCAAGGTAGAGACATCCGCAGGTTCCATAGTTGAAGATCTTGTGGCATACCGGACTCCGAATGGGTCTCAGTAGAGGCCTGCGAATCTGGAGTAGTGGGTATCAAGGACTGCGAAAGCACCTCACTGTCGGCAGTTTTGGACCTATGCGGTCTGTCTCTGTCTTTATCCTTACATTTTACTTGGAATGTCGGTAGTCGGATGGCTTACTGAAGCCATTTCTTGATAGTTATACCGAGTACCAAAATAATTTCCTGCAAAAATAGACAGACGATGAATAGTTTGGGGGTTGAATAAGGCACAAAACCGACAGCGAGGGATGTCGTGGTCTGGGCCTAAGCAAGGAATGCAGTATGAATCAAAATCTTTATGAGGTATTTGCTTTCCACAGGTAAGACAATTGTTAACTTTTACTGACATCGGTTAAGAGCAAGAAAAAGGATCCCCAATGGAGTACTTTGCTTTTTTGAAGACTTTGGTTCTGAAATTCGAAATCTTGTGAACTGCTTCTGCTTCGGGCACCATGTGGCAAGAAAGACTGATGTAATGGCATCGGCGTGTTTTTATTATTTATTAGTAAATATTTTCAAACCTTTCAACTGTGGCTGTTTTGTGTAGAGAAAATTTAAGCTCTGGAATACTTGCATGTATTTATTCATACTGTCCAATGCACTCCCAACAGCCTTAAAAGTTCTGGTCACACTTACTAATTGGATGACAGTATTATTGCACAGTGAAATTCTGCACCCATTGGGAAGGGCCTTATAGTAGCTGATAAGTAGTGAACCTATGCCAGCCTTCACCAGGAGTGTCTGTGTGTTTGTATATAAATCATATCTCAAACTGTGTGTGTGTGTGTGTGTGTGTGTGTGTGTGTGTGTGTGTGTGTGTGTGTGTGTGTGTGTGTGTGTGTGTGGATAGAGTGAGTGCTGGGTGGACTTAACTTGGAACTCTGGCTAAGGACTCCACTCTATAGCTGTGCCAGTGGGGAGTCTTATTGGGGATCTGGAGAGAGAGGGAGAAACCAACCCCACACTGACTGTGATCTCTGTGTGCTCTTAAGGGAAATGCTTCCCAATGTGGACGCCCCTCACCGGTGTTAGTGGTGAGGATTGAGGCTCCTTGATGACTGGGCTAGTGCACGGGCATCACATCTACCATATGAGCTGGGTAACAAGTGAACCGAGTCGCCTGTGTAGCCTATAATGCCCTTCCACTGTGAGTGGGCACTTCCACCCACTGGCTATGAAGGCTACTTACTGGTGGCTTGGTGAATGTAACACCTGCCACACGGATGCCCATCGTCTGAGGATAGTGGATAGCGGCAGCATAAGCTTGTGGTCCTCCCCTCCCCTTAGGGTGGCACCATCCATCTTCCTTCCCAGCCGCATCAAGTACACGAGTTGTCAGTTGAACTATGGTCTCCTGGGCAGTAGTCAGGGCTTTTCCCATCTGCACCACCAGTGCTTGCTTTGCTCTGATTTGACTATTTTCCATGGCTACATGTTTCACCAGCAAGGCTAAATTAAATGCTGCTCACCCCCCCCCCCCAGATGACTTACTGCTATTTAAGCAATGCATCTGTATGTATTTTTCTTTGCCAACTGTAGTTTCTTTTAGCCTGTCCTTTTTTTTGGGGTCTGATTGTATTTTAATTATTATTCACAAATATATATTTACCATAATGTATTGTTGTTGTATTTTTTTGTGGAGCTTTTCTCCCTGGGCCTCTACTGAAAATGGATATGTATCCAGCTAGACTAGCCCGGTCAACAAATGTAAAATAAAATAAAATAAAAAAAATCACTAAATTAAAAAATATATATAAAATAATATATATATATATATATATATATATTTTTTTTATAACAGATCCTTTGTGAAAGCACTTGTTAGGTTTACGTTGAGCTCTGCTAATGAACATGAGGACATTTTTGCTTCTGTTGTGCTGTTAGCTTTGTATACCAAAGTGCTGTTTTTGATACCTTTGCACTATCACAGGGACACCCTCACCTGAGGCACTCACCGGTAAGTACCAAGCAAGTCATAGAGTATTTCTGGCACTGCTCAGTGAGGACTGTAAATATCTGAATAGGATTTAATTTTAAACTTACTATATCCTTTCTTGTAGTTGGTTCTGAATTTGTCTCAGTAAACATAATGGAGGCAAATCTGAGGTTGTGGAAGGTATGAGGCTGATTCTGTATGGTCGGCAGTCTGCTTGTCTGTTAGTCATTTCTTTATCGTATGAAATGCTGTATTTTATGCTGGTGTTGTATCATACCCACTGTATGTACTTGATTGCCAGGGATAAAAGGAAGAGGAAAGATCATCTGTAGTAGCACATGAAACTCTCAACATATATTTGTACTTTGTTGCTGTATGTTTTAGTAAAGATTGCTTTTAGGTTATACATGCAAGTTGTTAGTGAATTATAACAGAGCTTACCTGGTAAAGAATGCTAAGATATTTTCAGAGACCAGTTTAGTGTGCTGTTTCACGGGTGTTGCTGCAACTCTGACAAGTAATGGCTTTTTTTAAACTGGTCCGTCTTGTCCTAATGTACGCACCATTCAGGTAACCCAAACAGCTCCTTTCCCAGGGCTCAGCTATTTGACCATCTAAAACTGTGGGTCATTTGATGGCTGTATTTTGCAGGGTAGGGAGGAGAGGTATTATTTGATCAATAGAGATGAAAAGAAGAAACAAATTGTAAGAATAGAGGATATGTAGATAGCACATGAAAAGCTACACACATGTGCGCACGCATACACTTTCATATATATATTATTTTCCAGTTATATCCTTTTAGTAAAACTCCACTGCATGATATGCATGCAAAGACTTAATGATCCATAGCAGAGCTCACCTGCCCATCTAGTTTGTGGTTGCTATTGAAATGGTAAAATTGTGATCCCTGGAACAGGGAGACATAAATTGGGAGGGGAGTGTGGAGTGAGCAGTCCTCCACTTTGGGGGTGCAAGAAGGTGCAGTGCACTTTAATTGCATTAGAGAGAATGTTGTCATTCACTGTATTTCTTGAATGTGGTTGTACTTTGGTTTTTTTTTGGATACATGTTTGCTCAGTTACATGGCTCATGCCTCTGATACAGAGCCCCATTTCAATTTGTTGGGATTCTGCCATTGTCCAAGCACTAATGGCAAGTTGTAGCATTTTTCTCTTGGTTACGCTTATTGTTCTGATGTGAGCCATTTAAAGGTTCAAAGAAAGTAAGCAACTCCCTTGCCTAGGGCCCACGTCTTCATATCTCTAAAGCTGTGGGTAATTTGATCCTTTGACTTTACAGGATAAGGGAGTACTGATGTTTCAGATTATCTTTCCACTAAGCTGTAACAAGTAGCTTTTTTTCTTTTTGGGTAACCATCAAAATGTATTCCTTGTTTGCAGTTAGATATTATTGCAACTCATCATGTTCATACAGAAGACACATTGCCATTAATACAGCAGAACTAATAAGGCAGAGACAAAAACATTTGCTGGTAGTCTTTCTCATTTTTTATCTTTGCTTATAATGAGTATATTCTGTAATTGTCTTCAGATACAGTAATACCATTAATAGCTTCATCAAGCTGGCTAGATGACAAGCATTCAGTAATTATGCAGAAATGATGTGCCAGCTTCCCCAGAGTCCCAGTAGTCCAAATGCTATAAATTGTAAAGTTTGCAATTCATACTTCTGAGCTGGTTGTGAATTATATAGCATGAATAAGCCTCAGGTGCTCCAAGTAGCTGAATGAATTATGGGATACTGTGTGAGCTTGAAATCAAAACTCTGGAGCTTTGGATAACATGAAGTCCACAAGGTGTGTGCAGTTCATTCCTTTAAAGAAATGTGACACTTATTTCCTGTAAAACTAGGCATTCACTCTACTTTACACACTTGAGTCTTGGAGTCTATAAATGAAAATGCAGTTTGTAAGACAAGTGAAACATAATGGAAAGCCTTGAGGAAAAAAAATTAACCTCATGTTGCAGTTTAAAATGGTTACTGTATGTGAACCATGCTGTAATGAGAATTTATACTGAAAGCTTTTAAGGGGAGAAAAGGCATTCTTAATGACTTTGTTAAATTAATTGATAGCTTTGGGTTCAATAAGTCATTCATGCTAGAATGAATGTTAAGAATGGTCATTTAAATCACCCAAAGAATGAAGTCAGCTTTGTAACATAAAAAACACACAAAGCCAGGAAGCAGTAGTTTCTGGTAGCTATGTGTCACAACTGTACTTAAATCCCTGCTTATTACACATACAACATTGATAGGCTCATATTAGTACAGTTTCCCTACAAGGTTTGTATGTGCAACTATAAAGATGGCATCAAAAGAGCTATGGTCTGTTGAATCTGTCCAATTCTGCCAGCACATTCCCCTGGCCGTAACATTATCTCATATGAAATATTTCAAGTTAGTCTTCAATTTTGTATCTCCCACCTACCACCTTTGCCCTTTTGCTTCCTCTTTCTCTCTTCTCGAACCCTATGCAGTGCCTGCTTGCTGCTGACGGTAGTGCAGTAGGTCTGAATCATATTTTTGTCTCTGTTTCCACTCCTCTTTTCTTTGCATATGCAACAGTCATAAACTTTCAGCTTAATTTAGTCCTTCTGTCTCCCTTACCATTATGGTATCTCTTATTTGCAAATTCTCTGCTATCATGTTCCTCTTGACTCCTTATTGTAACCAAAAGTGGACACAGGGTTCCAGGTGAGGCCTTACCTGTCTCTTGTAAAGTGGGAGGATGACTTCAGAGTGTCTCTCAGGCCCATCAGCTTTACTGTGTGTATCATAATTTTTCAGAGATAGCCACAGATTGTTATGCTGCTGTGCCTGATTCATTACTGGGGTGGTTATAAGACCTCTGTACTTCCCTCTTCTCTTCTTTTGGGCCACCCACATAGTGTGCAGATTCACCTTGATTTCCCCCACCAAGTACTGTATAGCATTAAACCTTGGCTGCCCGTACTCTGAAGGTTTCATCATCTATTATCACTGTTTGTATCTTTATTGGTGTCATTTAAAACAAGCTGATCCTGTTCTCAAGTCTGCTTATAACTACCGTAAACTTTTCCTTTTTCCAAGGCTGATTGTTATCTTTCTTTCAAATCATTATTTTCCTTGCACAGGATTGTACAGGATGTAATTACCACTTGCATTTATCTTTGATACCACAGCAGGTCTGTTGCTGGGTGATGTCGTTTTTTTTATTTTTGCAGCTTGTTATACTACCGCAAGATTAAAGCCTACTCCACTGTAGTCCTAACATATGTATCCAGCAGTCAGTCCATCTCATTCCAGACTATTGGAGACTACATCAGGGGTATCAATTTCATTAGCCTAATCAACAAATGATCAATCAATTAATTAATCAGTTGTCCTTTGTTCAAGTCTAGATTGCTCTAAGGCTTCCATTCACTTTTCCTCTATAGAGCAGAGATGGACTCTTTCCATGCAACCCATAGAATTTTTTTTTTCCTTTCTGTCCATCCTTTTACCCTTCTTAAAGCCGTCTGTTGCTCCAGGTTCAAAGGAGATTACTAGGCTAAGGGCTGAACAGCCCTTACAAGCCTAGACAATTTTACTCAGATTTTACACAATTTTCTACCTGTAGAGGAAAGATAACAAGGGTCAGCATGTGGGGTATGACAGGTTTTACAGACTGCCGTAATCCATAAGGGACATGGACACTACCACATGGGCACCACCCCATCCATTGGTCCAGATTGCACTTGTTTATGGTCAGCTAAGGGCTCTGCTTCTTGTGAATAGAAATCTATTTCAGAGGAGGGAGTTTCTGGGATACACATCTGTCTCTCTAGCATGATCTATTCAAAAAATAAGGTTTAGATATTTGGTGGGGGTAACCCTCATGCAGTTAGTTTTGCGAATATGCAACATTTTCATCAGGGTGGGTCAGAGAGAGCCTTGTAGGTCAGGCATAGATCACCCCACAGTAATCTGTAGGAAACTGAAGACAGTGATAGGGCTTTTAATCGGTCCAAATATGACATGTTGGTTATATATTTTTAGTGAGAAATCTCAATTGTTGCAGCACCCTGGTGAGGTACATGTCAAAGGGTGCAGTGTACTTGATTATTGGACTGATGAGGGGTAAGTACAGTGGTACTATGACATCCTTTGATCTGAATGCCATGCCCGTACTTGTAAGCTGAGATGCATAGATTGATTTCCTCACCACTGAGGACACATGGTTGTCAAAGTTCCGATTGCTATTTGAATACCCAGCTTTTTCATCACTGGGACGATTCTTAGGGGGTGCTATTAAAGTTGTAATTTGCAGGGGTATTTGATTTCTCAAAGGGTATTATTATGCACTTCTTTACATTTACGAGTAGGCCATGGCTCTGAAACCAATCATTAGTCTGCGTCAGTGTTTTTGTAGGATATCAACATCATTTGGGGAGTCGGTGATTGCCCCCAACTTGCAGTCATCAGCAAACTTGGTCAGCCAAAAAAGTCTACATTTGTCTTGACATCTGAAAAGTATATCCAAGACAGGAGGTGGCCTAGCACTGAGCCCTGTGGTAAGTCACTGGTGACTATCCTCTTGCTGGATGTGGCTTTCCCCAATCTAATGTGTCCTGTCCATTAGCTATTTGGCTATCCATCTGGTGACGTAGAGGTTAATGCCCAATTTTGTGAGTTTATCTGTAATACCCGATTGGGGTAGTGTGCCAAATGCTTTGGCCAGGTCAAGGTAGTTGGTATGTAGTGACATACCATCATCCATGGCCTTGGTGACCTTCTCAAAGAAGTCCACCAGACTGACAAGCAGGACCTGCCCTTGACAAAGCCTTGATAGGTTGGGTGTAGAGTCTAGAGATTTCCTACTTCAATAGATGGCACAGTGGTGCAGTGGAAGTGTTGTCGCCTCACAGCAAGAGGTTCTCTGGTTTGATTCTTTGCTGGAGTGCCTTCTGTAAGGAGTTTGCATGTCCTCACTGCATTTGTGTGGGTTTTCTCCGGGTGCTTTGGTTTTTTCCCATGTTCAAAGACATGCATCTGGAGCATTTTTTTGGCTTCGTTCCAAGTCAGATTTTCCCGGTTAACAAATGTTAAATAAATAAATCGGTTGATAATAGGCAAAGGGCTGGTAAAGGGGGTAGTTCATAGGTAATAACCGGATGTAAGGGGGGGGGTGAAATTTGAGCTGAATATATTGGCCAGCAGGTTTGTATGTCTTTTGGCTGAGAATAGGTTGTGCCATATACAGCCACCTAAGGACATTGTTGAGCATTTCTGTTAAGATTTCGAACATAACTAAAAATGCTTTGCAGTTATCCTTTGCTTGGGAAGTTTATGAAGACTTGACTACTTCTCATATTTGCTTTTTGAGACAAATGAGGGATTTTTTCTCTGTTTTGCACCCTCCATCTTATTTCTAGACAGGAATTTCTTCCTTCCATTGTATAGCCTATTTATGCCAGGAGTCCACCAGGGTGACTTGTTTTTTTCTGCTAGACCTGGGTTTATTTTGGTCAAGTACTGCCGTTTCTGTGCATTTGTTTAAGCGGTTATACAAGGCATTTGTTTATACTTCTGCATAGGCCACCATATTTTGGGGTTAGGGGGAACTTTGAAATTGCCTTTGTTATCACTTAATAGAAAGTAATTTGCCTTTGAAAAATTCTTTAGGGTTTTAGGGTTTGATGGGGGTTCTGCCATTACATTTATTTCAAAGGAGACCAGTTTATGATCTGATCTTACCAATAAGGACATTACGCTGTGTGTGTGGGGGGGTGCAGCTCTCCCCCATGTTTGAGAGTACTATGTCAAGGATATTTTGAGCCCATAGTGGGAATGCAGACCAGCTATACCATAACATTTGCAATGACAAAGTCCAGGAATCTCTGAGCCTGTATGTTTGTGGTCATGTATGTTTCCCAGTTTATGGAGGAGTAGTTAAAAATCACCTAGGAGTAGTGTGTCAGGCTAAATGATAAGTGATTCTAGTAACTTCAGGTATGCAAAGTGGTTTTCATGGTTCATGGTTGGGGACCTTTAGCTAGTAATGATATCCTGGGTGGATTTTGCCTATTGTCTGCTGAACATGGGATAGCTCAAATGAGTCATCCTGATTGATCAATCTTCAGCTGTGATTGTTTTTTTTATGTAAATGGAAACACCCCTCCTCATGTTTTTTTTTTTCCTTTTCAAAGGATGGTTTGAATTTGTGATGGGCATTGTAGTCTTGCACTGCTGGGGTGCTTTCTGCAACACTGAACCACATCCTTGTAACTGCACAGACATCTGGATTCTCCAGGGTGAGGGGAGCTTCCAGGGAGTGCAGTTTCTTGTTAAGACTCCTAGCATTAAGCAGTAGTACCTTCAGCTTGGCTTTAGAAGAATTTGTTATGTTGGTAGGTCTGTTGGTTTGGCATTGTGTAAAAAAGGTACCATGGACGTGGCCTTGGCCAGTATTTGAAGTCCTAGTGACAACAGGTGCAGACCATTTCTGGCAAAACAGCATGGTCTGTCAATCATGTTGTCCCAGGCAGAAACATTTTGGATCCCCTAGAAATGACAATAGCTAAGCCAATTTTTTTAAGTCAGTCATTTTCTGTTAGTATTGTTGTATTATTCTTGGTGAGGCTCGAATATTTTCAGTGAGAGACTCATACCTGCCTGAGACACGTATTCAGAGAGGTCCATCATGTTCCTCTTCATATACTCCAAGTAGATACATTCCAGGTCATTCACACCCGCATGGACTATGACCGAGTCATACTGGTACTTGCGGTTGAGTGACCTGAGTGCCAGTGTGATCTTGGCAAATCCTGGTGTCTGATAGGCAACTGACTGTAACATCCCCACGGTGGGCTTTCCTAATACAATACACAGATGACTCCACACCCGTGTGCAAATCTGACAGTGTGGCACATCTCCAAAAATTATTCAGAAAGATTTAACATCCACTGAAAGATGGTTTTGTAACTCGCAACTCATGCTGAACCCCCCAATCCAAACTGATACTTTTCCCCCCAAATCCCTCTCTCGTGAAAAAGCAAAATTTAAAATCCTGTCTCTTAATAATGCAGCTATTAAAGTCAATTTTTATAACAAGTTATTAGGGATAATAGTAGATAGTAATCTTCAATTTGACCTGCATATACAAAAGTGCATGACAAAAACTCACCAAAAAAATAGAGGTACTTTAAAGAGCTAAAAACTTTCTGACCAACACAGCTAAAATTACACTTACCACTCTTTACCTCCTCCCCCTCAATACTTTATGGTGCTCCCATCCTTGCTAACCTTCAGGCATCATAAAAATCAAAACTTAAACAGTGCTACAATAAAGTGGCCCATTTGCAGCAAATATGCCTTTTAGAACCCACTTTTGTATATATAGCACTAAAAAAACTAAATTAGTTGGAGCTACTCCATCAACTACCATATACACAGCTTCTTACCACCTACAAAATGATCCAGCATCCATCTGCTTGTCCAGCAGTAAATCCCATTCTATACAACTATGTTCTAAATCGGTCATTATAATCCACTGACCAAAACCTCCTCTCTGTCGACAAACCTATCAAATCTGCTAGGCATTGTCTGTCTTCATAACATCTTGCTAAGGCCTAGCACTCCATACTTGCACCCATCAGGTCAATACCCACCCTCCAGTCCTTTAAAACCATTCTGAAAGACTTACTAGTCAAAATCTGTTTCAGTTCTTGCTCAACCCCAGTGTAGTCTATATCCCTAAATATGAATGAGTACCTATTCATACCTCACACCTCCTTACTCTTCCTTCTTCAATCACTTCCTTACTTAAATTAATTTCTCTCCTCTGACTCTCTTTCTAAATATGCCATAACCCTGTTTTTTTCTCCCACTTCATGTTGCAGTTCTTGTTTGTATTGTATTAAGAGAAGTGTACTTGGTTCAGCCAGCCCACTGGGCCAGTACCATTAAGCAGCACCCCACCATTTCAGCTCTTGCACACAAGAACAATAAAAGACGTTCCTTCTACAGGCACACCAACCATGGCCAGATGCACCCTCCCCCAGCCATTCAGGTCCTGTGTTTGTGCCCTGCCTCCAACCCTCCTTCAACACAATTACATCTTTTAAACTATAGAAAATAATTTATCAACCACAATGAAAAAAAAGATGATACTGGCAAACCACAAATTTGAATGCCAGGAATCAAAAAAATCTTTTATTATAAAAAAAAAAACAATAAAAAGCTTTCAAAAGCTCTCTAACACATTGGCTTCATCAGCCTTTTCATAGTATAAAATTTCATTAAAAATCAACCCCTTGTATACAAACATATTAATTACTCAAATTCACCACAAACTGGAAACAGAACAGCTCACCACCACACAAGGAAAGGCTTTTCGTGAACCAGGGAGGAATTATGGTAAAAAGAGGTCTAGAAACTATGAACATGGACAGGACAGTTATGGGGAATATAACCCCAACTACCGGGCATACAAAAAAGGCAAGTGGTACTAAATCAAATGTTGTAAATAATGATTATGTAGTAAATTTGTCTGGATGTATTTTATCAGATAATGATGTAGCACTGTTAAATAGAGGTTTATTCCCACAGCTTTTCTAGAGAGTTTGTTTGTGTCTTTCGGCTTTTCCCGGTTAGGGGTCACCACAGCGGAACTCCGGTCCGCTAATGATTGGCAGTAGATTTTTTACGTGCCGAGTTTGCCAGCCCTGACGCACAACCTTCAACGAAGGTACATCCATTCACGCACATCTCCACACAGAAGACGCTCTAGCTGAGAATCGAATGGCACAACGTCTTGCTGTGAGGCGACAACGCTACTGCAGCACCACCACCGCAGTAGCTTTTCTAGAGGGTATGAACTGAAAATTGAAGTGTTCAAATTTGTTAGAAAATTATATTAAAAAATTCTTTTGCAGAAGATACAAATGTTTGTTTGTGTCTTTCGGCTTTTCCCGGTTAGGGGTCGCCACAGCGGAACTACGGTCCACTAATGATTGGTAGTTGAGTTTTACGTGCCGAGTTACCAGCCCTGATACACAACCTTCAAGAAGGTAGGCCCATTCACGCATGTCTCCATGCAGAAGACGCTCTAGCTGAGAATCGAACTGGACAGCGTCTTACTGTGAGGCGACAACGCTACCGCAGCAATGTAATTCATGAAAATAATGTGGGCAGTGAAGATGATTTAAGTGAAATGAGTTTTCATTCATGTGTTTCTGATTTAGAAACTGATGCTTATTGCAAGTTAAACACTGAAAATGTAACATACAAAAGTGATTTTATTCCTGTGTGTAGGGATGAAAATATACAGCAATTTTCTTCTGCTTTACAATTTTCAATAGATAAAGAGTTTGAAAAAGTGAATAAAAACAAGAAAGAAGTTAAATATAATTTAAGTAGAGAACAATGGAAAAGTCTATTAAAGTTAAGTGAAAATAGGGAATTGGTGTTTAAACCATCAGATAAAGGGGGTAAATTAGTGGTGCTTCATTATAATCAGTATCTGAATATGTGTTATGCTCATTTAAAGAATGTTAAAGTTTATGCCTTGGGAGAGCTGGGATGTTATCAAGAAGCAGTAATTCAATACGAAGAACTGCTAATGAAGGGGTAAAGACTAAAATATTTCTCACAAGATGATGTATATGAAAGGCCTGAATGGTTAACTGAAAGCAGCAGTATTTTAGAGCTCCATATAACTAGTTAAATAAGACAGGAAAAATTTTTTTTTTTCAAAGTATAAAATCTTATAGATAAAGGACTAATTTACATAATTAGAAACTTTGGTGAAGTTTTACAAATAATTTCCTGTCAAAAAGCTTGGAGATATATTCACTTGTTAAAATGAGCAACTCAAAGAATTCTCATCAGGATGCTGCCTTAAAGAGGGAACTACAACAGATGGCATCTACCCTGCAGTTGTCGTCTTTGAAAATGGATGATTTTAAAGAGAACCTAGAAAATCTTAAAACAAGCAGTCAGAAACAGGCTGACACTCTCAAGAAAATGCTAGAACAACACCAGACAAGGATAACAGGAATAGAGGTTTCTCTAAATGACTTAGAAAACAGACTTAAGGAAGTAGAAACACAGAAAGAACTGCTTCTTAAACAAAGCTCTTGGTTGGTTAATAAAGTAGATGACTTGGAAAATAGGGAGAGGAGATATAACATCAGGATTTTCGGATTACCTGAAAACACAGAAGGTGAGGATATTATTTCCTTTTTATCAAACTGGATCCCTGACTTTTTAAATTTAAAAGAAGGACATTCCTTTGGCATTGAAAGGGCACATAGAGCTCTTGGGAAACCTGCCACTAACTCAAACTCTCCTCCTAGGTCAATAATTATCAAATTTCTTTCATACTTGGACAATGAACTGATTTTAAGATCTGCTTGGAGGAAGGCACCTCTAAAATATAAACAGAGCCTGATAAGATTTGATAACGACTATTCATCTAGAATAATGGAACAAAGGAAAAAAGTGTGGCCAATGATAACGTTTCTGAAACAAAATAACATCAAGGCACAACTTGCATATCCAGCTAAGATAAGAATACTGTATGCCAATGAGATGAGGACTTTTATTGACTTAGAGGAAGCCTCTTCATTTATTAAAACTAATAATGTGATTACTTTACCAGAAGATATGGATTGGATGTCACTTTCTCTCAAGAGAACAAAAGAAACAAATGTCTGGACAGATGTCAAAAAGAAGTAAAAGACTGATACTGTTAAGGCCAAATCTCTCAAAGCATCTGTTATGATATTAAATGTTTTAACATTACTTTAAAAGACCAATTTTACTGCTTGGAATTTTAAAACAAAGGTAACTAACTACTGTAATATTTTATCTATATATTTTTGAAAATAGATGACACATGAGAGTTTTCACTTTACCTTAGTTATGTAAAACAGGGTACTTTTCTTTCACAGAAGGAGGGTTATATAGCACATAAAATATTTATACTGTAAATCAACATACATAGTATATGCGCATTTTCTCTTAATTTTCTGTTTTCTTTCTCTCTCTTCTTTCTTTTCTCATTATTTATTTTAACTACATCTTGTCTCCCTTTCTAAATTCTCTCCTATTTACTATATAATATAGTCTGTATATATTTAATAACTCCCTATCTGTACATAGATAATAGTCTAAAATAATCTAGTTTTAAGGTAGACTAATTGGAATAGTGAACTTAATTAATTATTACAATATTTATTAGATTAATGATAGTCACTGTTATGATTATTGGGATTGGGGACATGTTTGTGATCAACTCTGAAATGTTCCATTCATATACATACGTCCTTTGAATTATTTCCTTTTAGTATTAACAAATAAATAAAAAAAAAAAGATGGGAAAAATGTACTATTGGTTAAGAGAAGTGAAGCTTTCTTCACATCTATTTGCATTGCCATAGCAACAATAAACAATTGCTACAGTTTCTAAGGACACTGTGAACCTGCAAAGTGCATTTACCCTCACAGATAACAAATAATAAGAAAAAGTAATGTTGTTTAGTTATTAAAATGAAAAACAACCTAAGCAAGATAAAATAACTACATAATAGGATGTTTTAAGCAATAAACCATGCCTGGGTGTGGGTAATGCTAGATTTACCCACGGTTGGCGTGGTTTGGTCATGGGGGCGAAGCCCGAGTGGCCAAACAAAGACAACCGTGTGTAAATCCAGCATTACCCACACCCAGAAGTAGGTTACTGCTGTTATACAATGACATTATTTAAGAAAAAACATACTTTTCTTAAATAATGGCATTGTATAATGCCTCCTTGCTGACCTTCCGCAGCTGTACGGTATTCTGGAGCAGTTCTGATGTACTGCGCATGCTTATGCTTATGCAGTGCATCAGAACTGTGTGTAGAGGAAGCAACGGAGAAAGGAAGATCTCCATTGCTTTTTAAAAGTGTCTCGCTATGTTAAACACGTTTAACATAGCGAGATAGCTTAAAAAAAGCAACGGAGATCGTCCTTTCTCTGTTGCTTTTTTTAAAGCTGTCTCGCTATGTTAAACCCGTTTAACATAGCGAGATAACAGCAATGGAGCTCTTCAGTTCTCCGTTGCTGTTCAACACATACAAAAAAAAAAAGACTTATACTATTGGAAAAAGTCCAGGTGACCGGACCTTTTTCCATTAGTATAAGTCTGATTTACAACAGGCATGCTGACCAATCAGCATGCACATTTTAGAATATTAATGGGGGGTCGTTGTATAATTGTAAATATTTTATGATTTCTCCTCATAGGATTACATATTCCTGGAAACACAACTGAAATGTTCCCAAACTACATGTGCACTTAAATGTAGCTGCTTGATTAAAAGGTATTACTCAGTTTAACATGTTGATTTCATAAGCTGTCTGCACTGTAAAAGTTTCATTTTATATGTTTCTTGAAACTGTCAGTCTCTAGAGCATATGAAAAGATACATATTTCTTTTTGCAACATGTTATCTTTGCAGTTACCTCACACTCTGTACAAACTCACTTGGTAACTGATAGCCATTCATTTAAAATAGTTAAAATATTAAATGTGCCCTTGAAATGCTATTGATATTTTGATAAAATATAATCTGAACTGTAAAATAAACTACTTGAAAGAAGTGAAATAATGCATAGATTTCAAAGGCAGTTCTTGACACTATAGTAAAAGTAAAAATATATATTCACAAGGAAGTATTGAAATGTTTTAGTCTTCCAGTTAAAATAGCTTACTGTCAACATTTTGCGATATCAGATAGTTTGAAGAGCTAGGAAATTACTATTCTTTGTCTTTATAATGATTATTACACTGATGTTAGACTCTGCTTAGTTTAATGAATTGTGACATATGTTTATGAGGAAAAGTGGACGCAATTACTCACATTGGACTACACCATTCCTGGAAACTCAACTGAAATGTCCCCAAATTACTTTTGAATTTAAATGAAACTGCCTGATTAGTAAGCATAACTTACTTTAGCAACCTGAATCCATAAGCAATCTGTTGTATATATGCTACATTATATATGTCACTTGCATGTGACAGGCTCTAGAGCATACAAAAAATACATATTATTTTTGCAACATGCTATATTTGCACTAACCATACATTCTAAAGTAACTCAGTTGGCAACTGACAAGTTATTTATTTGAAACATCAGTCTAAATATTAATTGTGCCCTTGAAATTTTGTTGCCGTTTTGACAAAACAAAACCTGAATTGAAAAAGTAATGATTTGAAGAAGTGAAGTATTGTACAGATTTCAGACAGCTATTGACACTACAGTATAAGTAGAAATGTATACATGCAAGGAAAAATTGAAATGCTTTATACTTTTAGATAAAATGGCTTATTGTTAACTTTTTGCTTTATCAGAAAATATAAAGAGCTAGGAAATTATTTCTAATTTGTCTTTATAATGTTTACTAAAGTGATGTTAGTCACTGACTTATTTAATGGATTGCGAGTCATGTACAAGATGGACTACTGAATGTTATTTCTGTTTACGTATGTTTGCTAAATTTCTTTTATTAGTACTGATTTAAAACAAGGGAAAGAAAGGGAAGGGAAATCTCTGTTTTTGGTCAAGGGAGGAGAGGCTTAAGAGTATTCTAACTGCCCTGGGAACTCTCTAAGATGCTCTAAATACTATTTGATTAATACTTACCTAAGGTAAGTCATGATTACCATATAGGTACCTTCATATTCATTCTAGATCTGATGTGATTACCCATACTGGAAGCAGGAGGTGCCCTATGCATGATGGGAATTGTCAGGGTGATCATAGTTCATTCTTAGACTCTGCTTTGTAAATCTATAAATATGTAAAAGCACTGCACACTAGAATGTAGGGTACCTCTACTCAGAGTCAAGATACCACTGATAAGCCATGTCTTTTCATAAGTATAAGTTAAAGTTGGTGAGCTGAAGATTGGGAAAGTAAAGGAAGCCATTACACCTACAGTAAATTCATATTTCATTGGTAATCACTCATTTTCTCCTGTAGAGTCCTTTTAGTTAAATTATTTTAGTAATAATCTATTTGCTGTTGACTTATTTAGTGTATGCTCCTATGTTGCATTTAATTTATCCAAAATGACATATCTGACATATTTGGGATCTCTTAAGGATAACTAAATACTGGATATTTTCTAAGTCGACTTAATAATTGCTTATACTACTAACATTCCATCCTGATATATAAAATACTATAGAACAATAATAAAATAATATAGAATTTCATATCTCTTTTAAGAAAATTCTCCATGTAATGATTTAACATATGAAGCCCAGTTAATATTGTTGGTTAAAGGTACAAGTGATAATCCAATAGATCTATCTTTATTGGATTAGGAATGACTTTCTTTCCATGTTTAATGGGAAAGTCATATTTACTTGTATTTGATACTTTAGAATTAATGTTTTATAGAAGTACTTTTTTAAAGCCTGACCAGAATTTTACCCTACTTGTATTTAAAGAAGAAAGAACATTAAATTACACTCCCAAATTTACACACATAAAAATAACATTCAGTATTATCAGAGAATATGGTATAACTACTATAATCAAAATAAAGGGTGAGAGACTAGAGATTGGAGCGGACTTCAATGGGCATGTTGGTGAAGTGAACAGAGGGGATGAGGAAGTGATGAGTAGGTATGGTGTTAAGGAGAGGAATGCAGAAGGTCAGATGATTGTGGATTTTGCAAAAAGGATGGACATGGCTGTGGTGAATACGTATTTTAAGAAGAGGGAGGAGCATAGGGTGACGTACAAGAGTGGAGGAAGATGCACACAGGTGGATTATATCCTATGTAGGAGGGCCAGTCTGAAGGAGATTGGAGACTGTAAAGTGGTGACTGAGGAAAGTGTAGTTAAGCAGCATAGAATGGTGGTCTGCAGAATGATGTTGGTGATCAAAAAGCGGAGGAGGATTGTGAAAGCAGTGCCAAGGTTTAAATAGTGGAAATTAAAGGGTGATTGTGAGGTGGAGTTCAGGGAAAAGTTAAGACAGGCAATGGGAGGCAATGAAGAGTTACCGAATAGCTGGGTAACTACAGCAGAGCTAGTAAGGGAGACTGCTAGGAAGGTGCTTGGTGTGACTTCTGGGCAGAGGAAGGAGGACAAGGAGACATGGTGGTGGAATGAGGAAGTACAGGAGAGTATACAGAGGAAGAGGCTGGTGAAGAAGAAGTGGGATTGTCAAAGAGATGAAGAAAGTAGACGAGTATAAGGAGATGAGGCGCATGGCAAAGAGAGAGGTGGTGAAGGCTAAGGATAAGGCATATAGAGAGTTGTATGAGAGATTGGACACTAAAGAGGGAGAAAAGGACCTGTACTAATTGGCTAGACAGAGGGACAGCGCTGGGAAAGATGTGCAGCAGGTAAGGGTGATAAAGGACAGTGAGGGAAACATACTCACAAGTGAGGAGAGTGTGTTGAATAGATGGAAAGAGTACTTTGAAGGGCTAATGAATGAAGAGAAAGAGAGAGAAGGTTGGATGATGTGGGGATAGTGAATCAGGAAGTGATGCAGATTAGCAAGGAGGAAGTAAGGGCAGCTATGAAGAGGATGAAGAATGGAAAGGCTGTTGGCCCAGATGACATACCAGTGGAAGCATGGAGGTGCTTAGGAGAAATGGCAGTGGAATTTTTAACCAGATTGTTTAATGAAATTTTGGAAAGTCAGATGATGCCTGAGGAGTGGAGAAAAAGTGTTTTGGTACCTATCTTTAAGAATAAGGGTGATGTGCAGAGCTGCAGTAACTACAGAGGGATAAAATTGATCAGTCACAGCTTGAAGTTATGGGAAAGAGTAGTGGAAGCTAGGTTAAGAAGGGAGGTAATGATTAGTGATCAGCAGTATGGTTTCATGCCAAGAAAGAGCACTACAGATGCAATATTTGCTCTGAGAGTGTTGGAGAAATACAGAGAAGGTCAGAAGGAGTTGCATTGTGTCTTTGTGGACTTAGAGAAAGCATATGACAGGGTGCGTAGAGAGGAGTTGTGGTATTGTATGAGGAAGTCGGGAGTGGCAGAGAAGTATGTAAGAGTGGTACAGGATATGTACAAGGGTAGTGTGACATTGGTGAGGACTGCGGTGGGAGTGACAGATACATTTAAGGTGGAGGTGGGATTACATCAAGTATCAGCTCTGAGCCCTTTCTTATTTGCAGTGGTGATGGACAGGTTGACAGATGAGATTAGACAGGAGGCCCCGTGGACTATGATGTTTGCAGATGACATTGTGATATGTAGTGAGAGTAGGGACCAGGTTGAGGAGATCCTGGAGAGGTGGAGATATACTTTAGAGAGGAGAGGAATGAAGGTCAGCAGGCTTAAAACAGAATATATGTGTGTAAATGAGTGGGAGGGTAGAGGAATGGTGAGGATGCAGGGAGTAGAGTTGGTAAAGGTGGATGAGTTTAAGTACTTGGGATCAACAGTTCAGAATAATGGTGAGTGTGGAAGAGAGGTGAAGAGGAGAGTACAGGCAGGGTGGAATGGGTGGAGAAGAGTGTCAGGAGTGATTTGTGACAGACGGGTACCAATAAGAGCGAAAGGGAAGGTCTACAAGAGGGTAGTGAGACCAGCTATGTTATATGGGTTGGAGACGGTAGCATTGACGAAAAGGCAGGAGTCAGAGCTGGATGTGGCAGAGTTAAAGATATTAAAATTTGCACTGGGTGTGACTAGGATGGACAGGATTAGGAATCCGTATATTAGAGGGTCAGCTCAGGTTGGACAGTTTGGAGACAAAGCAAGAGAGGCAAGATTGCGTTGGTTTGGACATGTGCTGAGGAGGGATGCTGGGTATATTGGGAAAAGGATGCTAAGGATGGAGCTGCCAGGTAAGAGGAAAAGAGGAAGGCCTAAGATAAGGTTTATGGATGTGGTGAGAGAGGACATGCAGGCGATTGGTGTGAAAGAACATGATGCAGAGGACAGGAAGAAATGGAAACAGATGATCCGCTGTGGTGACCCCTAATGGGAACAGCTGAAAGAAGAAGATGATGATGACTATAATCAAAATAAAAAAAAAAAAAGAAGCAAAAAGTTTTTTCCAACAATAACTTGACATGGATTTAACATTCTTATCATTAAATACTAATGGCTTAAATAATGCAAATAAAAGATCAAACTTACTAAAAATATTTAAATCTAAATAAGGCACAAGTAGTATTTCTCCAGGAAACACATTTTAAGACTAATGATAGCTTTATTTGGAACCCTAAGGACTATACAGTCTTAGCTCAATCCTTTTATAGAACAAAGACAAAAGGAGTATCAATTCTCTGGAAGAAAAACATAATCACTCCAAAATGTATTTATAAATATGAAGACAAAGAAGGTCTACTAGCATTTGTTATAATTAAATTTAATAACAGAATATGGACCTTAGCTAATCTATATTGGTTCCCAGGAATTGGTGCATGAATGGTTAAAAAACACCTAGATTTTATTTCCAACAATTATAAAGGAAATCTTATACTGGGAGGAGACTTTAATTGTACCTTAGAAGCTTCTAAAACCACCAAGAAGTCTCTTTGCATAGCAACTATTTCAAAGTCCTTAAAAAGATGGATTGATTCATTTCATTTAATAGACACTTTTAAAGTAAAAGATGATAAATCTTTATTATTTTCCCATAAAGACCATAGATTTGGAACACAAACCAGAATAGAAAAATTATTCTTAGTTCAGGATTTACAAACAAAAATCCTCAGCTTCTCAATAGTTCCATGCCCCTTGTCAGATCATAAACAAAGAAAAACACAAACTTGTAAAATCACGAACTGCGAGCTGCAGGAACTCTGACCAGCCAACAAAAACTCAGTTACAAATGCACGAATAATATCCACATGTATAATCCACACAGGGATGCATGAATGAAACAAACAGCCAACTTTATTTTCTGAATGTAGAGTTAAGCGCTTTTCGTCCCACTATGTTGTGGGACTTCCTCAGACTAACAAGAACAAGCTTCTAAAGGCATTTAAATAATCAAATTTGGCACCAAATATTCACTGTATCCTAGCAACAATAAACAAATAATGAACAGTTGCGGTTGTTGGTAATAGAGTTTTGACCCATATGACATTTAAAACTTATACATTAAAATACAGATTGTATAACCAACTAGAAACAAATCAGTGCTTCATAAAACAAAACAAAACACTTAAATAATTATATACAGCGCCGTACAGGATCGCCGTAACATAGCAGCAATAATCTGGCAGCTTCGTTCCATAATAATATTTCAACAAAATGAAATGTAAATGAACATATACATTAAAATGCAAATTATATGGACCACAAAAAACAAATTTATACATCATAGAATGGGACATTTAACTCATTCCATACGGTGTCATAGATCGTCACCGTGGCATTGCAGCTATGCTCATGCTAATTATATATACTAACTCTGAGATCACAGAACAACGTGGGAAGGGCAAATTCCCTTAACCCACTGCACCACAATCCCATTCAAAAGATTGCTGGCAGAAACTCCATTAGGAAGGACATTACCTCATATGAGCATTCACTTTTTTTACAGCACAAAAAAGCAGTCACTTAAGTGAGCATACTGTCTTCCTGATATATATATATATATATATATATATATATATATATATATATATATGTATGTATATATATATGTGTGTGTGTGCATATATATATATATATATATATATATATATGTATGTATGTATATATGTATATACAGAACACAGTCTGAAAAAAAAATTCTAAGAATCTGAAAGAAAAAGCTTCTTTTTTACAATGTTTAGCAGCATTTTTAATTCATTGCTCATCTATAACCAATATTGGAAGTCTGTTCTTTCCCCCTCTGACACACACACACACACACACACACACACACTTAGTATCTTTGGATGTTTTTTACAGTGCTCAGTATAGAATTTTTGTATTGCTTTAGTGCCTTTACAATACACAGATTATCATCCTTGCAAATTATTAGTGTGTCTTAGACAGTGGCCTTGTGGTATTGCAGGGCTGTATGTCACAGTCTTAGAGTGCTGACTGAAACATCTGCATAAGACTTTATCCCATATTTGATATATAGAAGAAAATACTGAGTCACCACCACGGTAAAGTCTTGGACACACCGTAACAATAAAATTAATCTTCACTACTTAAAGGGCATGAAGAAATATTCACCACTAAACTCTGGATTATTGTCTGAAAAGACTACAGTGGCAGTGTTTTCATTTCGAAGCATGTATTCATCATAAAATATTTCCCACAGGAATGAGAGTAAAATGCTTACCTAGTTATAGTAATACATACCCAGATTTATCAGCCAAATGGCAAGAAATAAATCTGGAAACGAGCTTTAGATACTTAAGTTTACTAGTTAATTATTTTAAACCTGAAGAAGTTCGGATAGCTGAGTTGATTAAGACCAATCGAATGGAGCTAGAAGTTATGGAACTTACCAATGTCTGTATTGGGAAGTTAGAGGCTTTACAACATAATTTTAATGTTTATGACAACAAACAAAAGAATTTAAAAATCAAGAAATTAACAAGGGACTTTCAAGATTTTAAAACTGGCCACATTTTTGAGTGGCTGAAAGAAGAATGTGTCACGGAAGGTCAGTCTCAAGAATTCATAATGCTGAGTCTATACATGCAGAAATTATAAGGCCTAAGGACAAGAACAAGGTTGAGTTGATAACAATAAAAGGAGTTTCAGAAATTAACTGTACTGCAGTGTTTAACTTGTCACTTGTAAATCCCGGCATGAGTACTGGAACACAGCCTGATGTTCGACCAAAAGAAGGTGCAACTTTTTCTTTACTCCCTTATCAACTCATGGTTTTTATGAAAGAGAATTCAAACAAAAATCAGAGGTCAGCCAGTCGAGACAGGAAAAGAAAGAAATTTTTCCATCAGAAACTATAATCCAGAGTTTAGTGGTGAATATTACTTCATGTCCTTTAAGTACTGGGGATATTCAAGTATTGGAGAAAGGTTTAATCGTTACTCCCTTGATTCAGTCAGATTTGAATGAATTTGTCACGGACACAAACTATTTGCTAGGAACATTACCTTAAGGACAATTTTTGGGAATGAACATCATATTCCCCAGGGTGTACCTAGGAAACCAAGTACATTTGTACCGATCAATCCACCTGCTGTTGATTTGTTTGTCCGCATTTGTGAAAATGAGACTAGATGGTAAGAATGGAGACCACTTTCAAAATTTCACATACTTAGAAAGAACAGCTTTGTCAAGGTTAAAATCCAGAGATGATATAGTTATTAAACCACAGAAAAGGTTGGAGCCATTGTAGTATTGGAAGCACCATGGTATAGAAGCAGGATGCAAGAACTATTGAATGATGAAACTGCTTATAACAAGATTGATCGAAGTGCCTTAGATAGAATGGTTAGAAGTTTACAGGGTATTCTGAATGACTTACTGTTGGAAATACGCATTAACAAAGATCTTTTTGATTTTTTTGAAGTATTAAATCTGACAATTCCTGCCATGAGTGGCTTACCAAAAATACATAACCTTGAGAATCCTCCTTTATGACCTGTAGTTGCTGGAAGAGGCTATGTTACTAAGCCTCTATCCATATATGTGGAAAATGAGGACAAAAAAGTTTACCCAAAGCCACTACTATGTTAAAGGACTCGGCATTTTCTAGCTAATTGTTTTGAGAAAGTAGAAGAGGTAGCCCAGATTAAAGATCTAGTGTTAGTTACGATGGATGCGAACAATCTATTTACTGTGGTACTCCATACCTATGGCATTGAAGCAGTGATAAGTTTCCTGTAATCTGTAGGGGAGAATTCATCTTAATATGTTGCCTCCTGTAACTAATTCTGGAGAGCAATGTTTTCGTGTATGGCAACACACTCTATTGGCAAGTATGGGCCGTAGCGATGGGCAAACCATGTGCCAACAGCTGTTCAAATATAGTATTGGCACAATGGGAATCTACACATGTGCTATGTGACACCAACCCTTGGAATGCATGTATTAAGTATAATGGATGTTTTGTGGATGACATTTTTATTCTGTGGTCAGGAACCATAGAACAGTTGATGTTATTCTCTGAATATCTTGAAAGTACCACGGATTTTCTTAAATTCATGGTCCAACACTCGAAGGAAGAGATCGAATTCCTAGACATTACCTTAAAATTAGATCAGACAAAAGGGTTTAGCATGAGCATACATAGGAAAAACACATGGAGAAAATATTTTTTGCATAGATGCAGCATGCACCCTGGTTTATACACAGGAACTTGTATGAGAATCAGCTCATATGTATTTCCAGATTATGCACTGATGACAATATGTTTGAGCAGGAATGTCAGCAATTGCTTGAGCATCTTTGCAGCAGAGGTTATGGAAGTAAGGATCTAGTAACCAGGACACAGACTTAGACCATTAGAGAAATAAAGGGGTGACCATATTTTTCCAGATATATTAACCAAAGTGGAAGAACCAACTTATCTTGCAATATAGAGAGAAACAACAAATTGAAATGTCCCCTTACCTACAGTACCGACAATAGAAAAATATGTGAAGTCATCAAAAGATTCTGGCCGATCCTAGCTGAAGATGAGAAAATGGAAAACATTGTAGGAGAACATCCTAGCTTTTTATTTAAAAACAAAAAGAATATTGAATGTCTTTTCTGTAATAAGGATGGTTTTCCCTAAGGTAACAATAATATCTTAAGTGAAGGAACTCACAAGTGTGGCCATTGTAAAGCTTGCCAGTACATTGATAACAGCAACTTTTTTATTTATCAGTTACGGACAAAAAATATACTTTTAATGTGAAAGTCACCTGTAACAGCGAGCATGTGGTCTATTTAGCTGACTGTCTCTTCTGTCCCAGTTTTTACATTGGTAAAATGGACCAAAGGCTAAGAGATAGGATTCTATGCCATGTGAGAGATGTACGGAATAAAGATTTGAGAAATGCTGTAGCGAATCATGTTGGTTCAAATCCAACACATATATTTCATTTTAAAGTTATTGAACATCTACAAATAGACAATCTAGCGGGAGATATATAGAATAGGACAGATGTTCGAGAATTGGCCTGGATTAATAACTTAAGGGCCAACCGCCCTCCTGGTCTAAATGTAATGGTTCCACTAAAACCAATACGTAAACAGACGCCTCACCATGGGGTGAGCATGAAGCTCACCCAGTCTTTTGATCCTTTGATTGGTTAACCTTGGAGGCTCATACTTAATAAGATTGATTATTGGAGCTGATGTGAAGAATCTGATTGGGTGAACTAGAAGGTGTGTTGTGAGCTGAAGTTTTTGATTGGCGAACCTGATGTGTAAAGAAATGAATGAAGCTTAGAACGTTATGATCTGATGAAGGCAGAATTGCCAAAAGTGCTTATCTGTTTTACAGCTTCTTTATTAAAGGATTAATTTTATTGTTACAGTGTGCCCAAGACTTTACCGTGGTGGTGACTCAGTATTTTCTTCTATTTTACTCTGGTTTCTGAGAAAACATCAGCAGTGGGGATTGATTCTATGTCTGTTTGTCCCATATTTGAGTTGCCTGATGATATGAATTATCAGTGGATGACCCCTGTTTCTCTCTTCACTGAACCCTTGGCTTCTTGTCCCTCAGGAGCTCTGGGTTCAACCTTCTATACTTCTAGGTAGACTGGACTTATGTGGTGCTCATTTCATTGTCTGATTTGGGACCTTCTTCCATCTTTGTTCATCTTTCCTTGATCATGATGTGGAAAGTGTCATCTTTGTTTTTGGTTTCAAGCTTCCAGCTTTCTCTGGTCATGGCATGAATTATACATCCATCTGTTTCTTCTTCTGGTGCAGAACATCCGTCCTTCTCTTGTTATGTTGTGGAGCATCAGTTAGATTCTGGTCAAAGCACAGAACATCCATCCTTCTGTGATTATTATATCAGCCACATGGGTGCAGTAAGTTGCTGGTTATCAAAAGTTGTCTGTTTGGCTTGTGGTCCCAGACTTTCACTTTTTCCAGAGTTACTTTTGACTATATGCTTTCCACAAATGCATTATCCCATTTATTATGATTGCATTAAAGGAGCAGTTTATTCAATGATATGGCCAGTGTTCCATTCATCATTTCAGTCATCACTTGCCAAACTGTACTGATTTGTCTTAGATTTCTTAATTCCTCATTGTGTGTCCTATAGAATTGCTCGTCTTTCACATAACTAAAAACATTAGGTTTCATTTTGCCTCTTTGTAATTATTTGTTTCTTTTCAGAAATATTATAGCTGTTATCTCACTTGTGGTTGCTTGCATGTCATTTCATCATCCATGTTTTCCAGTCCAGCTTGTTGTAAGGCTTCCAAATGTTACAGTTCCCCTTCAGAGTATAGATGGACACTTTCAGTTTAACCTGCAGAAACTCTTTTTTTTTTCTTTTTATTCATCTTTTAACCCTCCACAAAGCCATTTGTTGCCCCAGGTTGCTTAGCATATCTTAAGATAAGTATATGGAGTGAGGGGGTTTGCTGAATGTGTCTTACATGCTCTGTTGTTACAGAGGCACATTACTTGAACATGCAAATGTTGTACTTGTGCAGTTTAGATCCATGGGTAACACTTTATCCCCCACTTAAATCCCAGGAAAAGATGCATATTAATAAATGATGAGGAGCACTCTGCTCGAGCACTGGTTCTAGAGATTGTTTTCTCAGCATTTCTACTCCAGACTGGTTGAACCCACTCCATTCTCCCTCATTAATCCCCTATCTCACTCCACTCCCTACACCTTACCCCAGATCCCCACCCACCCCCTCCTGCTCTGAATTTCAACTCATCCATCTCTTCCCACCTAATTCCACCAGCCAACCCAAACCTTACACAAATCTTCCCACCCTACACACTCATACAACCCCTATTTGCCTTCTTACCCATCAGTACCACCTTCTAACTTTAACAATGCCTTCAAACATCTCACCTTGCATAACCCTTAACTCCATATCCAATTAAAGCATAACCCTTAACTCCATATCCATTTAAAGCAAACTATCACTCATCACTCACTACTCACACTCCATAGGATCTTGCCCCCTCACAGAAATGTACCTCACTCCCTTTCTATGCAAAATTCTCACAACCAGTCCAAACCTTAAATCCACCTTAATATATCAAACCCTTAGTTTTCAACTTCTACTTTATTTTCTTCAAAAAATATTTTAATACCAAAATGCCTCTTGTTTCACTTTTCTTATTAATATCTCTAGCTTACCTTACATACTACCAACACTTGCTCCTAACAAATTGTAAAATAATCCAGTATTATGCAGTGCAGCTCCCTGATGTCTCTCACTCACATTTTACTAAAGCTCCCTCTGTCATTCTAACAGAAACCATCCATCTTTTCAAAAACAGCAGTGTTGCTCACAAACTACTACCAAACAAACTGAGCCCTAAACACACACACACACACACACACACACACACACACACACACACACACACACACACACACACACTCACACACACACACCCTCACACTCACACTGTGTACATCACCACAAAAGTGGAGGTCCCATTCAATCCCAGGTCCCTCGTGCCAGCCTTTCTAAACTCACTACCCCCTATCCATTCACCACTAACCTACTCCCTCAGAAATTCTCTGGCATACACTTCTTTTCTTCCAAAGCTGAGAAACATTTGTAATTAATTGGCAGAGCCTAGATAGCCTAATATTGTCTTGATATCCTAGAATTCATAGAAACATAGCTAATGCAAATAATTAAAAATAGGGAAGTACTTTCTCCAGGTTATAATGTATTAAGACTAGATAGGACTAGGAAAAAAGATGGCTGAAGTAGCCATCATCTTCAAAAAAACATTTCTGTCTCATCTTCACACCCCTCCCCCAATTAAAAAAGTGAGATCCTAATAACTTCCCTTAAACTAAACATAATTTTTCTGCTGTGACAACTTTCCTACCTTTTAAACTTCCCATTTATAGCTTCTCTGAGTACTAATTTATACAGACTTGTTGATTCACTTTGCTGTGAGTAAGGATGACTCTTCAGTGTGGCAAGTATAAACGTCTTGCATATCATCTCTGCATCTTATTTAATGGGTTTTGCAATCATTTTTTTTTAACTTTTAACAAATGTTTTAACATTAGGAGTAGTGCACAAAACACTTTTTATCACTTTTGCATAATATGCCCTCAAAATATTCCCTCTAAAATATTAGTGTCTTAATTACTGTCTTACTTTTCTGAATTTTGGCTTTATACTAACTGCAGTACTTTGTTTAAACCTGGAAATATATGAGAGGCCCAGTGATGATGCCATTGTTTTTCATTTCTTTTTAAGCTGTTTTCTAACTCATCCCCCTTTTTAATCACTCATGACATTACCCAAAATAGAAAATAAATATTTAGGATGTCCTAACTCTTTATTCATAGAAATCTGACTAAATAGTGTATTGTATTCTGTCACATCTTAAAGAATATGCATGCTCCCCTTGAATCTGAATGACAGATAACTTGTCTTTCAGTGTGAAATAGTGCACACTCTTGACATTTAGCAATATGAACAGCAGCACTTGAATTGCAGTCAGAATAACTTTCTAATTCAGAACACATTTCTCTTTTTTTCTTGAAAGTCATACGGTCCTTCTGCTATATGTCAGCACCTTGTACAAAAAAGTGACACTTATAAGTACATGTATGTATATTACACTTACCTGGTCCTGATAATGGTTTCTGCAGCACCTTTCCTAAGGAAATACATGACATGTATGCAGAGGGTCCAGAGTGGCTTTTCATTCTTCTGGCTAGTGAAATTTTCAAGACATTGCTTCCTTCAAGTGACCATGCCAGTACCTGCCTATCTGTGGAGAAGATTACATGAATTGGTATGTATGGCTTTCTGCAGAATGCCCGTAGATGTGAGCACACCCCTTATGCACTTTATAATCTTCTTCAAGTAGTTTTTTGCACAGCCTTCCCCTCATTTATCTACTGTAGCCATGCCACAGCATATGGCTACAGAACTCCTAAAACCTGATTCACTTCTATAATCCTCTACAATATCACTACTATCTGAGCTTTCTCTAACCTGCTCAATGCAACTGCCTATGCCTACAAAACTCCAACAGTTAACATTCTAACTATTCCTACCTGATTAACTCCATCTTCAAAGATCCAAGTGCGCATGATGATGGTGTGTAATGTTTGTGAACAACTTGTACCGTTATATTTATTTTATTCTATTTTCATGTACTGGGACTGTATATACACTGTATATTGTGTTATTTCTTGTATGTACCATTATTGTTTGTGGAGCTTTTCTCTCCGGGCCTCTACTGAAAATGGGCTCACCTAGGCCCAGTAGACTTTCCCGGTTAACAAATGCAATAAAATAACTTCAATCCCTTTGGAACATGTGCTGCCCTTGTTTTCTTATCTTCATGGTTTGGCTCCCAAACCAGAGGCAGATGGTGCAGTACCATGTAGATATTGTGGGCTTCTAATTACATCTATACTGCTATGTCTACCTCCTTCTCACTGACATCCAGTACAGTGCTTGTTGTTGCTCAGTGAGGTACTTTACCAAGCAGGAACTTAACTCTGGGGAGACTCCTTGTCCATGGGGACTCTTATGAAATTCCTCTATTTTGTAGTTGTTCAGTTGTAATAGGTATACAGAATAGGAACAGTGTTTTGTATTGTGCTAAGAAGAGACAATTAGTGCTGTGGTTATGCTAATGAAGCTAGTTAGTGCCAAGCTTTTTGACATTAGCCATGCACAAGGCAGTAACCACTAAGCATGTGATGATAGGAAACATATAAAATTCCTTGAAGACATAATTCTGCCAAGGCACTAGAGATAAATAAATAGTGTTTTATATAACAATTTCGTATCGTGGCATTTATCTGTGATGGTCGTTTTGATTCATAGTTTTTTGTTTTGGACCACTAAACATGTGACCTGTGTGCTGCTGCTGCATATGTCATGTGTTATCTGGCACAATAGCCGTGTAGTAGTTTTACGGTAGCATTATGTAATGCTACATTGTGGGACATGTGATTCATAAACATGGATATGTGCACATTTGCTCCTTGAATGGATCTAATGGAGTGACCTTTGCTACTTCAGGCATCAGGGAGGGCAGTGCTCTAGCCTTATGTGCAGGGAGAGCCGGAATTGTTCTGCTCTTCCTGCACAAGAATGTCTGGGAGTGCCTGTTAAACACTTATGATTATTCCATTGTGTACAGTTTATAGTTGGCATGAAATGGCTGGAATGGTGGATGATCCCACTGGCATCATTCATTGCAGTGAGCAGTGCTGGCAGAGTTTGTGACCTGAAGTGCTGCCACCCTGAGCTGCTGTGGCAGTGGGATGCAGAGGTTCAGGAGAGGAGAAGGGAGCCTGAAAAGTACTGTAAGCATTTTAGTACCATAGTCATCTAATATTTTAACTGTTGCACATGAATGCTTAAACATGCATTGGAAGAGATGCAGCTGAATTTGGTTAGGAACTGCTGCTGAAGCCAGGAGCCCTTCTTCTTATGACAGAAGGGTGTGCTATATTTTTGCCAGTCTCCTGTACAGTTGCAGTTTTGTTTGCAGCATGTGTGCATGAGAATTTTTTTCCATTGCATCATCAACCTGTGGGTCGTTTGGAAGAGGAGGAAGTGAGGCCACTGTCACCTTGGTCTATGCCAACTGCTGTCCCTAAAACTAAGTCACCAGCGGCTGCCAGGTTTGCTTTTCAGTAGGAGGAGATGGCTGCCCTGCTGGTGGTGGGCTGCAGGGGTCAGTGATGATTTCCCCGTTGGCATCTCAGGAGGACCAAAGGCACTTTTCCTGAAAGTGAAGCTGAGGAGTCTCCAGTGGTGGTCTGGCATCAAGTGCGTAGGTGTGCTGGAACTGGGATGCCTGCCTCAGTAATGTGGATTATTTTCTGCAGGCTGCTGGAGTCACATAACAGTCAGGTTTACAGTGGAACAGAAGCCCATAACATGCTACCCATAGAATATGAGATGGTGGTTCTCTGTGCTAGCCTGGCATCCACCCATTACAAGGTCTGTTATTATCCCCTTCGTTTGTTTTGCCTCCCTTACTTGTCATTTTCTATTCCTTGCTCAGTATCCAACCCGCAGCATCACCATTTGTACAGCCTCTGTATATATGTATCTAGCCGCTCTGTATATATATCCACTATCCTCCTTACCTTTTGGCTGTATATCATACCTATCAGTATGTCTGTTAGTCTCCCTTTTCTTGCTACTTGTACTTTTTTTTGTATCCCATCCACAGCCATCCTTCACTACCATCCCCACCTAGCCTTCTTTTGGAACACTTAAACAGTGTCTTTCATGCAAAAAATGACCCTGTCCCCCAACACTTGTGATGTGTTATTTCTGTATTTCTATGTCTGCCTGCTGTTAACCTGTTCCTACTTTTCTAGCAACCTCATTTATATAATGAACAGGGTTACGATTTTGCTGTACGCACCAACATTAATGTATCTTCTGCTGTGCTGCCTAACTTTGCAGCTCTGCAGAGCTGCATTACTTGTCCGCACTTCTGCGCCTTGCTTGTGATGGCTGTCATGCTAGTCAGATGTACAGTTGTAACACTGCTCCTGCTGCAGTGCAGCTTAGCATTATTTATCTGTTTATTGTTGCACTTCTCTTTTCTTATCTGTTCCTTTGTTTGGTATGTTGGTGCTTTCCTCTAGTCCATACATGTCTAATTAGCTTTTTTTTTTTGCTTAGCTTATTCAGGTGCCAAGCTCATCTGTATAATTCCTCGGTGAGTGTGTGTGTGTGTGTGTGTGTGTGTGTGTGTGTGTGTGTGTGTGGTGGTGGTGGTGGTGGTGGAGTAAAAGCATAATATCAAAAGTGTTGCATGAGCATATGTTTGAATACTGGTTTGGATATGACAAGAAACCATGGCCATGTAAAATGACAGGACATGGGCACACACAAAATATATGAGCATGGAGCGCATATTGCTTTTGATATTACTCAGGACAGTGCAACCTACTGATAGAGCTTTTGCAAATGATATTCAAGAAAGTAAAATATTTATTAGTGGTACTAAATGTAATGGGCATCAGAACTTACTGTTGCATAGTTTGGAAGCTCTAAATAAGCCATCTGAAAACTAATTTAAATTGACTGTGTGGATTTTACAGAAGGATTTGAATGCAAGACCCTTAGTAACTGCTGAGTATTTTAGATTTCACAGGATAAATCAAATAATTCATGAAACTGGTTTGGAATATGTTATAGAGATGAGCAATTTGAATATTTGCAGAAAGACTTGCAGCAGGTTTGTGTGTGTGTGTATTGTGTCCTGTGGAATCATACTAAACAGGGTGCTTTGTCAGTGAGGCATATTGCTTGACCTGCCGTTAAACTGTACTTTCAGTGGAAATAAGCAAGGATGCATTAGGACTCTAATAACATGTGGTTGATTTGTATTAATATCCATCGATCCACAACTCCCTTTGTTCCCATTTTTTCACAAGGGTGTGGGTTGCAGCACCAACAGTGACCATCATCTCGATTCACTATTCACATTGCCAGGTTGCTAGCCCTGCCACGGTTGTGGGGTTAACAGACTGTCTGCAGTAGGATAGGATTCCATGTTCCCAAGGTGAAAATTTGAATTGAAGAGGAAAAAGAGATGGTAGAACTTGGAAAACAACAGGCAGGCCCCAGATTTGGGGTCCGAATGGAGAGAGAGGATAAAATCATCAGGAAAAGGAGTACTATTGATGGAACTGAATTCATACTCAAGTCTTGGTGAGTACCTTCAAGTAGGGGACTGTGTTGTCACAAATTTTCACTAAGATGATGCTAATATATAGACTGTGATTTATACAGCACATATCATGGATAGAGATATTTTAAAAAATAAAAATAAGTAAAATAAAAAAGACATCTCGGTGCACAAGTCCTGAGATAAAAAAGTACCCAGTCCTGGCATGCACACTGGTGCCAGGACTGGAAAGGATGATAGTGTAGAATCCTCAAGACACAGAAATATGCCTACAATGTAGTTAGGCCAGGGTAAGAGAAGATGCACCCCCCCCATCCATAGCAGGAAGTAGTAGCCACAAAAAACACAAAAAATGACAGCCAATAAAGAGCCATAAAGATGATACCATGGACTATTGAGGATAAGGAGAAAATTGTGCCCAGAATTTCCAGGTAGAAGAAATTCAAGAAGATTAAAAGAGAAGTTAGGGAAAGAAAAATACTTGGAGAAGAAAAACTGAAAAGCTTCAAATGCAAATTTGTGTTCATTAATTCAGCAGATCTATGAAAAACATTGCATAGATAAAGAAATTTTGGGCCATTTGGAAAAAGAAGATGGAGGAAAGGGAAACAAATAAAGAGCAAAACCTAGAGATTTTTGAAAGGTATAAAAAAGAAACATGGACATGGAAAAGAAAAAGAGATCTGATACAGTGCAATGCATATGCAGTGGGGAAAGCCAGACCTATCAATACAAAAAAAAAAATTAGCTTCAAAGACATCTGAGGAGAAATATAGACAAAGGCACTCAGATATGGAACATTTCACAATACAAAAATTAAGATCACAAATAGGGAATGTAGAATAGAAGTTTAGTAATGTAGAAGTTAAACAAATAGAAGATGAACTTATGAAATACCTCTGAAGTGAAGGATGTAGTGTAGAAAGTCTTAACACAGGTTATGTCACAGTATTATGAACAGTGAGTCCCCAAATTAAGGAAAAACAAGTGGAGCGGGAGACATATGAAGAAGAAATATGGACACGGGAAAGAAAACATTTAATATGGTGCAAGATTTATGCAAAGGAGAGAGCAAAACTAATCAATACAAAAAAGCAGCACCAAAGATATTTGAAGAGAAATACAGGCAAAGGCATCCAGATAAAGAAACTTTTACAATAGAAAAAATAAGAAAACAAACGGGGAAGTAGAAAAGAGGATTAGTAATGAAGGTGTTAAAGAAACTGAAGTTATGGATAACCTGTGAAGTGAAGGATTTAGTGTATAAAATCCAACTTGGGTTATGTCACAGCATGATGGAACAGTGATTTCCCAAATTAATGACAAAAGGGTAGAACAGGAAGCATCTGATTACTTGCCACATGAAGATGCTGTAGAGTCTTCAGCAGGAAACCTGTAGAGTCTTCAGCAGGAAACCAGTACAAAAGTTCAACTGGATTTGAACAGCGAGGGAAGGAGCAGGAAACAGTGACAACTCTGACAGGGTTAGTGTTGTGGAGTGATGGGCCAGTGAGTTCCTATATGAAAGAGCAATGGATGCTGCAGAGAGCCCTCAACTTTTACCAGCAGAATTTGGGACACATTTTAAATGTTGGCAGTATTATCTTAGAAATTCTCAAAATGATTTCCAGTTTTAGGAGGAATGGAGCAAAACTTTGAGAAAAATCAGGGGTGTCCCTACAAAACAAGGACATTTGAGAAGTCTGACATTGCTGCAGGATGCTGCTGAAGAAAATATGTCATAGGAGGATGGTGTTCTTCATGTTTCACTGTTGCAGTCATCACATTTGGGTTTATCCCTGCCAGGGTAGCACTCAGCCGGCCCGAATACTAGAGGCTTAGTATTTCTGCATCGGTTGCTGTCGCTTCAGGACTGACGTCAGGTCATCAGTAGTATAAAGTAAGGCAGCCAACACCATTACATCAGTCTTTCTTGCTGTGGATCCCGAAGCAGAAGCAGTTCACATGAGTGCCGGTCGGCCGTTACCTTAGTTTCATCTTCCGAATTGAAGCTGAAGTCTTCTAAAGCTAAGTACCCCATTGGGGATCCTTTTTTCTTGCACTAACCAATGTCAGAAAAAGTTGACAATTGTCTTGCCTGTGGAAAGCAAATACCATACTGAGACTTTCATTCTTACTGTGTCGCTTGCTTAGGTCCAGACCACGATGTCCCTTGCTGTCGCTTCTGTGCTTTGTTCAACACCAGAACTATACGTCGTTGGGCCCTTATTGTAGCTAGATATTTTCGCTTACAGTTGACAAATTCCAATGTGGCTTCGGTAAGCCATCAGACAGCAGATCTTCCAAAAAAACATAAAGATGAAAACAAAGACAGACCGCACAGGTCCAAACCTACTGACAACACTCCCGTTAAGCTAGTTGTCAGTTCTCTGGTCCTCAGTGAGGCACTTTCGCAGCCCCTGATGGATCTGTGGATTCGCAGGCTGCTACTGAGACCCTTTCGGAGGCCGGTATGCCACAAAACTCTTCTTCGACTTAGGATCCTATGGCCATCTCTACCTTGGATGGGTCCGGAGCCGCTGAACAAGCACTGGCTTCCAAGGAAGTCCTTTGTACTACCGATTCTCGACACAAACTGAGGACTTTCTCAACTACTGTTCTTTCAAAAACTACCGAGTTTCTTAGGCCCAGGCTACGAACCAAACCCAAGAAACCGACAACCTAGTCTCAGGCACCTGCTTCCTTGCCTCAGTCTCAAATGCTTAAAATGGCAGAAGACCTTACCATGCTGATCAGGGGAAGCCAAGCTACCCCTTCCAAAAGAAAAGAGATCTGTCCCCTGTAGTTTTGTCTGAACAGGAGTCCAATGACTCTGATGCATCTGAGTATGAAGACATGCAACCCTTGTCTGCTTATGAGGATTCTGATGCAGAGGATTCCATTCCTTCAGCCTCTCCCCCAGGGGATTTTTCCTTTGGTGAAACCCTTCACACCTTAAGGGAGCTTTTCCAATGGGAAAGTCAGGACTACCGTCAGTCTAAAAAGAGACTCAGGGAATTCTTATATCTTCTACAGCACAGACACCTGGCCATACCCCTAGTCCTGGATGTTGTGGAGGATGTTTTCCTGGAATCCAGCTTGACTCCTGACACCCTCCCTCCTGCACCCAGAAAACCAGACAGGTGTTACAGACTTCCTGACTCTCTCAAATTTCTTTTTAAAAATCCTACTGCTGACTCTGAGGTAATCTGTCAAGGGCCTTAAGGAATTAAAGCAACCTCTGCTAAGAATCCCACCACCTCAGATAGGGATTCCGGAGCAGTAGACAGATGGGGTAAAAAAGTATACACCTCAGCTACTCTTGCTATCAGAGCACTAAATTGTCAGTTTCATGTGCTAAAATTTCAGCAACATACTCTGGAACTCTTCAAACAAAAAATGTCTTCCTTTCCTGCTTGTGCAGAATCTAATGAGTTACAAGAGTTAATGCATTCTGTAAGTCAAGTAACTAAACACACCTTGCATTGTGTTTTTGATGCCCTAGAAGCTTCTTGCAGGGCAGCAGTCACTGCTTCTGTCCTTAGAAGGCATGTGTGGCTTAAGGAACAGCCCTTGCCAGACCATGTTAAATTTAAATTGTTGGATGCCCCCTTGCATAAAGACAACTTATTTGGCACCTAGGCAGAAGAGGTCTTAAAAAGGATGGAAGAAAAAGCAAAATCTATGCAGACAGTTAAGGATTTCTTACAGGTCCAGCCACCCAGGTTCAGCAGACATTGTCCCCCCAAGCACTGGTCCTTTCCTGCTCCCACCAGGTCAGTTCAGCTCAGACCCCGGGGAACCAGACCCGCAGATAGCAGCCACAGGGAATGCAGAGATCTAAGCAGTGGACTACCTCCACTTCAAAACCAGGGAGTTCTAAGCCACCCCCTTATGGTAGGAACTCGCAATGACTCTCCTCCCCCACCCTCTCCCTCTGTCCACATCCACTTACCCCTAGGAGGTAAACTCTCCTTTTATGCAAACACCTGGTCCACCATTACCAATGACCACTGGGTTCTCAACATAGTGTCCCAGGGATACAAATTTTCTTTCCAGATCTTTCCAACTCCAAAAGGGTTCCCAGAGCTACCGCAAAACCACTGGGCAGAGGTGCAAAAGCAAGTCCTTTCCCCTGCTCTCCACGAGGGCAGTAGAACACGTTTCTGCAGAACAGAAAGGCCAAGGTTTTTACTCCAGACTTTTTCTGGTTCCCAGGAAAAAGGGCACCTGGCACCCCATCCTCGATCTATCCATTCTAAACACCTTCCTGGTGATCCCAAAATTCAAAATGCTCACCCTCCAGCAGCTGCTACCCATGCTGTCCAAGGATGCTTGGCTAGCCACCCTAGACCTAAAGGAAGCATACCTCCACATTCCTAACAGGGAATCATGCAGGAAATATCTCCGCTTCAGGGCAGGATCTCAGCAGTTTCAGTTCTCTGTGCTTCCCTTTGGCTTATATACTGCTCCCAGAGTTTTCATAAAATGTCTGTCACCGGCCATTGCCTTTTGCAGACAAAGGAATATCCAGAATTACCCATACTTAGGCAACTGCCTAATTCAGATAGAAATCCAGGAAAAGCTGCTCAAGAACCTGGCCTTTGTAAAGTTCCTACTAACCTCCCTACAGTACACAATCAACAACAAAAAAAAATCCAAATAGGTACCCACCCAAAAGATTATATTCCTGGGAGCAAGTCTGGACACAGCATCCCAGATGGCATTCCTTACAACAGAAAAGCAAACCTTCCTGACAGCCTACTTCTCTCAACTAGCCACCAGACCCCAACTATCTGCAAGAAAAATTCTGCAAGCTCTGGGGTTCATGGCATCTTGCATCCTACTCCTTCCATATGCCAGACTGCATATGAGGAAACTTCACTGGTACCTAAAAAGCCTTTGGTGTCAACACTCTCAAGACCTGGAGACTCTTATACCTATAATACCTTGCCTCAGAAAAGATTTTCTTTGGTGGACAACAGTATACTCCCTCAACAAAGGACTACCTTTTTCACCACCCCATGCCACCCAGACCCTCACCACAGACGCATCAGATTATGCCTGGGGTCCACACCTGGATGGCAGGTGCATATAGGGCCAATGGAGCCCACAGAAAATCCATCTACACATTAACCAAGAAGAGATGATATCTGTCCAACATGTTTTGATAGCTTTCAAGCCCCTTCTCCCCCCAGGGGCTCTCCTGATCAAAACAGAAAACACAACTGTGATGTGGTATATCAGCAAGCAGGGAGGGACTCAGTCCTACCCTCTATGCAGGCTGGCCATGACCCTTTGGCACACAGTCTCAGCCATGCAACTCCTCCTGTTAGCACAATTCCTACCGGGTTCTCTCAACTTTCTGGCAGATCACTTAAACAGAAATCTTCTGGACCCACACGAGTGGTCACCCTAATAACTCAGAAATGGGCCACCCTGAAGGTTGACCTCTTTGTCTCCCACACCAACCATCAGCTCAGCAAGTTCTGCACCAGGGAGCATCACTGCATGGCTTGGAAAGTGGATACCCTTTCCTTCCCCTGGGTCAATCTATCGGTCTGTGCCTTTCTTCCACTACTAATCATACCCAGGGTACTGCTCAAAATAAAGGAGGAAAAACCAAGGACAATTTTTATAGCTCCAGACTGGTGTTGCCAGCACTGGTACCCCTTACTGCGCAGCCTGTCCCCTCTGCTACCTTGGCATCTCCCTCAGATTCCAAACCTCCTGACCCAGAAGGAAGGGGAATTCATGCATCCCCAATTGCAGACACTCAATTTGGCAGCTTGGCTTATTCCCTAACCCCCTATCAATCTGCCAACCTCAGCAAACAGGTTCTAGATGTTATATGTGAGACCAGATGCCCTAGCACTAGAAAGTCTTATGCTGACAAATGGAAAAGGTTCTGCACCTGGATTCAGGCTAAGGGAGCCAATATGGCACAGCCCTCCCTCCCCCTCATCCTGGATTACGTAGCTGACCTGCTACACAGTAGACTTTCCTTTTCCTCTATCAAAATTCATGCCTCTGTTATCTCTACTCATTTTCCCACTGAGCAGCCCCTTTTCTCACACCCTCTGATCAAACAGTTCCTAAGAGGCGCTAGCAAGTTGAGGCCACCCAGAAGAGCACCAACCCGAGCTTGGGACCTTAACTTTGTGTTGGAAAAGCTCACACCCCCCCCCTTTGAACCTGCCTCTTCAGCAGAGCTAAAATTTCTCTCCTGGAAGACAGCTTTCCTTCTTCCCATCTCTTCAGCCAGAAGGGTCTCCAAGCTGCAAGCACTCATGGCTACGAAACCCTCATCATCTTTCATGCTGACAGGGTATCC
Organism: Protopterus annectens; assembly: GCF_019279795.1. Lineage (NCBI taxonomy): Eukaryota > Metazoa > Chordata > Ceratodontiformes > Protopteridae > Protopterus > Protopterus annectens. The sequence continues at coordinate 52,592,605 of NC_056733.1, forward strand.
CTCAGGAATAACCCATCCTTCATCCCCAAGGTGGTGTCTAGTGTGGCTCTCAACCAATCCATTAATTTGCCCACCTTTTTCCCTAACCCACAGAACAAGGGGAAAAGGATCCTGCACTCTCAAGATGTGCACAGAAAGCTCAGATTCTATCTAGACAGGGGTCTAAATCCTTGAGAAAGTCTGATCAATTGCTGGTTAGCTGTACTGCAGGGGCAGAGGGCAAAGCCATCTCCAAACAAACCATCTCCAAATGGATAGCACACTGCATCTATTTCTGCTACAAACAACATGGAAAGCCTCCCCCCCAAGGGTGTCAGGAATCACTCCACCAAAGCAGCCTCCACCTCTGCAGCTTTCCTCAGAGGAGTCCCCACCAGCGCCTTCACCAAACATTACCACCTGCCTATCTTCTCCAACTCCAGGGCAGGGTTTACCTCTGCAGTCTTGCAGGGCATCCTAGCCAGCCCCTAGTTTCCTTGACTGCCTCCACCCTTTTCCTTAGCTTTGGGAATCAACCCAAATGTGATGACTGCAACAGTGAAACATAAAGAACATAGTACAGTTGTGTACACTTACCATAAATGTAGATGATCGAGTGCATTCATTGTTGCAGTCCTGGTTTCCCTCCCTCCATCCTCCTCTTCTTTCTTCACTTTCCTTACAAGGGACTTTATTGGTATTTACAGTCTACTGGTGGAGTTCTTCTACCAGAACCTGGCTCCCACTTGGCAGCTCCTGACAGGTTAGGGCAAGAAAAACTGATGCAATGGTGTTGGCTGCCTTACTTTATACTACTGATGACCTGACGTCAGCCCTGAAGTGACAGCAACCGACGCAGAAATACTAAGCCTCTGATATTCGGGCCAGCCGAGGGCTATCCTGGAAGGGAAACCAAATGTAATGACTGCAACAGTGAATACATCTTACATTTATGGTAAGTGTACACAACTGTACTTTCTGAAACTTTCTGTAGAATGCCCGCAGGAAACAGAGAGCAAAGAATGTGCCCTCAGTTTAGAAGAAAAGGAACTAAGGGAAGAGTTGCTTGATTTGATGGAGATGGATAGGGATTTTAAGATCAACAAAAGTAATAGATTACACAAAGTAATTAAGACCCACAATAATTAAGACCCACAATGTTAGAAGTATGATAAAAACAGATGGATACAGTAACTGTCTTTCGGCTTTTCCCGGTTAGGGGTCGCCACTGTGGAACTCCGGCCCGCTAATGATTAGCAGTGAATTTTTACAGTGTTGAGTTGCCAGCCCGGTGCCCAGCCTTCAAAGAAGGCACACCCACACACACTCGCACCTACCTGCATGTCTCTAAATTCACTCAGGAGGACATGCAGACTCTACACAGAAGGTGCTCCAGCCGAGAATCAAACCGGAGAAGCTCTTGCTGTGAGGTGACAACGCTAACCACTGCACCGCTGCGGCCATAAAAGAGATGGATACAGTAATCAAGAATATTAACAGAAATTCATGTGTTGTATAAAAAATAAATAAGATACATTATTATGCAGCTGAATTAACAATAGATAGTCTTACCACAAAAATGCAGAGCAAAAGGGAAAGGAAGAGAAGAAATAAAAAGCCATCATGGAAGCATCAAATAAAGAAAACTGTAAAGCAATCAACAAGAAGTATCACTGTTAGAAGAGTGTAGAAGAGGGAACAGATCGACAAAATGCTTAGAAAAATAGATATGATAAAATCAATGCACAGTATCAGAACAGACCAGGATCTGTCATACACAATTGCAAATAATAAACTAAATATATCAGCACAGGCAGAAAAACATAGAAGATATGCTGATAAATATAAAGGAAAAGTACAAAATAAGCAATTTATTGATGACCCAAAAAAGTTTTATAGAGAACTGGGAAACAAAGGAATAGAAACATCACCAAAAAAGAAGAAATGCACATGTTTTGGAGAAATATTTATGAAGACCCTGTGGGACTTAAAGATGCTGAATGATAGAAGAAGTGAAAGAAAACAGTAAAACCTCACACACAAAGGATATGAAATGGGATGAAGTAATGGACAGAGAAATTGAAACAAAGTTAAGAAAAGCTACTAAGTGGAATCCCCAGGCCCAGATGCAGTACCTAGCGTCTAGCTAAAAGTATTAACATCTTTACTCAAATGAAGAGTCAGCCTTGCATAAGAACTACTTGTATGCACATCCTGAAAAGACTCCAACCTAGTTAACAGGAAAAATGAGACTTAACAGTGAACTTGTAAGCCATCCTAAAAACTGCAGACTAATAACTTGCCTTCCAACGATGGACAAACTGTATACTGGAAATGACGCTGACAGAGTTTATAGTCATTTAGAAGAAAACTCAGCCATGGAATAGACCAAATGATCATTTGTTGTTAAATAAAGTCATAACTGAGAAATGTAAAAAGGGGGAATAATCTAAGTATGGCATGGACAGATTACAAAAAGAGTGCATTTGACAGCATCCGACATTAATGGATAAAGGAGTGCTTACAGGTGCATAAAATGCATCCTACATTGATCAGTTACATTATAGTGACTATGAAACTTTGGCAAACCAGTCTGCAGTTAAGTTGTGACAAGACAAATTATTATCCCCCTTTATCCATTAATGTCGGATGCTGTCAAATGCACTCTTTTTGTAATCTGTCCATGCCATACTTAGATTATTCCCCCTTTTTACATTTCTCAGTTATGAGGGTTGGGAGGGTGGCCTGATGGTTAAGGTGTTTGCCTTATAAACACAAGGTGCAGGGTTTGAGTCTCACAAGAGATAACTGGCTAGGCTTAAAATGGCTCACAAGGGCAATTAGCCTAGTACTAATTTATGATCTATGATCTATGAAAAATTCAAAGGTGGATATTCATGGTGATTCTTCATCATCACTGTTTTATCTTGCCCTTAACTCTTTAAGCTGTTAACTTAACAGGTTAGAACATAGTTATAATTTGGCTCCCAGGAAACAAACGTGCTTAAAGATTTCTCATCTATTTTTTGTGGATGACTTAAAACTGTATAGTTGATTAGAAGAGGAGTTGTAAACACAACTAACTGCAAGTGGTTAAAACTTTCTCAGATGATATAAGAATGACATTTAGCCTTGATAAATGTGCAGCAGTAACATTTAAAGCTAGATAGTTGAAGTACCCAGAAAATATCAGTTTGGCACAGGAATGTGATGTAAAGGAACTTGAGCAGGATGGAGTGTATAAATATTTGTGAACTGATGAAGGACTGGCAATAAAACATGAACAAATGTGAATAAAAGCCAGTAAGAATACTTCAGAAGGGTAAAACTCGTATTGAAAACAGCCCTGACATCTAGGAATAAAGTCCAAGCTATAAACAAATTTACTCTTCCTGTTTTAACTTATAGTTTTGATGTAATTGACTGGGACCAAAAGGTAGTGGATCAGTTGGACAGAAAACCAGGAAAAATGCTTCAGGCTTATCAATGATGTATAAAAGTCAATGTATACCAAGATTATATATCCCTCGCTCTGAAGGAGGTATGGACCTCTTTGACATTGATTATATGTTTAGATCTGCGATCATATGACTGCATACATATGTGCTGACCTTGTCAGATCCAAACAAAGTGAAAGTTTTACAGCATGAGGAGAGGAAGTCTAAGATGAGCACTGTGCTTAGTTTAGCAGAAGGTTTCAGGTTGCAAGGTGGAATGGAAATCAGACCAGAAGTAGACAAAAATAAGACTGCAACGGAATGTGCCAAAAAACAGAAGAATATAAGAAGGATCAGATGAGAAACAAAGAAATATATAAAAGTTGTACATGTAGTGCCAAATATATAAATCTCCTATAACAATCTCATGTTCGTAAGTACTTGACATAGGAATGGTTAAGAAGAGGTGAGTTGAAACCAAAGGATGAAAGGTTATTATACAATGCCTCCCCTAAAACGTGCACGCTGATTGGCCAGCCCAACCAGCGTGCCCGTTGTAAATCCCTCAATATACTAACGGAAAAAGGTCCGGTCGCCCGGACTTTTTCCGTTAGTATAAAACACTGTCTCGCTATGTTAAGAGTTTAACAAAGCGACACAGGTTTGAAAAAAGCAACGGAGATCTCCGTTGCTTTTTTAAAGCTGTCTCGCTATGTTAAACTCCTTTAACATAGCAACACAGTGTGTAAAAAGCAACGGAGATCTTGCGATCTCCGTTGCTTTTTTTTAAAGCTGTCTCACTATATTAAATGGGTTTAACATAGCGAGACAGCTTTAAAATAAGCAACGGAGATATCCGTTGCTTATTTTAAAGCTGTCTCACTATGTTAAACCCATTTAACATAGCGAAACAGTAAAAAAAAAGCAACGGAGATCTTGCATTCTCCGTTGCTTTTGCCCACAGCTCTGATACATCAGAACTGCCACAGAATACCAGACAGCTGCGGAAGGGCAGTAAAGAGGCATTATACAATGCCAATATTTAAGAAAAGTAATTATTTCTTTCCTTAAATAATGTCATTGTATAATAGCAATAACCCACTTCTGGGTGTGGGTAATGCTGGATTTACCCACGGTTGGCTTTTGTTTGGTCCCCGGGCTTGGCCTCTGGGGCCAAACACGGCCAACCGTGGGTAAATCATTACACCCAGTGGTTATTGCTATAATAATGGCAGCACAGGATAGTGGACTACGTGTGTGTTAGTTTGCAAAGTCCATTGAACATGTGGGAGAAACAGACAAATGTAGGCTGTGTTAAAAGAGTTGGAAACAGTCACACATCTTGTTGCTGGGTGTGATATTCTCATGGCAGAAGACCTGCACACTGAAAAGCACAGTAATGTGGCAAGATTGTTGCATTGGGGATTGTGTAAACACTACAATATAGAAGTACCTGAGAAACACTGGAAACCTGAACCACAAAGCATTATAGAGAATGAAGAATTGTACATTACCTGGGATCAACAATTCAAAAAACAGTTGCGAGAAAACCAGATGATGTGGTCCATGAAAAAAAAGACAAAAGTAGCACTGATCATTGAAATTGCTGTACCTAGAGATTACAGTGTCTTACATACAGAGATTCACAAAGTCATAAAATATCAAAATTTGCAGGCAGAAATGAAAGCAATATGGAATAAAGATACCCAGACAGTTCCAACAAGTATTAGGAGCAAGGGGTCTCATAAAAAAAATTTACAGTCATATTTAGATGTACTACCAGTATATGTAATTCCGTATGAGTTGCAGGTGGAGTCCGTTCTGGGTACATTGTGGGTGCAACTTTTGAATAACATCAAACATTGAAACAATACTAATTTCTGTAACTTTAATCATACTTTGACTTAGGAATGGGGTCCATTCCTGTCATGGTATTAAAAACCCCAAAAACTTGGAGAAGTTAAACTGACAGATATTCCTGAAAAAGGATGCCTCCACGTGTGTATGAGTTTAAAGATTAGTATTTAAAGATGATAGGTGTCCCTGTGCAGCCTGGGAATTGTTTGCTTTTTAATGGGTAAGGCATTGATACTAACTTAAGAATGTGCCACCAAATTACTTATTTTATTTTGTGAGAACTTTAGCCTATCAGTATTCCAATCAAACAAAGAAAGGAGACAGTATCCTAAAATAAAGAGTGGGACAAGTTTTCCTAAGACAGGCAGGCTTTTTGAGGATTGTAGCTATTATGCTTTAGCAGGGTTTTTATATGGTGATAATTTTCTCTTGAATCAAGTCAGTGAAAGGTAATGGAGGGACATGTTTGGAAGATAGGATTCTCTGAGGAACCATACCTGTGGGTGCAGGAGTGACCACATAGCTTCTTTTAGCTGAAACTCCAAAATGTGGGAGTTTGCTCTTGTCAGTGTTCAGTGCAGCTACTTACTTCTCATTCAGTCAGAGGGTAGGAGCAACGTTTGCTACTAATGTCTGTAAGGGATTGAGTGGATGTTTACCCATGAGTTTAGGATAAGCCTAGATTTAAGTAAGAGAAGTTGCAGAATAATTCCGTTGTGGAGTTTGCTGGGCTTGGAAAAGTTTCCCTTCACCTATATCTTCCTTGTTTGGTTGTACATGTTGCTGAAGAACTATTTTAGTGTCGAGCTATCAATTTCATGAGACTTAAATTCTGTAAAGAAGAGAGCAGATAGAGCTCAAAATCAAAGACTATATTTAGGTCCACAGAGGCTATCCTTTTAATATGTCAGTCTTCCATTTTAGTGAAGATTGTGTAGTTCTGTGTGATTAGAGCAATATGATTTATGTCACAATACTTGTTCATACGAGTACTCTTCTAGCTGCTAAGATATAACTTGATTTGAGTGAATATAATTAGCATGAAGATTGGACGAAGGTTAGATATGGAGGAAGTAGTAGCAAATGTTGGGATATGAATGATAATGGCAGGCTTCCATAAGGAAGGAGCATGCCTGTAGTGAGAGAGGGAGGGAGGATATATAAAGGTATCCTATGCCTTAAGGAATTTATTATGCAAACTGTCAGCAGAGGCAAGAAAGGATAGTTCTGAAAGTTTGCTTTTAGGGATGCCAGGAAGTGACAAATAAGCACAAAAAAAGCTAAGCAGCTGAGAAGGGTGGTATGTAGGCTGATTCAGGGAAATGGGCTGAGGGGGTTTGTAAGTGATGACCAGGTACGTCGCAACAACCAGAACCAGGTCACTGCTGTTTGTTGCTATTGACCTGAAGGCTAATGGTCAGGGAAGTGCTTGACTAGCCTTTAAGATGGTTTATTTTGTACCCAACTTCTTCTTCTTCTTTCGGCTTTTCTTGGTTAGGGGTCGCCACAGTAGATCACCTGTCCGCTCATGATTGGCAGTGGAGTTTTACAGTGTCGAGTTGCCAGCCCAGCACCCAACCTTCCACAGAAGGCACACACTCATGCCTAGGGCCAATTTAGAGTGTCCAATCCACCTACAGCATGTGTTTGGAATGTGGGAGGAAACCGGAACACCAGGAGGAAACCCACACGACCACAGGAAGGACATGCAGACTCCGCACAGAAGGCACCCCAGCCAAGGATCAAACCGGAGAACCTCTTGCTGTGAGGTGGCAACGCTAACTGCTGCACCACCGTAGCCGCACTATTTGTACCCAACTGTCTGTGATTTTTAAAGGCATTTGTTTTACTTGAGGAATGTAGTCTTGCCTTACTGCAGTGTCTTTTATGATGTGTATGGGGTATGGCTTCAGTGTCCAAGTTAGCATTTTAGTAAACTGAGCTAGGCAATGTGTCTTTATTAAAAGAGAGAATTCATTTTTCGAAAGAGCCTGGGGCAGTTTGACTTATAACTATGCTGTGCTTAACACACAGAATCTTGCATTAGTCAGATGACTTTAATTGTATTGAGATAAACTATGACCTGTAAATGTACTCATCTTTCTAATGTATTGGGGAATTAAAATAACATTATAGTTAAAAGGCTCGAAAGATAACCTTCTTTGTGTAAGGGGACAGTAATCACCATTTTTGAAGTCATTGGTACATAAATGTTCTGTCTATAAGACTAGACTCTTGGTTTATTAAGCTGTCTAAAACCAGTTTTAAATACTTCTGTGTGAAATTATTGTGAGCTGGCAAGCTGGGCTTGATTTTTTTCTGGAGTTTACAAATGAGATCCGTGAGGACTAGATGAAGTGAAAGGAAGACGGTTAGGTTTGGACAGTAGGAGAGTTAATAGATGTGAAGGAAGGTAGTGGGGTTGTGCTAAGTGTGCATAATACTGTTTGCATTTCTTAAGTTTCATTTCCGGTTGAGTTGGGAAGTAAAGAAGGCTGTGGTTTATTTCTTGGTTGTATCAGTTGTGAGTGCCAGTATGCCCTTTTACTGTCACGGGCATCCAACTTTTTAGTTTTTTTTTCTTAGCAAGGAAAGCTGCTTTGACTTCCTTGAAAGTTCTGATTGGAGCTGCAAATCTTGTTTTGACAATAGTCTTATCAAGCTTTGTTTCTTTTTTGTAAATATGCTGTATTGCCTAGTGTTAGCCAATGCACAGATGTTGACAAAGGTAGCATTAAAGTGACTTACTACTTCCTCTAAGGAAAGATTTGTTTAAAGAGTAGTTACCCTACCATAGTAATGAGGAAGATGCTGTTTAAATTGATTTTTATTTTATACTAAGTTGAAATGTACTGCTTTATTTTGGAGTTGCACCATTTTCTGTATATGGGTGGTGGCCATTCATAGTATTAGGTATGACACCTGACTTGGTGATACTTTGATTTAGTAATTAGGAGCCCAGTCAAGAATACTGTCTTTTCCAGAACATTTGTCCTACCAGCTGGGGAACATAATGAGCTGAGTGACCACAAGTAAGTATGGTTAATCCAGAGACAATAATCTTTCACTGTTGATGTTATTGTATCAGGGAGTAACTAAGCTTTACCTGATTTTAATTGTGATTAGCATGGACTCTAAATGTGTTATAACTGAGCTTCAATAAAGAAGAGTACAGTTTAGAAAGGTCATACAGATAATGACCACACCACATGTACATTTTAAATCTATCTAGTCACACTTTTTTATTTGGAATTTGACCACACAGGGGATAAAACACAGATTCATAGACTGTTAATAGGCTAATGACCCAAGGGGCCTTTCTAAGTCTAGCCAAGTTTTCCTGAAAGAGTAATGATGTTGTGCATCCAAATAGGTCACTGAGGGCCAGACATTGATAAGCTACCTCTGTCCATAAGGACCATGGGTGCCAGGCCTGGTGTAAATTTCCTATTCCTCATACACTTGTCTAGGTTGTGCTTAAACTTGGTAATAGACAAACTCAGCTTCACATGGATGGGAAGGCTGTTCCATAGGAGGAGCACTCTCTAGGAAATGTATCTGCATGTTCTGTTCAAGTCACAGACAAAATTCAGGTCCCTAAACCTTGTATTTTTGGTACTCTTTAACTTACGAATATGTAGGAGATTCATAATTGTATGGTTTGCAGATGCCTTGTAAGACAGACATAGACCACCCCTCAGCAACCTATAGGAGACCGAGTAAAGGGAAAGGGCTTTAAGATGCTCTGCATAAGGCAGGTTTGTTACGCCTTGTATTCTTTTTGTAAGGAGCCTTTGAGGTCACTGTGGTTGCTTCATATCCTGGTCAGGTGCATACCAAAGGGAGCATTGTACTCTATAATTGTTCTGATAAGGCCAGAGTAGTGGGATAATGACATCTTTGGACCTAGATGCCATGCCCTTACTTATAAGCTGTGCAACATAAAAGGATTTCTTCACCACTGTGGCCATGTGGTGGTCAAAGATAAGGCTACTGTCTACGTGCATACCCAGATCCCCGACCATTGGGTCGACTCTTAGGGGTGTATTATCAACAAGGTAATTAGCTAGGGTGGTTGATTTTCCAAAGGGTACAATTATGCATTTCTTGGTATTGAGTTTAAGACCATGGCTTTGGCACAATTTATTAGTCAGATACACCTTCTTGAAGAATGCTAGTGTCATTTTGGTGCCATCCATATTTTACCAAGCAGCTACTTAGTAATGATTACATCTTCAGACCAGCGCATATTAAAATCTTGTAGTAGATTACCTTTGTGACCTTAAAGACATGAAGTTGAAGAGTCAGTGGTGTGTTAGATTTATGTTCTGTGAATATGTAAGACCGTGCCAACCTTAAGTTAAAGATAATACCTCTAAGGCTGTCACACACAGAGATAGGTCTTTGTGAATGGTGCTGTGTGAGGTGACAGGCAAATGACACTGAATACAAAGGGGGGGGGGACTTCTCCACCTCCTCTTTTTCTAAGTCTGTAGCTATGAATGATGTGGTAAGTTTTGGCCTAGTGTTTCAACAAGGATTTTCGTAAGCTTGATAAAAAATTCTGTAACAGCCATATTATTAGGGTAGCTTGCGGAGAGACATCTTTAAAAGCATTGTATTTTACTTGGAAGGCTCTGAATCACTCATAAAATAATAATTGAATGGCGTTAAGCTGTTGCAACTTTCTTTTGCTGTTAGAGAAGAATCATCTCTCTGCACATCCGTAATTTTACTGGGTCTCACTAGAACACAGATCACGGTAAGCTACATTCCAAAGTACTGGATGTAATACCAAGGGAACAGCCTAACCTCATTTATTTCCCAGACAAGTTAATACGTGTATCAAACACTTTGCTAGAAGTTGGAGTGAATGAAAAATAGTCCGTAATGCATTTCTGCTTCCTTTGGAATGGTCCCCTGCACTGTGGCAGTACATTTATGCTAACAGTGTAAGAATTAAAGACTCTGTGTTCCTAATAACAGGGTCTGTAAGATAAAAGTGACAGTAACTGATTTGCAATGGGTCAGTGATAACTAGGAAGATTATATGAGTGCTAAGAATAGTGCTTGCAAAAATGCTTACCTGACCAGACTGTCTGGGGTGGCTGTCCACATTTCATATCATAGCAGTTTAGAAAATCTGCAAACAAAATGCTGTTTAGCACTTTGTCTGCAGTTAGCTATCACTCCATAGAGGAACTGAAATTTGTGAAAAATAGACAAAACTGCAAAAAAAAATAAATAAAAAAAACTCCTGTGGTAATCCTCTATGGTACATTTAACTTACTATCATGATATGCACTAAGCCACAAGTGTTGTACTAGTAATGTTGTTGATGTTTGACAGAAAATGAACTCAGATGAGTAGAGACACTATGCAAATCATGCTGGCAGAACAAGAGTAAAAAGTGGTTAAGAAATTTTACTTTGGAAGTGCTCACTGGAGACTAATAATAGTTGCAAGTGCAACCTGGGTAACTGGATGGGAAACTGAAAATATACCCCTGGGATTCCACCTGTGTCCCTGCTGGACTGGGGCATCAGGTGCTGACTTGGCTAAACATGGGCTAAACTCTTGGCTAGGTTTATAAGGACCTCAAAGCCAGTAGCCTAGTAACTTCCTATGATCCTATAAGTATCAAACGAGTACACTGTTAATCTAAGATATGTTACTTGGGTACACTGTTAATGTAAGATACGTTTCTTGATGAAGGCAAGTAATCCATCTAAGGAGTGTCCAACACTGACTAGACAGCTGAGCAGAGCAGAACCAAAGGGTATGGAAGATGATCTCAGTAAAGTAATGAACCATGTAAGCAGCTCCCAAAAAAAATCCAACAACAAGGCCTGCAACAGAAGGATAAATAACTGTAACAGTTTCCAGAGACAGGTGGCTGTACCATTCTCAATCCCTACGAGGGAGGGGGGAGGACAGGCCAGATTGTTCTCTGCAGCTGTTTCCATTAACTGATGACCAAACATCTTCACATTTTAAGAGGAATGACAGATTAAGGCTTTGATGGCAGTGGGAAGGGAGATCATAGTCTTTTAACACTAGTGAGTGAAATGCACAGTAGTGCTTCAGAATCATTATTAGAGCTTACCTCCTAAATACATAACCAAGTGACTGTACAAAGCTCACTGAGGGTGCAGAGGTGTAATTCTGGGTACCTGAGAGGTGTTTTTCAGCAAATGAATTCTGTGGGCTAGATTTTTTGATTAAGAAATATCAATACTGTTAACCAGAATGAATTTAAAGTGTTTCTATCGGTTTAATTTCTCCAAGTTTTTTGAGGTTTCCAATAGCATGACAGGTATGGACTCCATTCCTACGATGGTATGATTAAATTTCATGCAATTGCTATTGTTGCAGTTTTTGGTGTCAGCCAAGAATGCTGGCCTCAGCACCTGCAACGAAACCAGGATTGCCTCCTCCTGTAATTCATGTGGGGATTCATGTACTGGTAGCATATTTAAGTACAATTGTAAATTATTTTTTATTAAACTTTTTTCTCCTACTACTACTGAAACTGTCTGGGCGCCTTTCTTCTACATTGCTCTAGTTTCTGCTTGCAAATCCTGGTATTTTATGAATTTGTGTATCTGTGCACGTCTGTTACTATAGTCACCGGGTATAGCATTTTTAGGTATTACTGATACTTTTGTCTTGTTTTTGTGGACTGTTATATCTGTTTTTCTCACATTGTCACTGTAATGCTTTGTGATTCATGTTTCCAATGCTTCTCAACAACTTTTATATTGTAGTGTTTCCACAATCCTGTGCAACATTCTTGCCATATTATTGTGCCTTTCAGCATATTATGGATTTCTGCTTTGGGTGTATCACACCCAGCAACAAAATGTGCAATCCTTTCAAATATTGTGTTTCAGAACCTGTATTTGTTTTTTTCTCCCACATGTTCTATGGACATTGTAAACCAACGCTTATGTAGTCAATTATCCTGGGTTGCCATTTATCAGCCTTTTATCTTTTGGTTTCAGTTCACTACTCTTTAACCATTTCTGCATCAAATCTTGGTCAACAGGAGGTTTTTCCAGATCATATCTGTTTTTGTCTCTTTATTTGTGGATTTTCCAGTTTTTTTCTGTTTGCCTGAACCTTTTCCTTATATTCTTTCTTTTGTTTTTTGGCACATTCAGCTGCTGTCTGATTTTTGTCTGCTTCTGGTTTGAATTCCATTCCCGCTTGTTACTTAAATGCTTTTGTTAAACTAAGCAAAGATGTCATTTTAGACTTTTCCCCATTTTTTAAAACTTTCCCTATATTTGGATCTGATATGGTCAGCAGATATTTATGCAGTCCCGATATTGCAGATCTCTGCATGTAGTCAGTTTCTAGGAGGCCCATACCACTTTCAGAGTGAAGAATAAATAACCTTGATGTACAAGTATTTTTATATATCATTTGATAACCATGAAGCATCATTCTTGTTTTTGTGTCCAGTTGGTCCAGTCCTTCTTAGGACCAGTCAGTCACTCTAAAACTTTAAGTTAGAACAGGAAGAGCAAATTGAGTTCTAGCTTAGACTTTATTCCCAGATGTCAGGTTTTAGTCTTCTGAAGTATACCTTACTGAGCTTTATTCTCATTTATTCATGTTTCCTTGCTGACCCTTCATCTCTACTCAAATATTTATACAGACTCTCCTGCTCAAGTTCATTTGAATCACATTCCTGTCCCAGACTGATATTTTTTTAGTGCTGCAGCTTTCCTGTTTTAAAGGCTGTTTTTTTCACATTTATCAAGTCCAGATGTCATTCTTACATCATCTGAGAACATTTTAGACATTTGTATTTGTGCTTTCAACTCCTTATCTGATGAAGTGTATAATTTTAAGCCATCCAGAAAAAAAACTAGATGAGAAGTCTTTAAACAAGGTTGGTTTCTGGGAACACAATTGTAACCATAGCTTAACCTGTCATGTAAACAGCTTAACAAGGCAAAACAGTAGCAGTGACAGAGTCACCATAACTATCCCTCTTTGAATTTTTATCCTTGGGATATTAATTTGCCCTTTGTCATGGCTCAACTGCAAAATGGTCTGCCACTGTTTCAGGGTCACTGTAATGTAATGTAGGGTGTATTTTAATACCTCCATAAGTATTCCTTTATCTATGAATGTGGGCTGCTGTCAGATGCTTTTTTGTAATCTGCCCATACCATACTTAAATTCTTCCCCGTTTTACAACTCTTTATTTTGACTTTATTTAGCAACAGATGATCCTTTGTTCCTCCCTTTAGGGAGGGTGGCCTAATGGTTAAGGTGTTTGCCTTAAAAACACATGGTGCAGGGTTTGAGTCTCACAAGGGATAATTGGGCTAGGCTTGAAATGGCTCGCAAGGGTAGTTAGCCTAGTACTAACCTATGAACCTATGAACTATATGCCTATCTTGTTACCTTTTGGTTCTGTTGCAGTAATTGATTATTTATAAATGACTGAAACTCTACATCAATTTCAGTATGTGATATGTATAATGCCAGAAGGGAAGTTGTTAATCTGTAGTTCTTTGGATGGCTTGCAGGTTCCCTGTTAAGGAGGGCTATTGTTTTTCTCACTGTTAACCAGCTTGGTGTCTGTTCGGGATGCACACAATAGTAATTCTTACTCAGGTCAAAATCTTTGTGTAAAGATATTAATACCTTTAGCCAGACGTTAGGTACTGTGCCTTGGCCTAGGGTTTTCCAGTTAGGAGCTTTTCTTAATTTTATCTTAATTTCTCTGGCCATTACTTCATCCCATTTCATATCCACTACATAAGACCTCCTTACTGTTTCTTTTAATGATTCTGTCCAGTCAGAATCTTTGTTGCACTCAACAGGTCTTCATAAATATTTCTCCAAAAACGGCCTCCTACATTTTTTTAGTAGTGTTTCTGTTCATTTTACTTTGTTACCTAGTTCTCTATAAAACCTTTTTAGGTTATCAATTTTGTTCTTTTCCTTTATATTTGTCTGCATACCTTCTAAGTTTTTTTCTGCTGTTGCTGCTACTTTTAGTTTATTGTTTGCAGTATCCTAAGATAAGTCCAGATCTGTTTTGATACTGTGCATTGCCTTTACCAATTCTCTTTCTAAGTATTTTTGATGATCTGTTCCATTTTTGGTATTCTTCTACCAGTGATACTTCTGGTCTCAAATGCTTTATAGGTTTCTCTATTCGATGCTGCTGTGGTGGCATTCTACTTGTTCACTCCCTTTTCTTTATTAATTTAGCTGCACAGTAATATATCCTATTTGTTTCTATCACATGCATTTTTCTTAATAGTCCTGATTACTGTCTGTTTTACCAATCTTCTAGCACTGCTTGGTCTTATTTAATCTCTCTAATCTGCATCTTTCATCTTAATATGTCAGCCCATTTCTATTAAATTAAGCAGATCATCCCTTGGATAATTTTCTTCTGGAGTGGCAGAAACTTTTTTGCTCTCCGTTTCCTGTGAATATTGTACAGAAAGTTTCAGAACATCTTCCTTTGACATATTGTCTTCAGATAACCCTTCTTCATCTGCTGCTCCTTCATATGGGGACCCATTAGCCCATTACTCCACAATATTACCTGCTTCAGAATTGCCACTGTTTCCTGCTCCTTACTTAGCTGTGCAACTTCAGCTGGACATTCGTACCAGTCTCCTACAGAAGGATCTAGAGCAAATCATCTTCAGATGCCTCCTGCAGCACCTGCTGCTCTTAATCTGATGACTCATTGTTCCATGATGCTGCAGCATTGCCTGCATTGGAGTGTCCACACTAAATCCTTCACTTTCAAGATAATCCATAACTTCTACCTACCATGTTTTCTTCATTCCCCCCTCTGTGATCTTATTTTTCGTATTATGAAATTTTTCATATCTAGGTGCCTTTGCTTGTATTTCTCTTTAAATATCTTTAAACTTGCATTTTTTGTTTTCATTAGTGTGACCTTCACCGTTGCATTTATATGGCGTCATATCCAGGTCTCTTTTTATTTCCCATATCCATATTTCTGTTAGTAAGGTAAGTGTATTAATGCTGCAGTTTTGTATGATGGTATAATGGAAACAAAATTAAAACTGTTTTCCTGCTAACTTTGTGAATCGATTGGAATTTGGTAGCGCTGTCTCATTGACGTTAATGCTATCTCTAGCTGCTGAAGTGAATTTGAAAAGTATCCTAAGTCATATTTTAATTAACTCTACATTTATCTTTGCTCTTTTACTGTAGATAAAAATGTAATGGTGAAAAGTTGCATGTGCAGAGTTCATTCACACACACAAACTGTATATACATATCATCTGGTCATGTCCCCTGAGCAGCAGAGCCTACAAGTAAAAAAAAATAATCAAACACATTGAAAGGCAGTTCTGATCTTCCTATTTAATAGTGCTTTACTGATTGCAACAGGGGCATCTTTGCTAACATCTGTGTGGTTATCGGACAGGTTTCACAAATTCTACAACAATGCAACAGTTTTCAACAGACTAGGACTTGTGCGAGCTAATACACTGTATGAAGATGATGTCAATTGAACATTACTGAGACTAGTAGATAGGCTATTCAATGACACAGCCGTATTAACAGGGCATTGAATTTATCTAAGAAACATCAAATAGGTTCATAGAAGGTTACTAGGCTAACTGCCCTAGAGCCCTTACAAGCCTAGCCATGTTATACCCAAGTTACCCTTACAACTGTAGAAACACCTGCAGCAATTGGAGAGACCTCAGAGATTTCTGACAAAGAAGATCAAGGGACTCAGTGCATGCCATACACAAACCGACTCAAGCCCCTGTCACTTTACTTTGTATCATATAGACTTCTTAGGGGACACGTATGCTTGGCTTACAGAGCAATCTCAGACCCAAACCTAATGAACTTGCTGCATATCTGTAAATCGAACAACACTAGGGCCACCCATTCTGGGGACCTAAATATGGCCTGTGACTTGAAAAGGACATGCTGGAGGAACAGATTTATCTCCCAGTGACTGCCACATCTTTGGAATAGGCTGTATATTCATGTGAAACAGAGCACTTACTGTTCAAAAGGAACCTGAACAACTAGATGGGGCACCATAAGTTCTTACCAGGAATAGCACCAACAACCCTCTTGGACATGGGCAGTCATTACTAAATGGAATCTTGGGTATTAACTAACATTTCTATGGTATTACATTGGGATGAAATGGCTAGGCTTAAAATGACCTTCAGGTTGATATCCTGGTAATCTCCTGTGATCATGTAATCTTAGCCATATTGCACCAAAGTTATCCTAAATGACCTTCATTACAGCAGAGTAAGTCTAAGGTCAGCACCGACTACCTCTGTCCGTGAGGGACATGGGTACCAACCCTGGGATGAATTTGCCATCTTCCATCCAGTTGTTCAGGGTACACTTGAATATGGTCAGTGAGCAGCTGTGCTTTACATGAATTGGGAGTCTATTCCAAATGAGCTGCAATCTATGGGAGACGTATCTGTCTCTCCAGTATGTTCTGTTGATAGCACAGGCTAGTTAAGATCACTGGAACAAGTGACTGTTGTCCCGTTTGATTTGCAGATGAGCAGCATTTCCATTAGGGCAAGGTCGGAGACTGGCCTGTAGGCTAGGCACAAGTCGCCTCTCAGCAGCCTGTAAGATACAGAGTACAGTGAAAGGGCTTTCAGTCTGTCCCTGTAAGACGTAGCTTGGAGGCCTTGAATTTTCCTTGTGAGAAACCTCTGTGGTCTCTCCAGCTGCTGCAGGTGTCTGGTGAGGTAAATGCAAAAGGGGACATTGTACTCTATTAGTGGTCATTGAAGGTCAAGTACTGTGGAGTTATAACATCCTTAGACCTGGATGCAGTGCCCTTACTTATTAGATGCACAGTGTATAAGGCTTTCCTTACCACTGTGGAAACATGACGATCAAAGTTTAGATTTCTATCAACCCGAGTTCCCATGTCTCACGCCACCGGGTTTCAGGTTAAAGGGGTACTATCAATACTGTAATTAGCAGGGTATACCTCTTTGACAAAGGGGATAATAATGCACTTTTTGCTTTTAGTTTTAGTCTGTGGCTTTAGCACCAATCGTTTGTCACTGTGAGCCCTTTCTGTAATATGTTAACATTGTTGGAGGCTCAGTGATTGTGCCTAATTTGCAATCAGTGAACGTTGTAAGCCACAGGCTGTCTACTTTAGCCTGGACTTCCAAAAAATAGATTCCAAACAGTAGCGGGCCCAGTACAGAAACTTGTGGTACTCCACTGGTGACTGGTCTACTGGTAGAGGTGGAGTCCCTGACTTTAACAGTGTGTGTCCTGTCTCTGAGCCAGTTAGCCACCCATCTAATGACGTAAGGGTTAATCCCCAGCTGGGAGAGTTTCCCAATTCTACCCAAGTGAGAAATTGTATCAAAAGCCTTTGTCAGGTCAAGATAGGTGGTATGCACTTACCTTCATCCAGGGCTTTGGTGACATTCTCAAAGAAGTCAGCCAGGTTTAACAAGCATGGTCTGTCTTTAATGAAGCCAAACTGGGTTGAGTCAAGAGTTTGAAGGTTGCCTATGTTGATAAGGTCCATGATGATTCTTTCCATGGTTTTGCAAATGAGGCTGGTTAGCCTTATGGGTCTATAGTTCTGTGAAGTCCCCTCTCTAGGCCAGTAATCAAGGAACCTGAATCCTTGCCACTGACACTGTAGAGGGATATTCACTTGGAACAAAAATAGATACACACAGTATTTCCAGATGTAGTTCTCTGTATCAAGCACAATTTCGCTTAAGAGCACACAGGGAGCACTGTCAGTCTGGGGTCCTGTTTTCTCTCTCTGTCTGTCTCTCCAGGGCCCCATAGGTTCATAGGTTCATACTAGGCTATCTGCCCTAGGGCATTTATAAGCTTAGCCAGAGTGTGTTTGGCTTTCACCACCCATTTTAAATTAATTTTCCTATGCCCTTTTTCGAGGTTTGTATACTGTGCCTCTGTCTAACAGTGACACAGAAGTGATACCCAGGGTAAACCTACGATCTCCCATCCACTCATCAAGATTCCTCTTGAAGAGAGTCAATGAGGGACTCTGCCTAACCTGGAATGGGATTTTATTCCAGAGTGAAGGGAGCCTCTGGGTTATGAATCTGTCCCTCCAGCATGTCCTATTTATTTCAGTGCTGAGGTTCAAGTCTCTCGAGCGTGTAGCTCGATGGGATTTGGATTTTCTGAGGTGCAGCATGTCCATTAATTCCAGGTTGGAGATGGCTTCATACGTCAGGCACAGATCGCCTCTGAGCAGGCGGTATGCCACTGAGTAGAGCTGGAGTTACTTTAACCAGGCAGCATATGGCATCTGTTTGAGCCCTTTGATCCTCTTGGTGAGGTACTTTTGGGGTCTTTCCAGTTGCTGCAGGTGTCTGGTAAGGTACATCCCAAAAGGGGCATTGTACTCAATTATGGGCCTGATGAGGGATTAGTAAAGAGGCACGATGACCTCCCCTGATCTAGATGTGAATCCCTTCATGATTAGGTGGGCTATATAAAATGTTTTTCTAACCACTTTGGCCATGTGGTTGTCAAATGAGAGATTGCTATCAACTTGGGTCCCCAGGTCCCTAATTACTTCTTCTGTACTTAATGGATTATCACCTATGTGGTAATTTGTGGGCACTTTGTTTTTGCCAAAGGGGATGACTGTACACTTTTTGGCATTTAGCTTGAGGCCATGGCTCTAGCACCAGTTGTCTGTTTCTATGAGGCCCTTTTGGAGGATGCTTGTGTCGGCTGGAGAGTCGATTATGGCTCCCAGTTTGCAGTCATCTGCGAACTTGGTCAGCCACAGTCCTTCCGTGTTGGCCTGTGCCTCCGAGAAATATATACCGAACAAGAGAGGTCCCAGGACTGAGCCTTGTGGGACGCCACTTGTAACTGATTTGGAGTGTGACATGGCTCCAGCAATTCTAACCATGTGGGTTCTGTCCTTGAGCCAGTTTGCAACCCATCTAGTGACATAGGGGTTTATATTTAAGCTGGTGAGCTTATCTATAATACCTGAGTGGGGTATTGTATCAAAGGCTTTTGTGAGGTCCAGGTAGGCTGTGTGGACTACCTTCCCCTCATCAATGGCCTTGGTGACTGTTTTAAAGAAATCGATCAGGTTAAACAGGCAGGATCTGCCCTTAACAAAGCCGAACTGGGTAGGATCCAGTGTCTGTAGGTCCCCAATATCTTTATTTATGAGGTCCATAATGATCCTTTCCATAACTTTGCAGACCAAGCTAGTCAGGCTTATGGGGCGATAGTTTCCAGGATCCGTTGTGGCACCACCTTTGTGGAGAGGGACCACTGTTGCTGTATGCCACTCTTTGGGTACATATCCTGTAGTAAGGCTGAGATTGAACAGTAGTTTTATGTTTGGGTTTAGCTCTTCTTGGAGTTCATGTAGGATGCAGCCCAGGACATCGTCTGGTCCCATTGATGCTGTGTTTTTTGCTTTGGAGAGGGCAGCTCTTACCTGAGCATCTGAAATGTCAGGGGGCAGCACTCTGCTGGGATAGATATTTGCTCTTTTGGTGGGGAGGGGGGGAGGTTTGCACTGAACCTGTCAGCTAGGATGTTGGCAATGTCTGTGGGTTCGGTGTATTTTTTGTCATTTTGGACTAATTCTGAGCATATCTGGGAATTCCCACCCAGGTTCCTAACATAACTAAAGAAAGCCTTGTGATTATCTTTAGTGTCCTGTGCAATTTTTCTCTCGAAGCTGGCCTTAGACGATTTTATGAGTGCCCGTAGTTTTTTGCTAATACTGATCAGAGATGCCTTCCCTTTTTGGGATTTTGCTTTATCATGTAGTAGCTTCCTCCATCTATTGTATAGTTTGTTTATGGCTGGGGTCCACCAGACAGGACGTCTGCCTTTGGAGGATTGGGTCTTGGTTTTATTTGGGATTGCATGATCCGTGCATTCCTGAAGGTGTTCATAGAATGCGTTTATAAAGGATTCTGCGGTCTGGGCCGTATTTTCCACAGGCCCGGGGGCTTTGAAGGATTCCACCTTGGTTTTGAGGAGTGTGAAATTTGCTTTAGAGAAGTTTTTCACTGTGGTTTTCAGGGCAGGGGGTGGAGTTGGGATGTGAATATCCCGTGAGATTAGTTTATGGTCTGATCTTACCAGTGAGGGATACATTTCTGGTCTGGAGCATAGAGTCCCCATGTTGGTGATGATCAGGTCCAGTATGTTTTCCCCTCTTGTGGGAGTGGTAACAAGTTGTTCCATAGCATTTGAGTTTATAAATTCTAGGAACCTTTGCGCTAGGGTGTTGGAGCTAGAGTAATGCTCCCAGTCTATGTTTGGGTAGTTGAAGTCACCCAATATAATGGTGTTTGGAGCGACCTTCATATTTTCCAGTGTTCTCAGGAAGGCCGAGTGGGGTTCCTGGGTTTGGGAGGGTGGCCTATAGCAGGCTATAAACTGGAAGGCAGTTTTACCCACTGTTAGTTGCACATGGATAGTCTCTGATGCTTCGTGCTGTGCCACCAACTTGGAGGTGTGGGTATCTTTGACGAATATTGATACTCCCCCTCCTTTTGTGGTTTGGTCCAAGTTTTTGGCCGAAAAGCATGGTATGAGGTATAACCTGGTAGTGCTGGGGTGCTCTCGGGAGCCTTGAACCAGGTTTCTGTTACTGCACAGATATCGATGTTTTCCATGCTAAGGAGAGTTTCGAGTGTGTGCATCTTGAGGTTTAGACTTCTGGCATTGAGTGGCATTACTCTTAGTTTCTTATCCCTTGTGATACCTATGGAGGTGGGTTTGTCTTTTGAGCCTTGCCTAAAAAAGGCACTATGGGGGTAGCAAGAGCCTTTGCCAATATACGAAAGCCCAGGGGTGACAGGTGCAAGCCATCCCTAGCGAAGCATCGTGGCTTGTCGAGCATGTCATCCCAGGCTGACAGGCATTGGATCCCCTTTGAATGATACCAATACTTAAGCAGTGAGACTGCCCACTGGCATAGATGTAGAGTTGAGTCCTCAGCCGAGTGTCCAAGCCAAGTCCTCCAGCATCCTCTCTGTGAAACCAGTGCTTTGTGTCCCTATTCCAAGCAAGTGACACACACACACACACACACACACACACACACACACACACACACACACACACACACACACCTGGGAAAGGCTGGCACAGATTTACTAGCTATACCCCCTTCTGTCCAGACTGTAAGGTAATGACTGCCACCAGACACTCCAAAGCCAGCTACTCTACTCTGCGAAGGTTTTCAGGAGTGGCCACAGAGTCACAAAATAGATGAAAGTACTCTCAAAGATTCTCTAAAAGACCAGCCACAATGGAAAGTTTAAATATATTTAATAATAAATAATAAAAGAACATGAAAATACTAAACATCTATTTACTATAAACACCAGAGTTTTAATCACAGGAAATATTAAAATAACACAGATGAATAGACTCACTCAGATACAAAAAACAGTACTTAACTAATCTCACTATATTTTCTTGACTGATCTAAAGAATTGCTATTCCCTGGTCACTTATTGGAGCAAGGTAAGATAAAGTAGGTGAGTGGTCTTCCTTCTTTGTCAGGTTTCAAAATCTGACTGCCATGAGACTTCAGTCTCATCTAGTATTAAAATATCATTACAGAGGTGGCTGACAGAATGACATCACACCCATCTGGTCATATATCTTCTGGTTCCCATACTACCCACTTTGCTAGACGCTGCCAGGATTTAGCACATGTGTGTCAGTAATACACACACATAGCTTTGCTAAGATCTGTTGCAGCTTCTGGAAATCATAAAACAATTTCAAACTTCTACCCTTCCAGCATAGCAATTAGTTTACTGCTAAAGACAATATAGAAGGCTTCCTAGTACTTGTTTTCCCAGACATTGTGTCTCTGGCTGCAATCAGAACTGTAAGATACAATCTTTACAGCATATATTATTTAATTTTACACTATTTTTCAAAGTTAGCTGGACTGAGATTAACCTCTTCTCTTCCAATATCCTCTGTTAACATACATACATTTCCTTAGTTACAAAATACAGTTTGATACAAATTTATATTTCTTTTCTGTCCAACAGGACACACTGTTGATGCATGTTTTAACACAGTCAACTTTACAAATACATTTTTAACAGAAACATCTGTACAAATCAAAACGAACAACAAAGTTCCTTGAGAATGAAGTACCTTCCAAGAAAAATCAAATAATCCAAAAATGCAATGAGGAAGGAACAAACACATCTGTGCAGAAGTTGTTTATTCAAAGTAAGTGCTTTCAAGTCTTAATGACTCTTCCTCAGACTTTACAAAAACTGTATCTCAGACTTCCATTTAAAAACAATACAAACTATTTGAAACATCCAATCAGAACAAATCAATTATGCAGTAAGAATTTTTTAAAAAAGACATGTCCACAACAACTTTATAAAATATTAGAAACATTAAGATACAACACAAAAGTATTGTTTACAACGAATGGCACGTATTACTTGCAAGACATATATAGCCCGTCATACGACAGTTAACATATTTCCAAAGATGTTAAGAACCCATTTATTTATTTGTTTAACAGCCTGTGCTCTAAAAATGGTTTCAAAGATATTCTATCATTCAGGCTGAAATTCTTATCTGCCTGAAGTCTGATGATCCATTTAATCTATAGTTTTTATGTACTATTCTTAATGTTACCTAAATGAGGGGTTCTGTACACAAGTTCTAAAACTATAAACTTTAAACTATGAGTTGACCCTTCTCACATATATGCCTAGCTAAGGCATTTGTCTCATCCTCTTTGTTAATGGCATAAATATGTTCCCTGACACGCTCTCTTAAAATCCTATTGGTCTTCCCAACATAGAATGCAGGACATCTAGTACAATAAGCCAGATATACCAGATCCCTTATCCTACAGTCAGTAAACTTACGAAATTCATATATTTTAGCACAGGTTTATTCATTCAGCCACTGCTATAGTTTTAGAATTGATGTTGACTGTGTTCATAGGGGATTTGAAACTTTTTATACCATCACTTAGTATGCTGTAGTTATATGTTCATATTATATTTTTTATTTATTTTTATTTTAAATTATTTATACATATTTTACATGTGTTAATATAAATTTATGTAATGGTAGAATTGATACATATATAATAATAGAAAATAAATATCTATAACAGTTTTAATGGATTCATATATTGATTCAGGATGATTTATATATGTATTTATTTATTTGAATTATGTATGCACTGTAATTTATACAGCTTTTTTATGGATCATATAGTAATGTCTATAAGTATTTATTAGAATACGATATATCTATACTATATGTGTTTCAGAAGATTTTACTAGAGACAGTCATAAAATTGATAGATAGTTGTACACACTACTATTTTAGATAGCTCTCACTGGTTTTACTCAGCGAATTGTAAGCTGAGATTTGAATGCATTGATGTGATGACTAATAATTGTTTAATGATGACTTCAGGTGTATTTAATTAATTGAATTAACTAAAATGAAGCATATATATAGCGAACAGTTTGAATAGTTTGCTGAAATCTGATGAAGCGTGCCTTGGTAGCACGTGAAAGCGCTCATTTTATTGTTATGGAATAAACTTTTGGTACATGTTTATATTCGTGGTGGTCCTATCCTGTTTTTTCTACAAATTGTGCTTCTTTTTTCTGGAGTTGGACCTTTGGACTGCAGCGGTATCTTCTCTTGAAATATACGCTGTAGTTAGCTTTGAAATTTTTTTTTAGTTTTATTGCACCTGTAGAGATGTCAGGTCTGATAGTTAGTTTGAATGAGACTGATTTGTAACCTGACCTTCCCAGGGAGAGCACCACATGGGGGTAGAAGGAGTTTGGGGTGCAGTGACCCCCCCATGTTGGTGAGTACTAAGTCTAGGACATTTGAACCTTTTGTGGAAGTGTGGACTATCTGTTCTAGGGCATTTGTATTAACAAAGTCCAGGAACCTCTCAGCGATTATGTTTGTGCTTGTGTATGTCACCCAGTCGATGGAAGAATAGTTGAAATCTTCCATGACCAAGGTGTTTGGCTGTATGGTGAGTGACTGCAGTAGGTCCAGGTAGGCAGTATGTTTCTCTTGGCTCATGATGGGGGACCTATAACTTACAATGATGTGGTAGGGTATTTTGCCTATAGTTAGCTGCACCTGGAGTACCTCAAGACAGTCATACTGTTTAATCAAGCTCGAGGTGTACTTAGCTTTAATGAAGATGGATACACTTCCAGTTTTGGTTCTTTCATACTCATTCTCATTTTCAGGTGCGAGTATGTGCAAGGCATTGTAGCCTTGCATGGCTGGGGTGCTCTCCGCAGCCCTGAGCCATGTGTCAGTGACTGCACAGATATCCTCATCTTCCAGGGAGAGGAGTGCTTCCAGAGAGTGCAGTATCCTGTTTAGGCTCCTAGCATTAAGCAGCATAACCTTATGTTTGTCTTGAGTGGATTTTGTTATGTTGGAAATTTTATTTTTTTGACATTGCCAAAAAAAGACACTGTGGGGGAGACAATAGCCTTTGCCAGTATCCGAAAGCCTAGAGGAGACAGGTGCAGACCTTCTCTGGCAAAGCAGCATGATCTGTCAGCCATGTCCTCCCAAGCTGACAGATACTGGAGCCCCCTGGATTGATACCAGAAGCTAAACCTATTGTTGAAGTCCATCATTGTTTGTCTGTATTGTGGCATCATCCTGGGTGAGGGTAGAGTGCTACTCAGGGCTAGGGTTATACCTGCCTGAGACACACAGTCTGAGAGCTCACTCATGTCTCTCATCATATAGTCCAGAGAGGCACATAAGTCATTCACCCCAACATGGACTATGACAGAGTCATAACGGTACTTGTTGTTGAGTATCTTGAGTGCATTCATGATGTGACGGATCCTGGCACCTGACAGACAGCTGACAGTGACCTTCTCCTTGTCCAGCCTGGTGGGGGGGGGGGGTATCTGTGTGTCTCACTATTGAGTCACCTTTGACCAAGACATTTGGTTTTGAGGTGTTTTGCCTTAGGGTCTTATTTGCTGAAACACTGGTATGTGTGTTATGTGCAGTGGTTTCTATTCATATTGTGGTGCATGCAAGAAGTTTGTGCTTGGGAGGTCTCTGATCTCTTTTTAGTCTTCTAGTGAGTACCTCCAAGCATGTAGGTTTGTGTGTCATGACCTTATCTTGTGTGAGAAAAGGTGTGTGTGAGCTGACAACCTGTTTGTTGTTATGTGAGAGGATTGAATCCAGTTTCATGGTATAATTACATCTCTCATATGCTGTATTTGCTTTAGGAGTTAAGTGGATGTCAGTATTCATGAGGCAGATATTACATTGCCTCAGGATGCCCATGTCAATCAGGCTGGCTGGAGAAATGGTGGGAAACTGACCCTCCATTATAGCAGGTTAATACTGTAATAACTATTAGGGAGTGGGAAAGTTATATCAGTTTTTGCTCTAGAATTACAAGGGGCATAGTCTATTGAAGGTTAGGGATGAAAATGAAATCAGTGGCAATGCTGCCCAGTGCAGCAGGGAAGCTTGGGAGGGTTCTACTAACAGACGTCTAGGGAAAAAATTGTTTCCAGGCGTTTGCATCTATACAGGGCACTGCTAACCCCATTGTGAAGTGCACAGCTACGTGCAGACACAATGCTTAAATATAGGCAAAATTGAACACTTTTAGGTTAATTTACCAATAAAAAAATTACACAACGACCCTTCCTTCTGCAATCCTCAGCTCAGACAAGGCCAGATCCACACTATTACAAGGGTGCAGGGGAGCCTTTCTTAATGTAAGATGGCTGGATTAGTGCTCAAGAACGTAATGCAGAAATTTGATCAAATACATTTGAAAAAGTGCAGCTAAAACTCAAAATATACTTATTTTCCTGCTTTTTGCTTTGGATGTCTTGGATTCAAGCAGGAACACTCTAGACCTCTGGCAAAGCATGCCAAACGTAGAGCAGCTCCGGTTTATTGAGCGTAAACCCAAGGCTTAAATTAGGCAAAACTGAACACTTTTAAGCTAATCTACCAATGTGAAATCACACAATAATGCTTCCTCCAGCAATACCCAGCTCAGACAAGGCTGAATCCACACTCTTCTGCCACAAGGGTGCAGGGGAGGCTTTCTTGATGAAAGATGGCTGGAATGGTGCTCAAGAGTATCAATACAGGCTAGATTCAGTGGGTCTGTATCTAGTGTATGCTGTCCAGGCAACAGTACAGTGCAAAACAAGGGCAGAGAATGAAGCAGCCACAAACAGTAAAGGAAAACAATACAAAATACAGAAAATAATGCAGAAATTCAATTAAATAGAGTTGAAAAAGCACAGATAAAACTTAAAATGTACTTATTTTCTTGCCTTTTGCTTTGGATTCAAGCAGAAACACTCGAGACCTTTGGCAAAGGGTGCCAAACATAGAGCAGCTCCATTTAAATACTTACAAAAGATGAGTAGTCAAAATATGAAGAGGATGTGCCATACTTAGAACCATACATTAAGGAAGTCCTCCGTGAAAGGAAGGAAGGCAGAGTGGGACAAGAAATAAAATGGCTACATATTTTTATTTTGTTATATTTAATATAAATGGATTACAGCATTTTAAATCTGCACCTTCTTTGCAGTTAAAATGAGTCATCTTTTTTAGATGAATGCCTGATTTTTGGAGAAGAACTGTACGCAAAAAGGTATTAAAGTATGCTGTTTACTTGAAAAAGGGGAGGAGATGACATAATGGTTGAGATCTTTACCTCATAATTACAAGGAACACGGTTTGATTCTGTCCTGTGGTTGCTGGCTAAGCTTGTAACTGTCTTGATGAACCTATAAAGGAATGAGCAGTCCAGGAAAGTTAGTCAATATATGACTGTAAACACTAGATTCACTGATAAAGAAAGGGGGTTGAGGGTTGGCATAATGGTTAGGGTGTTAACCTCATAAACACAGTGTACAGGGTTTGATTTTTGCCTTTTGGATGAAAAATTTGGCTACAGTTAGAATGGCCCACTAGAGCAGCTAGCCTAGTACTAACCTATGACTTGTGAACACATGCTGAATGTAAATACTAGAAAGCATGTTAACAAGTCAGCTGCAGAACTAAAATGTCATGTTTGGCAGTCTTTCTCTTCTCCCTGTTCTAGTAACAGCAGCCTTGGAAATATTTTGATAAGTAGTTTTACCTCAAGGAGAGTTTTCTTTTGGAAGAGATGGTGAATTTTTTTCTCCACATATAGCTTCCTCCCACTCTGCCTAATACAAACTTTCAGAAAAGTTCTTGCATTCCCACTTAATAGAAGTATGCCTGAGAGATAATTGGCAGCACTGTTTTGCTTCTGCTGCCTTATCTTATTATTCATATCAGTTCAACACCTACTCAGGAGTCATCTTTGCTGCATTAGAAGGGACCATTTGATAGTGTTCATGACACACAGGCTGCTTTGGTATCAGACCAGTTGTGCCTCTGCAAGTCAGATTCAGCCTAACAAAATACAGAGGCTGTCTTTATGGAAATTTAGCTCTCTTTATGAAAGACTGTTCTTTCACATCATCTGCTTTATGATTATTTAAAACAAATCTTATTAGCTAACTTTCAGTATGTAACAGTGCATTATCATTTTATCTGTGATATAGACAAGCTATTTATTCATGATGAAGCATCAGCTGCTATTTTTGGACAAATGCTTCAGGAGTAAAGATTCAAACTGCTGTCGGCAAACCTCCGGGACCTGTGGTGATTGAACTTCACTTGATAATGATAGTAAGCCATATTCTGATAGTCAAAACAGACTGTGCAGCTGTGTTTAGGGGGTAGCAAGGCATAGCTTACTTTTATGCACTCACATTGTGAAAGACATGGGAATACTCGGTTCATTTCACGTCTTGATCTTGCAGAAAAACCTAATTCCTGACTTCTTATACACAGTTGTATATTGATATAAACAGATAAGGATATAGCATTCCTGTATTGGCAGTAGATGATAAAGATCAACATGATCTCTCATGTATTTACATGAAATTTGTTTGAATTCCACACTAGAGTTAGAGCTCGTAAAATGCTTCTCAGCTGTCCAGATATTCACAGAATGTTCAGATTTTTGCCTCATATTTTTGGTCTGTTCCTCATAAAATGTGTGGTTTTCTGGAAAATGACTGAGTATTGTAGTCACAGATAATGGCATACATTTGAGTTTCAGGCTTTATATCCTTCAGAAAATGCACGTTAACACAAATCCTGTAATTCTAGTAACTATAAAGTTTGAGAGCAATATTTAACTTTGTCCCCGCATTATTTTAGGCTTTGTCCAGATTTCTTGTGCTAGGAATTTGAGAGGTATGGCTTGTAAGTGTGTATGATTTAAGCATCCTGTCATTGCTCTGAATTCTCAAATCAAAATATTATGCAGGCAAGACGTCTTTTAAAAAAATTCCAACAGTACTTGTAAACCTCATATATCGCATTCAGTTGCTTGTTATCTTTCAGCAGTTATTTTTGAACATCCGTTTGCTCACTCACTCATTTTCCTGAAATATCATAGTTTTGATATATATCTCACTGCTAGTTCCAGTCCTGTGGGGGATGCACAGGTACATTTTGAAACAGCTAGATATTTTAAAGTTTATGGACAAATGTTTTCTTCATTCCCCCTCTGTGATATTATTTTTCATATTATGAATTTTCATATCTAGGTGCCTTTGCCTGTATTTCTCTTCAAAAATCTTTGAACCTGCATTATTTGTTTTGATTAGTTTTACCTTCTCCATTGCATTCATATGGCATCGTATCTGGTATCTTCCTATAGCCATGTTTCTCTCATTTGTACAAAAACTATTTTGTTGAAACCTGTTGTATTTACTGAAATTAGTGCACAAAAAATAACTTAAAACTATTCCGAGGACGAAGTCTTACTGATACTCCTCTCTTTGCCCTGCATTAATTATAACTTGCAAGCAGCACATAATTACATTACTGAATAGTGTAGTATTAATGAAGGCAATTGTAATATGTAAACTATTTTGTTTGCCAGCCTGTTAAATTAATTTTGGCAAATAAACTATATCAGGTATTCAGAAAGAATCGCAGCAGTTGCAATAAGGGCTGTGGTAAAAAGGCCTTGTTTACATGATATGGTATTTTGAAATTCTGAGACACATTGGCTGCAATGGCTACAATTAGCGAGGGGTGTGGGGGGTAGAACCCCCCATAACTATTATCCTGTATTCATTGAATCCTTCTGTTGTGGGGGCAAAGCCCTTTCACCCCTGCTAATTATATTTGCCAACTCCGAGGTCATACTAAATTGGGGAAAGGGCAGGTTCTGTTAAAGCTAAGTTACCGGTAAGCTAGTTATAGATTGTGGTTCCTTTATGTTGGCCAACTATGGCCATTTGATGACTTTATTTTCGAAGACATGCCTGTTCATTAAAAGTGGTATTTGTTGAGGTACACATTTGATGTACAGCCGTTCGATTTAATATTTTTTTGATGGCCGAACATAGACCCTGCTAATGTGATAGCTGTTTTTCTAGTGACATTCTAATTTTGTATAAGCAATATGTATTGTCCCTGATTTTTTTTCCAATCACCTTTATTAAATTATCACTTGTGACACAGGCAAATTTACATTCATATAAAAGTAATCAAACTATATTAACATAACAAACATTATACTTCAAATATATTGCTACATATCATATAACTTAAGCAATATAACATAAATTATTCAATTCCTGCCTTTTTTTTAATAAGACACATCTTTATTAAACTTTCACTTACTACACAGGCAATCATAAATTTATATAAATGAAAACAGACTACACTGCACAATCCTAGTTGCAAGCATTTTTACATCACAAATCTTGCTGACACATTCCCAGTTGCAAACATTATACATTTATTTTATTTTATTTATTTAACATTTGTTAACCGGGAAAGTCTGACTTGGAACGAAGCCAATTTTCAGCAGCGGCCTGGGGAGAAAGGCTTCAGATGCATGTTTTTGTAACGTGGGAGGAAACCGAAGCACCCAGAGGAAACCCACACGAATGCAGGTAGGACATGCAGACTCCACACAGAAGGCACCCCAGCCGAGAATCGAACTGGAGAACCTCTTGCTGTGAGGGACAACGCTACCGCTGCACCACTGTGCCATCACTTATAATCTACCCAATCTTTCTCAGTCAAACATTGCATAGCTCATTTAAGTCCTGCTGCCTTTTAGACCTCAGTCCTCCCTTGTTTGTATTGTTTCCACAATTTCCATTTTTCTTCTATGAAGTTTACTCCTACCCTTTCCTAAAGATCTCAATTCCAGTTGTTTTATCTCTGTTACTATATACACTACTTCCAGTATAGTTGGTTTATATTTTGTTTTCCATTTTCTAGTAACTGCTTTTTTGGCAGCCACCATTATTAGACACAGCAAGGCCTTACCATGTGTAGGCAATTCCGATTATGTATCATAGCTCAGAAGAATCATCTCCCTTGTTAGACCAATCTGCCCATCCAGCATCTCCGACACTGCAACCAGCAAGGAATCCCTAATGTCCTCCAACTCACTGCACTCCCAGAAAATATGTTCCCAATTACCTCTTTCTTCCCCTTCACACCTCCAACATTTGAAAAATTCTCTGGAGTCTGCTTAGGATATAAAAATATCTGTGTAAACATTTCCAGGCAAAAATCCTAAATCTTGTAGATTTTGTTGTATATTTTGGGAGACATGCATATACCCTCCCATTGTTTCTTTGAAAATTGCTTATCCAGTCTCTCTTCCCAATCCTATCTAACCTCCTCTGATTCTTCTAGTTATTATGCATTGTTTTATATGCTCTACTAATTATTCCTTTTTAATGGCAACTTATGTTCTACATTCTATTAAAACTCTACCAGTGCTGGTCTTTTGTTTAGAACCTCCCTATTTCTTTCTGTTTGCCTATACATTAATATCAATCCCCGATAGGGAAGGCAATCTGTAACCTGCAGTCCAGATAAATTCTTGGTGTCTTCCCATTCTATCATATTTCCCTCTCTAGTTATTTGTTCCCAATACCTTGGTTCCTTTGCCAGTTTTCTCCACTAAATTTTGGCCCCACTTGCCTATTGTCTGTATTCATAATTGCAATCATCCGTATCAGCAGAATCTCCTTTCTCCATTTCCCATGTTGGTTTAGTTGTTAGAATACTTTCTGCTACTTTATGGATATAATATTCTGTATGATTATTGTTGTTTTCCTTAAAGGGCTGCATCCAAAATCACAATCTGTCCTTGTTTCTTGAGCCTCCCCATCATAATCCCTGTCCACTTTGAATTATAGTTTTCTGCTTTTGCTATGTATAGGAGTTTTAACTGTGTAGCTCTGAAGCACCCCTTCAAGTTGGGTAATCTCAATCTACCCTGTTCTGCTGGAAGAATCAGCTTATCCCACTTAACGTTTGCCATCTTACCCTGCCAGATAATCTTTCGGCTCTTTATTAATTGCTACCCAGAACTTCTCCTCTGGTTAATAAAAATATGCCAGACGTGTATAAGACTAAAGGGACTAAAACATTTTAATTGCTTGTATCTTACTATCCATATCCATATAAGAAAGCTTCCATTTTCTAACTTCTTGTATTATCTTTTTAGTCTCTTCCCACACATCTTTAGTTGCCACACTATAATATTTTTTAGTGCATACTCCTAAATACTGCATTTTATCATGTCCTCATGAATATGGGCATTCCTGAACCAGTTCATGTGTGGGTACATAATTTACCGCTGCTGCCTTTGTTTTAGGTTCATTATTCTTGTATACTGAAAAGCTTTAAAACTGTCTCAGAATGTTCCACAACACTGTAATGTCTTTTTTTTGGCTTTATCAGGTATAAAACAATATAACCTGCAAACAGAGCCAGCTTTTCTTGACTACCATACTAATTATATCCTTGAATTTCTGAGTCCATTATTTTCTTTGCCAATGATTCAAAGTATAATGCAAATAATAAAGGGGAAAGAGGACACTCCTGTCTCGTTCCTCTGCTTAAATTATCAGAGAGGACCCCACCCACTTTAATTTTCTCCTCCTATCCCTCATATATCCTCCTAATCAACCTTATGATTGTTTCAGGAAATGAAAATGCTTCCATTGCCCTGCTCATATAGTCCCAGTTTACTCTGTCAAATGCTTTTTTTGCATCAAGACCTACCAGCAACAGTGGTATTTGCTTACATTCTGCTTCCGTCTGGATTAACAGTGTTCTGATAATGTTGTGAAATGTTTGCCTCCCCTCTACAAAACCACATTGATCCATATCTATCAGTTTTGGCATTACTTTTGCCATTCTTTTACCAAGTACAGACATTAACACTTTATAATCATGGTTTAGTATTGAAACGAGCCTATATGAAGCTGGATCTGATGGATCTTTACCTTCTTTAGGTATTACAGCTACCACTGCTTTCTTCCAGGATGTTGGTGCCTCTCATCCTCTTCAAATACTGTTAACCCTTTCCAGATCTTTCAGTTTTTCCCCTCCTAGCTTCTAAACTTCCACAGGAATACCATCTATTCCTGGGGACTTTCCTGTAGATTGGTTATATATTGCACTTTTTATCTCAGCTCCTCCTTTCCTAACCTTTGGTAATTGAGCATCATCTACCTCTAACCTTGGCATATTTAATTCTTCCATAAACATTTCCATTTCTATCTTTTCTCGATTTCCATATTTCTTTACTTTATACAGACTTTCATAGAATGTCCGAAACATTTCTAATACCTCTACTGGATCTCTTGTTACCTTCTTTGTTATAGGTTCCCTAAGTTTGGTGACAACCTTTCTACTTTCTGTTGCCTGACTCTTCGTGTTAAAAGTTTTTGTGCTCTAGTGTTATCAAAAAACAGTTGCTTAACAGCAATCTTTCTAAGCTTGTGTGTATTATCAATGTAATCCCTTATTTTCTGCCTAGCATTATGCAGTTGATCCTCTTCTTGTTCTGTGAGATTCTCCCATTTTGCAATACTTTAACATTTGTCAGTCCTTCTAAATAATTCTTGTTACCTCTTAACCACAGCTCCCTTTCTTTTATTTCCACCCTATTTTAAATGACGCCTTAATTTTATCCCACTCCCTAGCTATATTTTCAGAAGAAACTTCTATCCTAACAGCTCCTGCATAATCTCCACTATGCATTCCTTAAATTCCTCTCTTTTCAACAGATAGGTGGAAAGCATCAATGTCTCATTCTTATTTTAGCTAGTATTTGTGCATGATCTGAAATAGTTATTGGCCGAGTATCAAGAACTTCAATTAAATGCACATGTTCCTGTAAAATGTAAATTCTGTCTAGCCTACCCAGTTTTTTTATCTTGGGGAATAATATGTACATTAACTCCAAAGTCCTATTCACACCTTCCATGCCAAATATTTTCATAAAGTTCTTCAAAAATCTACCATCCTTTGTTATATTTTCCTTCTGGGCCCCCAGACACATCTTCACTGCTGCAACTTAAATTTCAGTCCCCACATATAATTAATATTCCTTGCTGAAAACTGATTATTTCTCACAGAATTTTCTTAAGCTCCATTATAGCAGTTTTAGGTGGAATGTAAATGCATGCCAGTGTAATCCTCCTCTCTTGCCAGTAGCCCCTTAGCACTACAAGTCTGCCATTATTATCTTTTTTATCATCTTCTATCACTATTGTAGGTCCTCTTGCAGTTAGTATAGGTACTTCTCTTTTCATTTGTCCCAGGTATTCCACTGAAATACCATCCTGAAAACCTTTCTTTATCAAATTCACAAGTTCAGTTCTAAGTGTGTCTCCTGTTACACAACTATTTGCACTCTACATTTTTAATATAGTTCATTACTCTTTCTTGTTTGTATTTATTTGTGAAGCCATTTACATTTAAAGGCATTAAAGAAAGCACCATTGTATTAAAAAGTTGTTATTCTCACCTTTTATGTGCAACAGTTTTCTTGTTAAATGTCTAGTTTCAGCTTTTGCGTTACATGTATAAACTGGTTGGCAGGTTGAACTATTATACAGTTGCTTCCTGTTATATCCATTTGAGCTTATGTCACATCTTATAAAACTTTTTTTTTATTGAAAGCCCTCAAACAAAAAACAAAACAAAACACGAATACCCCCGAAAACCTATTAACTTAATACAACACAGAAAACTATGTACACCTTCAAATATTGAAGTTTTACTATCCTAATAGGAACAAAAGTCCCAAACTGACAGCCACACTCACAGACTTGAACCTAAAAGAAAGGTTATCCATGCTAAGATGCATGGTGCAGCCTGTGCTTGTACTAAGTGCTGATTGGCTTTGTCTTATCTTTATAGTTGTCTCAGCTGGGAAACCCCTGAATGTTTTCAGAACTACTTTGGGAAAGCCCCTGAATGCTTTTAGAAAACATTATCTCCTAGCCAGTTTCTCTTTTCTTTTTTTTTCCCAGCTAATCGTTCTCCACCAGACTGTAGCTAGTTTCTCTTTATCAGATTGTTTCCATGGAAACATGAAGACCAGCTGCAGAATTATTATTGAGCATGCATGTATTTTGTAGAAAAACACTTATAATATTCAGTGTTCTTATTCATTTACTTGTTCTCTCTTAAAACGTGTTACTAATTCAGTCTAAGGTATTTAATCCAGTCATTCCCTCATGTAAGAATGAGGAAAAAGCACATTGATTTTACTTTTAGCATGCTTTTTAACCAGGCTTTTTGTTTACATTGCAGTGCCTACATTTCCTAAAACTGAACAAGAAGAAAGAGAGAAGAAGGGAGAAAGAAAAGAAAAAGAGCAGCAGCAGAACATGTTTACAATCCCCATTACACTTGCAAATAACTGAAAAAAAAAACTTTGTAGCATCTACAGAAACCCATATGCCACAAAATTGGTACTGTTTAAGAAAAAACATCTTTATGTAGCAGTTAACTTTCTTCCTCCTGTTCCCTCTCCAAAACACTTTTCTGAACATTAATGACATGAAGTAGGGCATGTGCTTTAGTGTCTCCCACAACAGCATATTCTGAAAAAGTCCACTATTTCCAGATTTTCTTGCTCTGTCATATTTCACAAATATAATTATTGCATTGTAATCCCATGTTAAGTTACTGGTTTTATTACTGTCCAACTCTGAAATCCTGTCTGTGCTTCATTTCCAATGTACTCTCGATTCCTCTACTCAACTCTCATGCTCCCTGCCTTCTCTCCAACATTTTCCATTGAAAATTTTGAAAAGGTTTCACAGGTATAGCCCCTCTGTGGTTTTTATTACTAGAAGAAGAAGAAGCAGAATCTCCTTATGCTTCTCAGCTTACTTTTTGTTGGACAAACTTTTGTATTTCCTCCTTAGCATGTACTTCATCAAAAATGGTTTTGTCTCTCCAGGAAAGACTACCTTAAAATACAGCTGGGTACAGCAGTTTGAATCTCGCACCTGCATCTCAACATTTCTGAGTAGTGGAATACATTTGCTCCTCCTCTTCTGCCTGGTGTACAATGAGTAATCATTCTCCACAAACAATCTGTTCTCTCCCATTGTTAGTACTTTGTCCTTCTGCCACAATTTTGTCAGAATCAACTCCATCTGCTAGTAGGATTGCATCTTTACTATTAAAGGTCTTGGTTGCTTTCTTTGTACCCAGGTTTGTAGCATAGAGTTGATATGCCCTTTCGACTTATAACTCCTGCTGTGGAATACCAGTCCAGCTGATTATTTGTCCTTTCATAAAATTAATACAGTCTGCTCCTTCCAGCTTCTCTCATTTAGCTGAAAATTTCAGGTTTTCACTACGTGCTCTGTCCTCTAGTTCTAATATATTTTTTTAAACATCTCTTCCTGAGCATTCTTATATTCAGCCAGCTGTTTCTTAATTTCAGCCTTCGATTTTTTTATCATCTCATGTGAATATCTGTTTAAAGCTTCTAACATTTTTTCCAGCCTTTTGTTGTTTGTGTTGATGTACTCCAGTGTTTTGTTTATTTTAGCCAGGTCTGTATGCAGTTGTCTTGTATCTTCCTGTAGGTTATTGGAAATCATGTCTGAAGGCTGCATTGCTTTCTGGTGAACAACTGCAGAACTTTCCCCAGTCAGTGTTTTTTCCTCACTTTTTGTAGCTGATTTGTTTTCCTGGTCTTCTGTATTTCTTTATTCCTGGCATGCACTTACTAGCTAGTTACTAAACTGTATCGATTAACACAAGTTTACTGGCCTTCTGTGCTGAGTTTCTGTTTTCACACTGAAAGAGCTAGAAATAAGCTGTTACAATATGCAGCCATTTTGGAAGTCCCTACTGTCCCTGATTCTTTGTCCCACAATTAATTATGGTTATTTTTAGTTTTCCTGCACTGTGAGGCATAAGGTATACCTATTCCTCTACCTCATAACTCACAAACTGTTGTAGACTTGAAATAATGCCTGAAAACCACTGTATATGTTAACAAAATTTGTTGCACTGACTTATTTAGTGCAGTCAGTTAATGCAGCATGTGTGCAGGGTTTGAAGCTTCCCTTCTTTGTTATTTATTTTATTTTTCTAAGTCTTGAGTATTCTCCACAGCAAATCCCCTGGTGTCTAGCAGTGGTGCAGAGGATTCATATCCTCTGCTGGAGGTGGAAGGGTAAAGATTTGGAATCCTTTTCACTGCCTATAAGGCGCACTGTCTAAAGTATCCCTGGTGTCTAGTGGCCCAATGCTCCTCCTTTTTTTATTTTTAATTACATATTTTTAAGGCAAAATATATAGAGTATCCCTGATACTTAGTGTTTCTTCACACCCACATCTTGTGTAAATGCTGTTAAGGCATGGTAGTGAAGAATTTTCACTGGTTTCTAATAACTCCTCCCCTGACCCACATCTGTAATTGTTGTAGAGGCATGACAGTTCGTCCTGGTGGCTGGTGCCCCCTAACTAATGTTTTTAGTGTTCTATGTCAAGCCAAGTGACTTCCTTCTACTAAGCCTAAATATTAGAAGTATGTCCAACAAAGTCCATGAACTCCATGCCACCATAGACTTGTACTCCCCAGATATATTCATCCTGACAGAAACCTGGCTAAAACCTCACATTACCAGGGAGCAAATCCTCCCTACCAGTTATGGCATACTAAGTGTAGACTGGCTAAACAAGAAAGGAGGTGGTGTAGCTATAATATTTAAACAGCATCTAAACATCCAGATCTTAAAATCATCAGCTCCACAAATAGGCAATGAAGAAATAATATGTACCAACCTCAAAATAAAACCATCAACATAATTGGATGCTACTTCCCACCTGGCCAAAACAACCCTCCAGTAGAAAACCTCTTCAGCTGGTCTACCCACCATCTCCCCCCAAGAAACTATAATTTTAGGTGATTTCAATATTGACTGGCAATTCTGTTCTGGCAACCCATCCAACCCATCATGTAAACCTTCATGGCTTCACTCAACTAGTCCAGTCGCCAACCAGGATAAATAAAAACTCCAGCAAGCACACTACCCTGGATTGGATACTAGTCGGTAAGAGCCCCCAGTCATATATAACAGGCTGCTTATCAGATAGCCTCAGTGATCACTCCCCAACACTCCTACTCAAAAAATACCCATACCAAGCTAAACCTGTCATCTACCGTCAAATACGTAAAAAAACTAAACTTTAACCCACTCACATTCATATCATCCCTCAAAGAATGTAACTGGCATCCTCTAAAGTTCCTCAGTCTTGATAACGCAGTTGAATTTCCTTAATGCTAC
Source organism: Protopterus annectens (assembly GCF_019279795.1). Classification (NCBI taxonomy): domain Eukaryota; kingdom Metazoa; phylum Chordata; order Ceratodontiformes; family Protopteridae; genus Protopterus; species Protopterus annectens. The sequence goes on from NC_056733.1 coordinate 52,630,631, forward strand.
CTTCCTGAGCATCCTTAATTACCATGCCCCCAAAAGACTTTCCAGAACCAAAACACAACCCTCCCTATGCCTACAGAAAGCCACTAGGTCAGAAATGAAAAACAGGGATAAAGCCTGGGAGCACTGGCGCAAAACCAAAACCCCCTCAACTAGACAGAAAGTCCTAGAACTACGCAATAGAGTCAAAAAGCTAATAAAACAGGACAAATTCCAATACTACCATTCTGCCCTAGACTCCTCCCAACACAGCCCCAGACAATTCTGGTCCTCCATAAACTCCATCCTCCACCCAGGTAAAGTCAGTACCCCTCCTCCTAACATCCCTCACTCCTCAGAAAATATTGCTACCTCATTCAACACACACTTCACACAAACCATACTATCACTAGCTAAACAACACAACCCCCTCCCTCCAACCCACACCTTCAACTAGTAATCTCCACACTGCTTTCTCTTTTTCTCCTGTACCTGCCTCCAACATAAAAAAACTCTTAACTAAACTTAAGCCCACCAGATTAGCAGCAGACAACCTCCCAAGTGAATACCTACAAATCGCAGCTGATGCTCTGGCCTATCCAGTATCCATCTTGATTAACTGATCTCTGTCAGAAAGTTACATTCCCACACTGTGGAAAGTATCACATATAATTCCCCTCCACAAAGACGGTCCCTCCACAAAACTAACCAATTACCGCCCCATAGCTATTGTCTCTCCACTCTCCAAAATACTAGAGAGATGCATTCACTCTCAGGTCTCAGACTACCTCCTTACTAACAACCTCCTTTCCAATACTCAGCATGGTTAACGACCAAACCATAGCACCACCACTGCCTTACTTTCCTTTACTAACACTATCCTTCAGCATAAAAACAATGGCTATCTCTCCTCTGCTACTTTCCTAGACCTATCTAAAGAATTTGACATGGTCCTACACAAACAACTTATCTCTGTCCTCAATAACCTATCCTTCTCACAATCGGTCACCAACTGGTTTCAGAGTTACCTGTGTGACCGCCAACAATCCGTTGTATGGAGAATGACATATCTCCCAAACTACCTGTCTCCATAGGGGTTCCCCAAGGATCCATCCTTGGACCCCTACTCTTCTCTGTTTTCACCAATAATCTAGCCTCTGCCACCAAACATGGCACACTCATACAATACGCAGATGACTCAACCATCATCTGCTCAGCCCAGTCCCTACCCAAACTGCAAAAAGTCACACATGAAGCCTTTTCCTCCATTGAAACTTGGTTATACAATGCCCAATTAATACTCGACCCAAACAAAACTAAACTACTCATCTTCCAACCCACCAGACATACTCAAAACAACTCTCACTTTAACATCACAGCAAAAGACAACACCACTATACACCCAACAGAACACATCAAATTGCTAGGAGTGGAAATAGACAATAAACTAAAATTTGACATTCAGATATCCATGACAGTAAAAAAAGTCCACAAAAAACTAGGAGCATTATACAGAAATAAGCAACTTCTCACCAAAGCAGCAAAGATTTCAGTAGCAAATTCCCACCTTATCTCCACCCTACTTTATGCCTCTCCAATATATACCAACCTAAGGCAATGCGATCTAAACAAGCTAGAGACCTGCTACAACAAAATTGCCAAATTTGCCACAGGGGGATCCTACTGTAGTCACCACTGTCTCTCACTTGCTGAACTGGGCTGGCTTGAACTCCCTCACCTCCTTCAATGTTATCAACTCTCACTCGTCTACAAACTAGTAAACCATCCACTATATGTCCCATCCCTCCAGAATCTACTCCAACCCTATTGCTCCACCAGACCACTAAGATCCAGCAGCAAAAATCACTTGCACATCACTAAAGCCAATAACTCTGCTGGTAAAGCACTATTCTCTTGCACCATAGCCAAATTATGGAACTCCCTCCCACCCACAATCACCTCCGTACCATCATGCACCCACTTCAAAACTTTACTAAAAGCACACCTAAAAACATGCTGACTATGACTTGCAACTCCCACTCTAATATCACCCACCCCATCCAACCACTATCTTTATTTCCACCCCACTAAATACCTTGATTATAGAAAGCTCAGATGCTCATAAGCCAACACTTATTATACAGCAGGAACTTCTTATTGTAACAATTGATGTTAAGTTGTCATTCTCGCCTTCATTCTTGCTGGATGGGTTCGGAGCCAATCTTCGGCTCCGACTCGGCCTATATTATAGCTCGAGAGCTATTTTTACCGGCTCGAGGCAGCCCTATAACCCACAATACCATGCGCTAACTCCCCAGATCTCGTTTGCCACTTCGCTGCGAGATTGTCTTATTTTACCGGCTCAGGTCAGTAAAGAGAATTCTTCTATTAAATTAATTTTCAGGTAGTTTTTCCAGTTAGTTACCCTTGGTAAGGTCCCTACTAATTGTTTTTTTCATATTACCCTTTTTGTAGCCCTTCTACCCTTCTTTAGTTTATTTTTATCTTTGGGGCCTACAGGCTTTTCCTTAGTTTTCCCCACCCCCTACAGTGTCTGTGTGTGGGTTTAGTCAGTTCCCTTAACTTTTCTAATTTTAAGTTGAGTGTGTGTGTGGACTGACTGTGTTTACTGTTGTTAGGACTATGTCCAAAGACACTAAGGTCTCGTGATTCAAGAAGTGTGACTCGTGCTGTCAGAAAATGTCTCTGACAGACGGTCACACTTCTTGTGACTATTGCTTAGGGCCTTTACACCTGCAGGACTCTTGTTCCGTCTGTCACGGGTTTAGTTCAAGAGTCCTGCAGGAGAGGCGTAATAAGCTCATTTTAAGGGGCTTGTTAAAGCCCGATGACTCGCCGTCCAAGTCTGGCTCGGGGAAGTCTTCAAAAACCGCCAAACCCTCGGCTCCAGCTTCTAAGCAGAGGGCTGGCGTTATCGAGATGGCTCCGACATCGGTTCCAGTCGGATCCGAGGCAGGCAAAGTGGTATTTGCTCCAAAACCAGCATCGGAGCCGACCCCAGCGCGCACGCACTCTAGATCCCCCTCACTAGAATCCGTCCGATCGGCTCCGAGATCCCCTCTCCTATCGGAGCGGAGTCATAGGACTCACTCATCTAGGTCATCCAGGCTCTCCAACTACGACATCGAGAGGGTGGTCACTAGGCTCATACAATCTCAGGCACTAGCCCAAATGCTCCAGAGCCCATCTCACCAGACTGTGACTCCTTCGGTACCGCTATCGATTCCTCCTCCGACTCACCTCTCGAGTTTGGAGCCGGAGTTTGTCGGAACCGTAACCTTGCCCACATCGGAGCCGATACTCCCACCTTCGGCTCCAGTGTCATTGGCTCCGACCTCTTCATTGGTTCCATCCGTGGAGAGGTCCGGGCACCGGGACTCCATTGTCGGCTCCGAGGGGGCGAGTGGCATCGGACCCTTGTCCGACCCCGCTCTCCCTCTCGGAGTTTCGGCTCTGGTTAGTTCGGCCCCAACATCATTCTCAGAGCCTTCTCTGTCGGTGCCGGGGGCGGTTCGGGTCTCTTTGGAGCCAGGACTACCTTTGGTACCTGATAGGGGAGCCTTCGAGGTGATGAGGAGGGTGCTGGACCCAGTGTCCACTCCAAGGTTAAGTTCTGCAGCTCCTCCCTCTACAGTGCCTGTTACGGTCTCTGGCCATCCTCCTACATCTGACAGCAGAGATCCAAAGCGTAGGGTACCCACTTTGGGTGTCTCCTCCTCTTCTGAGGGCTCCCCTGAAGTTTCAGGGGAACCCCCTAGGAAAAGAAAGTGCAAGAGGAAGCACATAGACTCCCCCGAGTCTGTCACGTCGGACACCGACTTGGATGAGTCGGAGGGTTTCCCCAGATCCCCCACTGAGGATGTCTCTTTTTCAGACATCCTAGAGATCCTAAAACAGAGGGGAAATTGGTCCACTCTCAAACCCTCCGAGGACGAGTCAGTTTACCTTGACGCTTTTGGATCTCACCCTTCCACCTCCTGGGTGTCTCCCCCTTTCGACCCACTAATGGAGGTAGTGGCTAGAAAGGCGTGGGCAGCTCCTGACTCAATGGAACCTACTCCTAGGAGGCCCTCTAAATTTATTTCTGCACCAGAGGACAAATCCTTTCTCACCAAAGGTGTTTCAGTTGATGCTATGGTGGTAGCAGCAGCCACTAAGAAGGAATTGGCTGATCCTTCTGTACCTGTTCATCCTCCTAACAAAGAGTCCAGGACCATGGACAGGTACGGCAAGCGGACATTTGCTTCAGCGACCTTTACTATGCGGTCGCTAAACTATTTATGTCATTTCACCCACCTTCAGAGAGACTTGCTCAAAGAACTGGGTGAAACTGTACAGGATCCTTCTGCTGCAGGGTATCAGGACAAGATGAACTCCCAGCTGGCCACCCTGAACTCCATTGTTAGCTCCTCCATGCAGCTTATCTCCTACGCAGCCGATGGAGCGAGTAGGGCCACAGGCACAGGTGTTGCATTGAGACGTCACGCTTGGATGCGACTCTGTAACTTTGCCGATCCCTTCAAGGCATCCTTCACCAACATCCCCTTTGATGGTTCAGAATTGTTTGGCCCTCAGGTGAAGAATACCCTCACCAGATGCGAGCAAGATGGTAAGACCCTCTCTGCCGTGGGAGTCCATTTTTCCACACCTTCTAGACCTTATCCTAAGGAACAGAGGGGTGAAAAGATGTGGTTCCGCAAACCACAGGGAGTCACGCCTGCCACACTTGGTGAATTTCCCCCCAGAGGCAGAGGGGGGAATAATAACAGATGCCGCCCCAGGGGCAGAGGGGGTCCACAGAGCCAGGGTTCCAGGGAATCTTTCCCTGACCAACCCTTTCAGCATCCCTGAGAAGCTGCCCGACTGTCCGCCTTCGGAGGCAGTTGGGGGAAGATTATCCCTGTACCCGGAAGCCTGGCAATCCCTCTCCCAAGACACATGGGTACAGAAGATCATATCTGAGGGTTACAAAATTCCCTTCACTTCCCCTCCGGTACAACCGCCAAGACCCCTACCAGACGAACCACCCGCACAAAGGGATCAGGCACAGCTAGAAATAAAAAAGCTATTAGAAAAAAGAGTCATCCAGGCAGTCCCAGCAGATCAGCTAGGATCCGGAATCTACTCCAGATTCTTTTTGGTACCAAAAAAGACTGGAGACCCATTTTGGACCTCAGCAGATTGAACAACTCTGTACAAAAGACAAAATTTCGGATGGTAACACTGCAGTCCATTCTACCCTTTTTGGGCAGAGACAACTGGATGTGCTCGTTAGACCTCTAGGACGCGTACTATCATATAAAGATACACAGGCGCTCCAGGAGGTTTCTCCGCTTCCAGCCAGTCATTATCAATTCAGAACCCTGCCCTTTGGTCTCACCACAGCCCCCCTGGTGTTCACCAAATGCTTGGCAGTGGTCATGGCTCACCTGAGACAAAAAGGATTCCAGGTGTTTCCATATCTAGACAACTGGCTCATTTCCGCTACCACCAAGCAGCCAGGGTGACAACAGATGCCTCCCTGATCAGGTGGGGGGAGGCATTATCAGGGCAGGACAGTCCAGGGCACATGGCAAAAATTAGAACGCCACCTGTACATAAATGTCCTGGAGATGAGGGTGGTGCTTTTAACATTGCAAGCCCTTCAGAGCTCTCTTCCCACAGGGACGATAGCAATTCAAACGGACAATATGTCTGTGGTGTGGTACATAAACAAGCAGGGTGGAACAAAGTCCTACCCCCTATGTCGAAAAGCACTCAGACTTTGGCAATGGGCGATTTCCTCTCAAAGGTTTCTGATAGCAACGCACATCCCCGGGAAGTCCAACGTCATAGCGGACAGATTGAGCAGAACTATCCTCATGCCTCACGAGTGGTCTCTAAATCAAGCGGTAGCAGACAGAATATTTCAGAAGTGGGGCCAGCCTTGCTGCAATCTTTTCGCAACTCCTCAAAACAGCAAGTGCCTCGACTTCTTCACACTCTTTCCTCTACCAGGCCATCCCTCCAGAGACGCTCTTGTTCACGATTGGCCGCGTGGTGGTCTATATGCCTTTCCTCCCTTACCACTGATCCTGCAATTAATTCAGAAAGCAACCGCATTGAGATCCAAAATGATCCTCATTGCTCCATTTTGGCCTCGACAAGTATGGTTTCCGTTCCTGCACAGTTACCTACTGGAACAGCCTTGGCATCTGGAACCCCTTCCAGATCTGTTGACCCATCTCACGGGCAAACTGCATCTGTCTCTTCATTCCCTCAACCTCACAGCTTGGTTGCTCCACTTCCAGCCATAGCCAGGCTTCCCCTTATTTCTCCTCCTGTTCGTGATATCATTCTGGCTTCCCATAAGTCCAATACTAGGAAGACGTATGCGAGCAAATGGAAGTGTTTTTTGCTCTGGACACAAGCTAGGTCCTTAGATCCTTTCCATGCACCCATTCATAAGGTTCTAGACTTTCTGGCGGAACTCTTTCATTCGGGGTCATCGTCAGCCACTATCAGGGTACAATTAGCGGCCATTGTTAATTTTCATGTGGGGCTCTCAGAAGCAAATATTATGTCCCACAAACTCTGTAAAGCCTTTCTCAAGGGCATCTTTTTGCTTAGACCTCCAGTTAAGGATCCGCCCCCACAATGGGATTTGAATTTAGTTCTAACTTCATTGATTCTTCCTCCTTTTGAACCTGCAGCTTCTTGCTCCCTCAAGCTTCTTTCTTGGAAAACTCTTTATTTAGTAGCCATAACATCTGCCAGAAGGGTATCAGAACTTCAAGCCTTGTCTGTCCATCCCCCTTATTTGGTCTTTCACAAAGACAGGGTAACTCTCAGAACAAACCCTTCCTTCCTACTGAAAGTGTCCTCTGAAGCAAATCTAAACCACTCCATTGACTTGCCTGTCTTCTTCCCAGACTATTCCAACAGGGCTGAACAGAAATTACATTCATTGGATGTTCATCGCCGACTACGGTATTATCTAGACAGGACAAAACAACTCAGAAAGTCAGACCAGCTCTTTCTCTCTTATGCTGCAGGAAAGAAAGGGCTTCCAGTATCAAAGGTTACACTTTCCAGATGGTTGACATCTATTATTACCTTTGTCTATGAGTTGAGACACAGGCAACTTCCGTCTAGGCCTAAGGTTCATTCAACCAGGGCACTATCAACATCAATGGCCTTTCAAGCAAGGTTACCATTAGATGCCATATATGCAGCAGCTACATGGGCTTCCCAACATACCTTTATTGCCCATTACAAACTTGATATAGCCTCCAGAAATAGAGCTGACTTTGGTTCCACTGTACTCAGGAGTCTGTTCCATTGAGCCACCCAGGACTAAGGTGCTAGGGACGCTGTACCATCCTGCAAAATTGAAGGCGAGAATGACAACTTAACATTAAGAAGTTATGTTCTTACCATAACGTTCCATGTTAGTTGTCTTCTTCTCACCTTCTTTCTTGCGTCCCTCCCTCCTGCCCCCTAGCCTGGACAGACTTGAGGTCTCTGAGTCCTTCCATTTCTGGAGATACAACATGTTACAGTTTCCCCGTATCCTTAGTGTTACTAGCAGGGAGTCCGTACTTGCAAATGAGGATTATAATAATATATTTATACTATGTCTTAGCTTCCAAACGAGATCTGGGGAGTTAGCGCATGGTATTGTGGGTTATAGGGCTGCCTCGAGCCGGTAAAAATAGCTCTCGAGCTATAGTATAGGCCGAGTCGGAGCCGAGGATCGGCTCCGAACCCATCCAGCAAGAAAGAAGGCGAGAAGACAACTAACATGGAACATTATGGTAAGAACATAACTTCTTATTAATGTCTGTTATGTACTTCACAGATAAAGATTCTAGTTGTCTACTGATGTACTATTTTCTTCATCTGGAACTATGTTTGCAATTAATTGCTATGTTAATTGTTATGTAAATCCAATGTAACTATTGTCTGTTTATTTTAACTGTGGAGCTTTTCTCCCCGTGCCTCCACTGAAAATGGACCTACGTCCAGTCGGACACTCCCAGTCAACAAATGTAAATAAAAATAATAATAATAAATAAATAAATGCCTTTAGTGTTTTCCCTGGGGAGCTAGTGGACCCTGCTGACCCAACCTTGCAGTCTTTGTTCATTAGTTTAGGGCTGTGTTAAAGTACGACAGCCACCCCAACCAACAAACACACACACACACACAGCCCTCTGCCCACCTGCTTGCACTCAAGGATGTACATAGAGACACAACCCTCACCTACCCCCTCACTTAACCCCGCCTCCACTGCTACCTCTCAGGTGCGCGCGCGCACACACACAAAAACTACTAACACTAACACTACCTGACTGCTAAATGTCCCAGCACTTACCTGTACTGTGATGGAAGTTCTTGAGGAGAGCACATGCCTAATAGCATATTCATCTCCCCTGGAATGCCTCATTATCACCTAGTATGGCGGTGGAGACGGCACACTGTGGTGCTGTGCATCTACAAAGGCGCCGTGTTAGGGCTGTCTCAGACTGCAGAAAGGTTACGTCTTGTGGTGACCTTTCTGAATTCCAGCCTATGTTTAGCAGCTGTTTTATTTTATTTTATGCCAAAGTGGTACTTTAACAAGTTTATTTATTTACATATACTTTATTGCTGTCCTAGCTTAGTCAAGAAAGGAAGGAGAAACAGCACATAAAAGTCTGAATATTTAAAAGGCACTAGACCAAACTAAAACTTAGGTGTACTTAAGTAAACACACCTTTGAATGTTCTCCTGATGCTTGCTTAAATAGTTAAAGTATTATTTCTGATTCAGTTTCAGTTCAGTCTAGGATATATCAAATAAAGTACTGAAGCTATGGATGGACTCAAAGCAGCTACATTTGATATAGGGTGTGTGTGTGTGTGTGTGTGTGTGTGTGTGTGTGTGTGTGTGTGTGTGTGTGTGTGGGTGTGTGTGTGTGTGTGTACGTACATATATATGTACAGACTGATAATAGTCTGCAAACCTCTTTATTTAGGCAACCACTGCAAGGCCTCCAGAAATATTATAAAAATAAGTGGGAAAAAAAAGGTGCAACTGTGTTGGAGTCCATATATTTATTCATATTGCTTGATATATTTTCACTGAATAACCAGTTTTGTTAATAAGATCCTAAAGCTCGAACATTTTTTTTTTTTTTTTTTTTTTTTTTTTTAGCAGATACAGATTTTTTGAATACGCAGCCATCAGGGGATGCTTTTCTTCTAAAGACTGTACACTAGATTGCTTTAAATAATATGGAATGGGGAACATTAAACACGACCAAGATTAAGGTGATACCCCCTGCCTCTTCACTTTCATGCCACTTGTGAATTTCATTTAGGAAGCTTAACTCAATTCATGCTTGCATGGTTATTTTGAGTATAGTGTGGACTTTTCCATAGCTGACTAAATCTAAATGATTTTATGTGCTCATACTATTTTTAAAAAAAGAAGCAACCATTGTTCCATTGCTGTAATTATAGGTAGATAATCACAAATTTAGGCTGGTATGGTACCTGCTGCACCTTCTTTTGGAGACCTAACTATGCTGCAGGTGTTTTAGAGAACTGTGCTGCTAGACATACTAGGCTATATGATTAATAGTGGTGCAACAGTGAGGGAGCATGTTCGGTCACCGAAGGTCGTTGCAGCGGACATAAAATGATCGAAGTAAGTGGAGTTTTACTTTTCCTCCACTAATGTGTGATCTAGGAGTTGGTATATCTATGTGTATATATACATATATATAGTGAATTACTGGCACTGTGTAGAGTACTGTAAGCAAGTAAAAGGTATATGCCCTTTTCCCCACTGTAGTGCAATCCTGGAGTTATTATATATAGTTAGGGGAGGTGTGGGGTATATATACATATACACACACACACACACATATATATATATATATATCAGCTTGGGAGGTGTGGGTGTAGCCCCCCACATGGTGAATGCAGGGGGGCATGTCTACAAAAAACTTTCCTCAGGATGTACGCTGAAGGCAGTTTTTGGTGAACATTTTTCAATGTTTTTACATTCGTCGAAACTCTGTTTGGTGAGTTGATGTGAATTCATCAGTGACCATCTCATAGGTTCATAGGTGTTTACTAGACTAACAACCACAAGGGCCTTTTTAAGCCTAGCCATGCATCCCAAATCTTTGAAAAGTTCTGATACCCTTGATGAGTGTAAGTATGGGCTTGGGAGATGAACCATTTATAGGTTACCTGCCTCCATTAGAGACATGGGTGCCAAACCAGGGATGAATTTCCGGTTTCCCATCCAATTGTCCAAGTTGTAATTTAATTGGGTTAGGGAAGAACTTTGCTTCACATGGATGGGGAGCCTGTTCCATAGATGGGATAGTCTCTGGGATACATACCTATCCGTCCAGCAGATCATATTTATATCACAGTTAAGGTTTAAGTCTTTAGAACAGGTAATTCTGGTGCTGTTTGTTTTGTGGATATGCAGGAGGTCCATCAGAGTGGGGTCTGACAATGTCCTATATGCCAGGCATAGATCTCCCCTCAAAAGCCTGTAGGAGACAGAATACAGGGATAGGGCCTTGAGGTGATCTCCATACTTACACCCTGTATTCTTTTGGTGAGGAACCTCTGTGGATGTTCCAGTTGTTAGATATGCCTGGTTAGGTACATACCAAAAGGGGCTTTGTACTCAATGATAGGTCGATGAATGACGAATACAGTGGAATAATGACTTCCTCGGACTTACCTTTGTTTATAAGTTGCACAACATAGAATGATTTACTCAGCATTGTAGACACGTGATGGTCAAAGTCTAGATTACTATCTGTGTGTGTCCCTAAGTCCGAGACTACTGGGTCAACTCTAAGGAGTGTGTTGCTAATATGATAATTACCAGGGATGGATGACTTCCCAAGGGAAACGATTATGCATTTCTTGGCATTTAGTTTTAGTCCATGGCTTTGACACCAGTTGTTTGTCTGTGTCAGTCCCTCTTGGAGAACATTTGTGTCAGTGTGAGATTCAGGGACAGCACCTAATTTGCAATCATCTGCAAATTTAGTCAGCCACAGACACTGACATTGGCCTTGACGTCTGAGAAGTGAATGCTATAAAGGAGCGGTCCAAGGACTGATCCCTGAGGGACTCCACTTGTGACTGGCTTCTTTGTAGAAGTGGACTCCTCATTTCTAACTTACTGGGTCCTGTCTGTGAGCCAGTTGGTTATCCACCGGTGACATATGGGTTTGTACCTAACCTCTTGAGTTTGTCAACAATGCCTGAGTGAGGTATTGTGACAAATGCCGTGGCCAGGTCAAGGTAGTCAGTGTGAACGATTCTGCCCTCATACATTGCTTTGGAGACCTTTTCAGTCTTCCACCAGGTTAAGTAGGCATGATCTGCCTTTGATGAAACCAAACTGGGTTGAGTCCAGTGTCTGGAGGTTTACTATATTTCTATTTATCATCTCCACAATAATACTTTTCATGGCTTTAGATGCAAGACTAGTTAGACTTATGGGTCTGTAGTTTCCAGGATCTGTAGATGGCCCACCTTTGTGCAGAGAGATGACTGCTGCCTTTCTCCCATCATGAGGCATGAAGTCTGCTTGGAGGCTGCAGTTAAATAGTTATTCCAGAGGCCCTGATAGACCATGTTTCATACTATTTAGAAGGCATCCTGGAATATTTTCAGGGCCCATTGATGCAGTGTTCTTGGTCTTAGAGAGAACATTAAAGAGCTGTTCCCTAGTGATAGTATGGGGAGTTATATTTGATATTTCCTGAGGAAAGGTTGGAGGGGGGGTAAAGTTGGAGCTGAATTCATCAGCCAGGAGGTTTGCTATATCTTCTGGCTCAGTATAGGTGGCTCCATTTACAATGAGCTCTGCACACAATTGTGTATTTTCTTTGAGGTTGCGGACATAACTAAAGAATGCTTTGTGGTTGTCCTTGGTCTGGGAGGCCAAATCTAGCTCAAATTTGGTTTTGGTAGACTTTATTTTTCCTCTTTGTTGTTTGTTTTGTTTGACGAAAGTGGTTTTATCCTGCTGTGTGCTGCACTACCTAATTTTTGCCATGATTTTCTTCCTCCTGTTATACAGCCTATTGATTTTGTGATTCCATCAGAGTGGCTTGTTTTTTTGAGTTAGTTCTTCCAGGTGGATACAGCTGCCTCTACGCAGCTTTTAACATGCTTGTACAGGGTTTCTGTGAACAGTTCTGTATAGGCAGCAGTGTTCTCAGGGTTTATGGAGATTTTAAATTTTGCCAGGTTCTCACTTAATAGTAGGATGTTAGCATTAAAATAGTTCCTGAATATTACAGCTTTAGCTGGGGGTCCAGGTTTTATTTTTACTTCAAAGGGGACTATTTTGTGGTCTGACCTTACCAGGGAAGGCATTACAGTAGGGGGTGTGCAGCAGTCTCCCATATAAGTGAGGACCAGATCCAGTATGGTTGCACCCCTGGTTGGTGTGTTGACTATCTGGTCTATGGAGGTTGTGTTTACAAAAGTCAGGAATCTCTGTGCATGTACGTTTGGTGCCGTATAAGATTCCCAGTTAATAGAGGGGTAATTAAAGTCACCCATAAATATGATATTGGGTTGGATGGTTAGTGATTATTATAAGTTTAAATACATGGTATGGGTTTCCTGGGTTATAGAGGGGGACCTATAGCTTGCAAGGAAGTCATACTGGATTTTACCTATAGTGATTTGAACATGGAGCAGCTCAAGTGAATTGTCCTGTTTCACCAGCCCTGAAGTATATTTTTGATGAAATAAGAGACACCTCCACCTTTAGTCCCTGACTGTGAAATATCTGGTCTATATGTGTGGAAGGCATTATAACCTTGCACAGTTGGTGTGCTCTCTCTGGCTTTAAACCATGTCTCAGCAATCATACAAACGTGAGCATTCTCTAGGGTAGAGAGAGCTTCTAGGGAGTGGGGTTTTTTGTTTTGACTTCTAGCACACTGAGCAGTAATACCTTTAGATCTTCTCAGCCGAAGTTCCCTCACAACATCAATAACAGGCATCTGCAGAGCCTCAGAGGATGTGGGAGGAGTCAAATTCATGTTGGCCTCCAATGTAGTTGCAGCAGAGGAATCTGAGGGAATGATCGGATGATCTTATGAGCTTTCACCAGCCTTGAGCGAGACTTCCGGGGGGGGGGGGGCAACACAGCAGCTGAATTAGATTGCGATCTCTTAACCGTCGTCTTGGTGAACAGCTGACTTTCAGGATGGGATGATTCTTTCATAGCACCCTGAGCCAACAGTTGAAGATGTTGGTTATCTAAACAGACACGTGTTTTGGGGGGTCTACCTGAGTTAGTCGACACACCAGAAGACCGACAAGCGAATCGCGAGCCCCAGAAGATCGACAATTCAGAAGACCGACGTGACGGATGAAAACACCGACGCTGAGGATGCCGACATGGGAAAAGGCTGTGTAAGTATGCGGTAGTGACAGACGTTAGGGTGCGAGTAAGGTAAGTGTGGATATTGACGGTCTGTGGGGATAGGGGTGGGTTAAGTGAGTTAGGGTCAGTGCGCGGTTTAGGTAAGTGTGTGGTAGTGATTGTGTTTGGGTTAGGGGCGGGTTAAATGAGTTAGGGTTAGGGAGCGGGTCAGGTAAGTGTGCGGTAGTGATTGTGTTTGGGTTAGGGGTGGGTTAAGTGAGTTAGGGTTAGGGCGCGGGTTAGCTGAGTATGCGCTAGTGACGGACCTTAGGGTTAGGGTTTGGGTTAGGGTTGTAGATAGTTGTGTATGTAAGGTTTAGTGTAGGTTTGTAGGGATTTTGGTGTGCTTGTGTTGTGTGTGTGGTTTTTGGACAGGGAATGTGTTTTGTTTGTTGATTGTTGTGATTGTGGTGTGTGCAGTGTATGAGGTTTTGTGTTTGTGTACCGTTGGTTATTTCGTTGTCGGGCATGTGAGGTTTCGTGTTTTTGCACTGTCGGTTATGTGGTGTCGGTAATTTCATTGTCGGTGTTCTGGGGTTTCGATTATGTCAGGTAGAACCGTTTTTGGATATATTATTTTTCTTCAACTTTTTGTCAGCAGAAAATGACCATAAGAACACGTCATTGTAGCACTTCTTCTAGGAAATAGTCCCTGTTCTCATGAAATTTGTATCAATCCTGTCCACCATTTCATTGTTTTTGTCTCTAGTATTGTTTTTCCCACCCAGTTTCACTGGATTGGGAGTTCTGAGTACTTTTCATGAATGATTTGCTTTTTCTTCCTTTTGAGGTCTTAATCCTTTATTCTTTCAGGAACATCATTACCACTGCGCAGTCATTCAGCATGTAGAATTTACTTTTGGGAAGTGTCTGGACTTCTCTTGTACTGGATATGGTAGGTGAGGTGGAACTCTTCATTTGATGCAGGGATCAATGCCTCAGATGGCAATTAGTTCCATAACAGCTCCACATGTGGATTTATAATCAGACATGATAATGCATAAGATTGGTGCTTAGTACATTGTCACATTAGTATGTTTCTTGTTTTAAATAAAGACAAAAATGATAAGAAGCAATACTCATGTGACAGGACCAGTCCACCTTCGTCCTCCTCCTCTGACTCGAGACTGACAGGTGTGTGGCAGCTCAACACCTAAACTTTTACCAGTTCACCGAACTCCTCCTGTTTCCATTTTCCACAGTTCTGTGCACAGAAGGACCCTCTGCGTATCTCATTTGCCAAGCATAAGTGCAGTTACTGGCTCTTCCAGGCTGCTGCTTATTTGAGGAGGTGTTTTACTCTTGCTTTGTGCATGCATTGCTGAAATTTTGTGTTTTCCACTGCTTTTACATCTTGGTCACTGCCAACCTCTAATCTTTGATTTTAGGGTTTGTTGTCCCCCCCTTTTGTTATCTCTCCATCGTCCACCATTTTCTTCTTTGTAGACCATTCTGTGCAAATGCTAAAGACAGATGCATTTTTTTCTCAGCTTGTTATACATATGTGCATACATTAAAGAATATACATGTATAAATATATGGCTATACAAGTTATTCCACTTCCTTGCAAAAATAAGAAACTTAAGTGAAACTCTACATAATGTTGATACCTTTGTACAGCAAGCACTGGAGTTTTCATTAAGAATTTTGTTTCTTTTTTCCTGAGGTCTCTGGTTCACTCTGCATGTGAAATTTTATAACCAATTCTTATGTACTGCTATATATGTTCATTTAGATCTATATTTATTTGTTCTGCTATTGTTGATGTTTATTATTATTACTGTTGCTTGAATTTACTATTATGGTACATGTAAGCTATCACTGAAAGTGAACCATGAATATCTCAGTGAGATAGTCTCAGGACAATAATAAATAAGATGAAAATGAGATAGGGAAGGAGGAATTTAAACTCATCAATTAGTTTGACTGTCTGTCACTTGTACGTGCACACACATGCATACATGCACACTGACCAGTTCTTGAGAAATGATTTGTGAACCTGTATTGATGTATTGATTTATGGACAATTCAGATAAAAAAACAGATAATATAAATTTTAATTTTGAAGATGGTTTTGGGAGTAATTACTTTGTCATGTGATTTGTTTTCTTTTTTAATTTACTTTGTCAGCCATCTGTGTTATTGCCTGCTTTATTAGCAACCGTTGATTATTAATTAAGTGCCACATTTAGAAAGCCTAATTATTCAGTGGCAGGATGAAGAACAGCTTTTTGTTAAATCAGACCGTATTTAAATGGGAAAGGAGCATCTCTGTATGCT
>NC_056733.1:52656356-52941356 GCF_019279795.1 Protopterus annectens
GTCACTAAGTAGAAATAAGTGATGTCAGTCATTTGAATTTCAGACTTCATATTCCTCAGAAAATGCATAATAATGCAAATCCTGCTGTTTTAGCAACTATCTGAGTTTACAGGAGCAATATTTAAAATCTGTTCCTATTTTTGGGCCTTTGTTTATTATTTTTCGCTTTGTCCAGATTTCTTGCTTTGAGAAATTGATAGCTATGGTCACTGCATATTGCATTACAACTTACTTCTCCCAAATATGCATTAATCCTACTATGCCAAAGTTGCACAGAAACTCCCCAGTTAGCACACACACCCACACACTCACTCAACTGCAGTACAACAGTATGTGGCAAAATAAAATAAATCACTAGAACTCCTGTCGTGATGCAGCTCTGTAAAGTTCTCCTAAGAAATTATTTGTTACCGCCCATGCCCTTCCAATAGTTGCACAACCTGTATTTACCAGTGATCGAGTCATAAGGCTGGAATATATGCAAAAAATAATCATATGTTATTTTAAGATCTACAGTATACAGAACAAATGGCATCACAAAATCAAAAACTATTATGTTAAAAATAAATACTTGTTTGATTTGCTCTCTGATGACCATGTCTAGTAAGAAAAAACAAGCACCTGTGACATCTTGGTGGGGGAGTAAGCTGATGCAGAAAACTGCAAACTTTCAGTACAATTATTTTTTAAAAAAGAATTACAATGTGGCAAGTAACACTTTTTTTTAATACAGAGAGTATTTCACACACTTACTGTCTCCTGTTTCTTCTTTTTTTTTCTCAAAAGTTAAACGAAAGTCTTCTGTAGTTGCTGGTAAACCACTCTTCCCATAAAATAATCCATTTTCTATGAAGCCGTTAGTGCACAGTTTAATACAGAGAGTATTTCACACACTTACTGTCTCCTGTTTCTTCTTTTTTTTTCTCAAAAGTTAAACGAAAGTCTTCTGTAGTTGCTGGTAAACCACTCTTCCCATAAAATAATCCATTTTCTATGAAGCCTTTAGTGCACAGTTTTTAATAGTTTCATGAGACGAGTAGCTGTTGCCATTACTGGCTGCAGCATGCCCTTTGTCTAACACCAAACAAAGCATTAAAGATACAGTTATCCCAAATAAAAGGAAAAAAAATTATAACTTAAATGCACCATTCAGTATTTTGTGGCAGGCAGCTTGTTATTTGATGTGAGAATTTGATATTGTGTGCAAAATTTGGAGACATTTAGAATTATGACTAGATTTTTGAGAGGTATGGTGTCAGTTTTTACTCTTGATTTGGTTGCAGCTTTAAGAAGAATAAATACTTGGCATTCGCAGTTCTGCCAAATACGGTATAGTTCTGAGATATGTGGCTGGCTGCTAATATTGTTAATGGGGGAGCTTTAGCTCCATTATGTACACTTTAGTATGAGCCCCTCTATCAGCAACTACCGTGAGGTGTCTGCATGACAGTGTTACCTCTTATCCATCTGGAATGTGTGTAGATGGTCAGGTTGGGAATTATTCATACATAAAGTTTAAAATCACAAAGGTAAAAATTCTTGCCAGCCATTTAATGCAGCGATGAGTTTATACTACTACAAACAAATAAGGTCCTGCTGCTGTATTGCCCAGACTTCACAGAGGCATTGCAGGCACTTCCCTTTTGACCAGGTACACTGATAAGACAAAACACGTATTTGTTTTCTTGTACTTTTGCAGGGGAAGCTATATTTACATTATTTAAGATGTGCTCCTCGTAACTGTTATGGTTGAAATTGTAGGAACGGTTCTTAGTTGTTATTGTCCAAAGAGTTTGGAGAAACAGCCCCTGCAGTAAATCCGCCACTGACCAATATACACATGCACACATACATACACACACACACATTTAACCCTACTTTACCTATTCCATAACTAAACTCCCCTTATGCAACTACACGTCTTAACTGTTGCCAGGGGATCATTTGCTTGCTCTCACTCTTCACTCTCTCTCACACACACACACACACACACACACACACACACACACCCCGTCACGTCTGCTTTCATCCATACATGCATTCACTCACATAAGATTGTTCTCATTCTCTCTTGATCTCTCACACACAGTCTTTTCTGCTTTTACATGCATTCACTCACAGAAGCAGACAGAAACATAGACATACACACACGCACATCTTTCTTCTGTTTTATTTATTGTTTTTACACTCACTAAACAGCTGCTTAGCAAGTGTAAACTAATAACATGAATTATCTCTCTCACTCTCTTACATCTATAGGCAGCACAGGGCAAGGGCTGTTAAATAATCTCAGTTTTTTAGGAATGAAGAAACTGCACTTTTCCTTGCAGTTTTTGCCAGATTTTTTAATAATTAGGACTCTGCTAACTGTCTGCATGCAGCAATCAGTTACCTGAGTCAAGAACAATGATTCAGTACTATAAACATGTCAAGGGCAGCAAAATAAAATCTGGGTTTGAAGGGGCCACTTGGTAATTCATGGCACCCTATTATTTCACCTTCAAAAACGGGAAATACCAAGGAACTTGGCACAGTTGAGAGGTATGGATATGACCATAATAATGACGATCTACCAGCTTAGAACATTGTCTTTTTGTGTACTATTTTTGCCCCTGTGGCTGTTGACTGTCACTCTTGCTCTTGATCAGACTCTGTCATTCAGGTAGGTAGATGGTGCTTTGTGCTTCAGTAATACTAACATTTTTTGGGCTTAACTCCACTGCTGAGCCCTCATCTTCCCAGTAGCAGCTCTTTGCATCAGAACTTTACTTTTGCAACTATAGCATGCACAAAGAAATGTACCACAGAGCCCTTTACTATTTAGTATCTTAACTTTTTGTGCACCAAATATTTAAAAACAGCGTCAAGTATTTACACCACCTTTACTTAAATAAAAGCCACTGAAATATTTGTCTATTGAAACAGATTGAACATTGTACTTTATAGTAATCAGGTGTTCATTCTATCTTAAACTAAATTAATAGCACTTTAATTTCATGACTTTATTCATTTAATAGAAAGCATATAAAAATGGATTCATGAAAGACTACATTTCCATGCTGCTGTAGTGCTATTTTCTATTCATTAAATTGCTGTACTCATCATGTAGAGCTGCCAAACAAAGATAAACAGCAGTGAATGCAAATGAAAAGATAAGCAGCCAAATTACATGTTAATTAACCAATTCAAGATAGCGGAGCCATTCAGGAAGCTACAAAGTAACCATGTAGAGATGGTGTAGCCCTTTGCCATGAACTCCAAAATCTATTGGAATACAGCCACCATCACACTTAGAAGAAAAAAAAAAGCAATGCTAGGGGTTGCTGCTGCTCTCTTGCATATTTATGTGCAACAGGCTCATATCTGTGCTGCTGCTAGACCTCATCCGAGGAGAAGGGAGTCCATACCCCATGTAACACATCATGGACTGCATGATATTAAATAAAAGAGCAATACAGGATTGATAGAGAAACACTACAGAAACTCTGCAACCTCTGCTGCCTCCACATCAGACCCAGGGGAAATCAAGGAAAACCTATACCACTGGAAACTAATGTATGTGTAGCTTTAAGGATGTTGGCTACTGGTGGCCATAGACTGCACTTGCATAGAAATAAAATCCCTACCTGGTGAACAGGGAAGGATATACATCAACAGGAAGGGGTTCCACTCAATCAACTGCCAGGTTGTCTGTAATTCCCGAGCGATCATCCTCGATGTCTATTTAGGCAACCGACACATATGGCACACCTTGCAGTTTACCACAAGGTTTGCTAGGGGTGATGTTCCACAAGGTCATCTGCTGCATGATGCAGGTTATGCACTGAAACCGTGGAGCCTGACATCCATCAGAAACACACACACACACACACACACACACACACACACACACACACACACACACACACACACACACACACACACACACACACACACACACAGAGGTACAGCAATGCCCATGCTCAAACTTTAAACATCACAAAGTGTGGGTTTGGCATGCTGAAGTCATGGTTCCTATGTCCAGACACATCAGAGATGCCCTGCAGTACAGTTCAGGCACCTGTGCAGAAATTCTTGCAGTCTTTGCCATGTTGTACAATATCATCTGGAGGAAACAGCTGCAACAGGGACAGCAAGGGCCAGACCCACACATTACTGGACCACAGGCAGGGCCAGCATCTCTAGCATCTACATATGAGGATTCTGACGGAGAACCTCCAGCTGCAGAGGTAGCTGGCAGATCTAGGGGAGCATATTATGCCCTTTCCCTGGCTAAGAGGTAAAGGATAGCACACACACTCGCCACATAAGACTCAAAGGTTAGAGCACACACTCAGCAACTAGGGGGCAAAGGATTTTATACACACTGAACAGCAAATGAATACACATAACCTAAGCACATACAGATATTAAAAGTGATGCCATCTGATATCCACAAGCTTTACTTACCCATGTAATGTCTGTGTACAGATAGCATCAGACAGAGAGAGCCCCAAAACACACGACTTATAACTGCAGTAATGTCAAGGTAAGTGTGGAACCTGTATTATATGAACAAATGTGTAAGAAGATGAACTACTTGCATACTTATGCCATAGTGCTTGCATTATGTACAGGGTTCTGTAGTCTGTGTGCTTATGTAGGGGTTCTAATCTCACTGCAGTCAATTGGTGTGTGTCTTTGTCTAGTCAGAAAAGTATAACTGTGCATCCTGCAGTCATCAGTACAGTCCCAGGGAGTACCAATATTTTGACACTGTGGCAGCAAGTGTTAATGCAGTGATGCATTCCTTTGGTGGGGAGGTTGGCATAATGATTAAGGCGTTTACCTTATAGACACAAGATGCAGGGTTTGAGTCTCACATGAAGTAACTGGCTAGGCTTAATATTGCCCACAAGGGCAGTTAGCCTAGTACTAATCTATGAACCAATCTATGAACCTATGAACCTATTGTTAGTCTTCAGACATATATGTAAACCTTAGTCAAACTTAAGGGAACAAAGGCTGTGGCACGGTCATCATCATTTGCACAAGGTACGGGGGGGGGGCAGTAGGCCAAGGTTGATACTAAAGTAATGAGTGTGTGTGTGAGTAAGAAACACAGAACATTCATTAAAGTACAGGCCAACTAACAGGAATATTATCTTAATCAATATTAAGGTTTTCTTACCTTATGTGTATTTGCTTTGGTATGGGAAATTTTTGTGAAATGTGCGTGTATCTGCACAAACACAGTCAGACTCTGTGCTTGTGCTATGTCCTGCCATGTTGAACAGGTGTGAGCCATGGATGGTAGAGTTGTCAGTTCTGTCATTGCTCCTAACCATGCAAACTGCCTTTGCCAGGAGCTGCACTGCCACTTCCTCATCCCCAGTTCAAAGTGGGGATGCTGCCTGAACATGAGTGATGTCTGCTGAAGAAGCTCTCTTTTAGACTACATCCAGGACCATGACCCCATGCCCTACCACATCTGGGAGCAGGCATTCCATCATAGATACTGCCTGATCTGGTGTGTCACTCATCCTATATGCTGAGTCACTCACATGGTTGAGGCAGTCACGCAGTAGCAAATGACACAATACTGTGATGTAACCATACTAACTTGGAAAGCACAGCAAGGACTGAGATATGTGCAGTACACCAGCAATGAATTTTTAAAAGTGCATGCATATCAAAATTCTGTTTTCCATTGCATATTGAAATGCATTCAAAATATGAACATGTAAGCAGTTTCTGATGAGGACAAACATATTTCATGAAATAGTACAGTAATTTGTAGAACAATCTGCTCCAAGTTACTGGCAGTAATGGTCTGTATGTATCCAATCTGTCTTCCCTGCTTTCACTTCCATAGCTACAACATTACCTTCCTATTGTAAATTCAGATGTCTGAGCACTGTGAACATGTAAATGAGGTATGAAATCTTTAGCATTCCTGAACACCATAAAAATAATTTGGTGTAGGGGATGTAAACATGGTGTTAATACCTACATGACTGCATGCACAAGCCCTAGAAATGCAGGGAGGAGCAATGACAACTATTAGCTCCTAATGGCTTGCAAGTGCTACTGATTGCACTGACTATGACAAATAATAGTGAAGTAACTTTTCTCTCTGAAGTGTCTGTTTCATGCAGAGTAGACTTAAAACAAAAAGTGTAAACACCTTAAGCTATGAGAACAACCTTAAAAACATGAATATCCTTGTCTTAAGAGTACACTGTCCATCCTATACTTATAATATGTCTGAAATTCTGATCAGCTGTATTGCACACTGAAACAAAGATGCAAATAAATGGCCATGACATTGCATTTCTGTAGTTAAGCTGAGAGGAGGGGAAGATGCTCAGAAAATAGAGATAAGAAATAGTTGGCAGTGTTGGCAACCTGACCTTAGTATGCTCTGGGCTATTATTAGCATAAATTGTTTGTCATTATCACATTGATCTCGACATGTTCAAGCAAATAAGAAAGGAACATTTTCCGGTCCTGCGCTTGTGGCAAGAAAAGGAAGAAGAAACCCAATAGAGTATGTGTTCTTGCACTGACTTGAGGGTTCATTTCCAGAGAGTATGCTGTCTGGCTGAGTTAATGCATATTTTCTGAGCATATGATCAGGTAGGAACACACACAGATCTAGGAAACCACACAATCCTGGCTTTTCATTATTCTTCCGTGATATTTGTTAATACTGACAATTTTTTTGTGTGTCCCTAATTTGTGCCAGTTTTGGCAAAGCACACTCTTGACTGGCACAGTTTCAAAGGAATGAACAAGAGTCTACTGGCCAAGTTACAGATTGATAGGTTTATAGGTAGGTACTAGGCTATTGGCCCTAGGGCCTATATAAGTCTAACCAAAAAGGTACCCTGGCTTTCACCACCCAAGAAAATTATTTTCCTGTGCCTCTGTCGAGCAGATCCACAGAGGTGATGCCCTGGGTGAATTTCCTATTTTCCAGCCAATCATCAAGATTTTTCTTGAAGAGTGCTAATGAGGAGCTTTGTTTGATATAGACAGTTTGTTCCAGAGTATGGGAAATCTCCTGGACAGGAATCTATCCATCCAGCATGTTCTGTTTATTGTGGTGCCAAGGTTTAGGTCCCTAGAGCGTGTAGCTCAGAGGGATTGGGATTTCTTTAAGTGGAGCATGTCCAACAGCTCTGGGTTTGACATAGCTTTGTATGTTAGGCAGAGATCGCCTCTGAGTAGGCGATATGCGACAGAGTAAAGCTGAAGTTTTTTGAGACGGTTTGCATAGGGCATTTGTTTGAGGCCGGTAATCATCTTTGTGAGGTATTTCTGCGGCCTTTCTAGTTGTTGTAGATGTCTTGTGAGGTACATACCAAATTGGTTATTGTAATCTATAGTGGGTCTAATGAGTGATGAGTAGAGGGGAACAATGGCCTCTTTTTTTCTTGGATGAGAAACCTTTTATGATGAGGTGCGCCACATGGAAGAATTTCCTGAGTACTGTGATGATGTGATTATCAAAGGAGAGACTACTGTCCACCTGTGTCCCAAGGTCTCTTATCACACTTTCGGTGTTAAGTAGACTATGTGGTAGCTCATGGTACAGAGTTTTTACCAAAGGGGATGACAATGCACTTTTTGGCATTGAGCTTGAGGCCATGGCTTTGACACCAGGCATCTGTCTCAGTGAGGCCCTTTTGTAGGATGTCCACATCGTTAGGAGTTTTGATTATGGCTTCTAGTTTGCAGTCATCTGTGAACTTTGTTAGCCAAAGACCTTCTGTGTTAGCCTGTACTTCAGAAAAGTAGATACCAAACATGAGAGGACCCAGGACTAAACCCTGTGGTACTCAACTTGTCACTGGTCTGAAGTAGGATTTGGAGTCTGCTACTTTCACAGTGTGGGTTCTGTCAGTGAGCCAGTTGGCAACCCATCTTGTGACATAGGGATTTATACCTAGTTTAGTGAGTTTATGTATAATTCCAGAGTGGGGGATGGTGTCAAAAGCCTTGGTGAGATCTAGATAGGCTTTGTGAACCACCTTACCCTCATCTACGGCTTTGATGACTGCTTCAAAGAAGTCTATCAGATTTAGGAGACATGATCTACCTTCTAAAAACCTGAACTGGGTGTGGTCCAGAGTTTGGAGATTACCAATGTCTTTGTTTATAAGTTCCATGATGATACATTCCATGGCCTTGCAGATCAGGCTCATTAGGCTAATGGGGCAGTAGTTCCCAGGGTCCGTGGTGGCTTTCCCTTTGTGGAGTGGGATAACGGTCACTGTGCGCTATTCAGTGGGCACAAAGCCTGAGGTGAGGCTATGATTGAACATGATGCTTAGGTGCGGTGCCAATTCATTCTGCAGTTCATGTAGAATGCAGCCTGGGATGTTGTCAGGTTCCATGGATGCTGTGTTCTTGGCTTTGGAGAGTGTTTTTTTTTTTTTTTTGCCTGTGCAGCCGTGATTACAGGAACTTTGCATTCTTCCAGTATAGAGATGGGCCCTTTAGGGGGGTGAGAGGGGGGTAAAGTTAGCACTGAACCTATCTACCAGGATGTTGGCAATATCAGTTGGTTCTGTATATTCAGTCCCATTGTGCTGTAACTCAGAGCAGATCTGAGTGTTGCCATTGAGATTCTTGACATAGCTATAGAATGCCTTGTGGTTATCTTTAGAATCAGTGGCGATTTTGTTTTCGTAACTAGCTTTGGGGGATTTTATGAAGGATCTCAGCTTCTTAATGAGGCTGACCAAGAGAGTTCCTCCAATCATGGTATTTTACACTTTTTGGCAACAGTTTCTTTCTTCTGTTGTAGAGTTTGTTTATAGCAGGGGACCACCAGATTGGCTTCCTTTTTTTGGAGGATAGCATCTTGGTTCTGTTAGGGATAGCACTATCCATGCACTTGTGTAAGTGCTTATAAAGTGCATTTGTGTAGGATTCAGCAGTCATATCTCTATTTTCCGTCTGCATGGGTGTCGTGAAGTTTGCCACTTCTGTGTTAAGAAGCATGAAGTTGGCTTTGGAGAAATTTTTATGGTAGTTTCCTTAATTTGTGGTGGGGGTGGGATGTGGATGTCTAGGGTGATTAGCTTGTGGTCTGATCTGACCAACGAGGAATTGACCTCTGGTGTGGAACATTGGTTGCCCATGTTGGTAATGACCAGGTCTAGGATATTGCTGCCCCTGGTGGGGGTGTGGATACGTTGATCCAAGGCATTGAAATTTATGAATTCCAGAAAAAGTTGAGCAGAAGAGTTGGTACATAAGTAGTCTTCCTAGTTAATGGTGGGATAGTTGAAATTGCCCATTATTCGGGTGTTGGATTGTACCATAATATTTTCCAGTGTATCAAGAAATGAGTGGGAATCCTGGGGCATGGTGGGGGATCTGTAGCAAGTTACAATTTGGATTGCAGGCTTGCGCAGAGTTAGTTGCACTTGGATAATCTTGGATGCATTATGCTGAGCAACTAGCCTGGAAGTGTGGATATCCTTAATGAATATGGACACACCTCCGCCTTTAGTGTTTCGGTCCAGGTTAGGTGGCCGAAAAGTGTGGTATGATAGGCTTGTGAATCATCCTGCCTGCCCTATAAGGACCCCCCTCAAAACAAAAGACCGCTATCTCATCTGCAAGGAAGTTATAATCCTACTCTCAAAACCCCTCCAGCTAAAGAAACTGTGAAAGTATGTCTGTCCTCTCATATAGGCTCTAAAGCTGAATTGTATATTTTAAAAGAATATGGTGTAGAGAAAACGGAGGTCTAACCACGAACAAGAAACCACATCCAAAAGTCCGTAGTAAAAAAGTAGAACAAACTATTTATTTCATGAACATAAAGATGAGCGCTTTCGCGTAGTACAATCTACGCTTCTTCAGATAACAGTAAATACAAACTCCTTTCCTTAAATACAGAACTAGGCGGGAAAAGGTGAGGTTAATTGTCAAGCAATCATTCAATAAAAACAATTTATCTATAGGCACCAGTTAAAACAACGCTAGGAGACTGCGGTGCACAATGCAATCACCAAAAAAGAATGACAGACAAACAAACAACCAATTAACAATCAACTTCTCTTTCCCAAACTATAAGCATCCCAGCCAACCATCACGATCCCCACAACTACATATATATGCACCAATACCAAAACACTCAATAATGCGCCGCAACTTTACAAAAGTCAATTTCCGTTTCATTCTGTTTCAGGCGCTTAATATAATCCTTCACTAAAAACAAGGTCAACTATATTCTAAAACAACAGCGTCAAACCAAATATCTGGTTAACTTATATATAGATTTAAAGTGCATACCCTGCAAAATCATTTCTTCAAAGCAAAGGTACTATGTAAACTCACTATGTAAAAATATATAAATATGTATGACGCTGTGTAATCCAGCGCTACACACATACATATAAACTCATAAACATATATATAAAAAACATGTACATAATACTGGAACATGTGAATAGTATAAGTAAAGTTCATCTATTTACAGTATAATAAAATACGCAGCTGTATAAAAAACAGTACATAAATAAAATCATTAATTCTTTACTGTACAGCGCTTCATATACTAAACTGATATCAAGGAATATTGTGAAACTGAATATGTACTGGAAGATATACAAAGCCATCTACAAAAGCTCGGTATAGAATATAAACTATATAGAATACACAATGAAATAAAATGGTGTTACTCTAGATATCAGTATTAAAAATACTATTAATTCCTGGAAGTGTTTGCTTGAAATAAAATAAAATACCCCTAATGGAGATGTCATGGATACTGTAAACTCATGAAAATATTCACGAAGACTCATATGGATGAAATTAATAGTGTCCTCTAGTAGGCTCTACTGCATTCAAGTATGGGTTTTATAGAGATACGGTTGTTGAGACCTGGTGATAAATGTGCACCTAGTCTCAGTATCCAATTTAACTCAGCTTTGGCCAGCCTATTAACATTATCTCCACCCCTCGAATTCAGGGTAACTACCTGTAAAACTCTGAATCGAAAGGAGAGATGTTGGGGATATTCCATCAGATGTTTGGCCAAGGCATTATTTTCATTCCCCTTACGAATGTCGTACACATGATTATAGATCCTATCTTTCAGTTTTCTTTTCGTTAGGCCTACATAAAATGCTTCACACCCTAAGCAGGTAACAAGGTAAACTAAATTCTTTGTATCACATGTCGCAACAAACCTTGGGGTAAAAATATAATTCATACGAGGATGATGATATTCCTGAACAGTGGTAATGTAACTACATCTGTTACAGTTGTTGTAAGGATAAGTTCCTTGGTTTGACCTCCTAAAGACAGCAGCTGGAGTAGTTAAAACTAAATCATTACACAAAATTCTCTTAAGATTGTCACAATTCTTATACAAAAAGTTGGGTCTCTCCCCCACTAAATTTCGAGTTGCACAATCCATAATAAGGGCATTCCAATTGTGAGAAATCACCCCTTGTATACTCCTGACATCACTCGTATATTTCATAATGTATTTAATAAATCTACTAGAATTATACGTATTATAATGAGCCCTATGATTAACAATAGGACTGACATTGGGTATGTCAGGTGTCCGTGGGCCCAAGACCTCACGCCTAATATCCCTCACCATGTTTAAATCATAGCCCCTGTCAACAAACAGAGACTCCATTAAGTCTGCTTCTGCCAATAAGGAATGCCGTTCTTTACAGAGTCTCTTAATTCTCACAAATTGGCTCTTAACAATGCCAGAGAATGTATGTCTAGGATGCATACTATCATATTTAAGGATTGTATTCTTCCAAACAGATTTCCTATATAAAGAAGAGACTATCTGTCCACATTCATTTATCTTTAGAGACACATCTAAAAAAGAAATAGATGTTCTAGAGCATTCTTGAGTAAATGAGAGAAAAAAGGTGGTAGATTCCATATATAACCAAAACTGGTCAAACTCTGTCTGGGTACCTTCCCAGATGATAAAAATATCATCTACGAAACGTTTATACACTCTCACCTTCTCAAACAAAGGGTGATTGAATAAATGATTCATCTCCCAATGTAGAACAACAAGGTTAGCATAAGAGTTAGCACAGGGCGTGCCCATGGCAACGCCCCACTGCTGCAAGTAGCGCTTCTCACCAAAAATAAAAACATTATTATTTAATACCAACTCAAGTAACTGACATATTAGGATGTTCCTGTCACTACTATATATTGACTCACTTGTAAGTAGTTCTCGAATGGATTGTATACCCATGTCATTGGGTATAGAAGTGAACAGATTCTTCACATCCATAGTAATGAGAAGGTATTCGTGTTGGTCAATATTCAGTGATACATTTGCTAAGTGCTCTAACAAATGATAAGTGTCTCTTAAAATGGAAGGAAACAACTCAACTATAGGTTTCAGCAAATGCTCGACAAAGGTTGAAATATTGTAAGTCGCCCAATTGTCCCCTGATACAATCGGTCTCATGGGTATGGGGAATATATTTTTATGGATCTTAGGCAGGCCCTTAATGACTGGTAGAACAGGATATTCAGTGTGGAAATATTCATAGATCTCTTGACTGATCTGCCTGCACATTAGCAGATCATATAGCATGTCATGTATATTATGAATGATGTTATTAACCTCACATAAATTAATTTCCTTGTATGTATCTTGGTCAGTAAGCATCAAAAGCATATTCACTTTATAGTCTGAAGCATTAAGTACCACCACCCCACCACCTTTGTCAGCAGGTTTAATGATAATGTCACTTCTGTGTTTAAAGTCATTAAGAGACTTGTATTCAGAGTCAGTTAAATTATAATATGCAACCTTGTTGTTGTTGTTCAAAAAGAGAGAGTAAAAGTCCATCTCACAGAGCCTTAAAAAACATTCTACATGGCAAGGCATAGCAGGTATAAAACTACTCTTTTGTTTGAACTGAGATAGCTTCATGTCATTATCACTCATCTGTGATTGGTCTATAAATAATAATTTCAAAGACACCATGCGACAAAAAAGTCTTAAGTCAATAAGGGTTTCATTCAAAACACCAGAGCTAGCTGGAATGAAATTGAGACCCCTGTTCAAAAGATTAACTTGTGTAGTATCCAGTATAACATCAGAAAAGTTGAAAACCAAATCAGTCAATGTCTTGTTCTTCTTGCTTGCCCGAACCTTTCCCCTGATGATTTTCTTTTTCGTGGGCCTCTGCTGTTTGAGCGTCCCCTGTTCTGATGGATCTGTTTGACTGGATAGGGCAAAAAATGGGCATTATCATTGATAGGAGCTTTAGGTATAGCCTCAAGTACAGAGGCGACTTGGTTGTCTAAGAATGCTTGTTGATTTGGTGGGGGTGTGTCAGTATCCAGGGAATTAACATTGCCGCCAGCGTCTGTTTGTGTAGCTAGTGCAGGCTGTCTGCCTCCCATTAGATTAAAGGTGGAAGAAGATGACAAATCTCGTGAAGATGGAGTCCCTGAGGATATATTCACATTGTTCACAAGTGGCAAATGAGTAGTAGAAGAAGATGCAGCTTCATTGTTAGTATCAATAGTACGTGCTTTGGGCCAAACAAAAATCTGGCCTCGTAGGAAGTCATTATGATCTCTCAATAACTTCCTTTGTTTTGTTTGTTTCAGTCTAATGCTGAAAGCTCTAACCTGCGTGCATATGTTATGTAATCTGTTTAAACAAAAGTCAGAAGTAAAGCGCTCAATAAGATCTTTATATGCAGCATCAGCCTTATCCCGTAACTCTGTCTCTAAGTGCTGAAAATACTGTATGAGGAGTTTCATATACCTAAAGCCTAAGTCAATATTTAAAACTTGCCATTGTTTCAGCAAAGTGGGGTGACTATCCCCATAGGTAGGCATGCAGAAAACCCGCATGCCTCTGGGTACCACCCGAAAATGTAGACAGGCTTCTAAATGTAGCCTTTGCCAAACAAAGCGTTGCAATTTATATAAATAATCCTCAAAAGTTTTGGACAATGCATAAAACTCATTTAGATTCTCACCATTTTTCAAAGGTGTAGCAGCATCACTCGTGTTGACAAAGTCCAGAGTCAATAAAGGGTTCCCATCTTGATGTAATATGCCATCCCACATGGTAGTGGTATCCCTCGTCTCCAGACGATAGCGTAACTCAATATCCACTGGTTCCATTGTGGGCAAGAAGCTGTAACAAATAGTAGCCAGAAAAAGTCCAAACGAGGAAACAGCTGCAATGCTAAAGAGACTCTCGTCACAGAACGAAAAATCAGTGGATTACACAGCGTCATACATATTTATATATTTTTACATAGTGAGTTTACATAGTACCTTTGCTTTGAAGAAATGATTTTGCAGGGTATGCGCTTTAAATCTATATATAAGTTAACCAGATTTTAGGTTTGACGCTGTTGTTTTAGAATATAGTTGATCTTGTTTTTAGTGAAGGATTATATTAAGCGCCTGAAACAGAATGAAACGGAAATTGACTTTTGTAAAGTTGCGGCGCATTATTGAGTGTTTTGGTATTGGTGCATATATATGTAGTTGTGGGAATCGTGATGGTTGGCTGGGATGCTTATAGTTTGGGAAAGAGAAGTTGATTGTTAATTGGTTGTTTGTTTGTCTGTCGTTCTTTTTTGGTGATTGCATTGTGCACCGCAGTCTCCTAGCGTTGTTTTAATTGGTGCCTATAGATAAATTGTTTTTATTGAATGATTGCTTGACAATTAACCTCACCTTTTCCCGCCTAGTTCTGTATTTAAGGAAAGGGGTTTGTATTTACTGTTATCTGAAGAAGCGTAGATTGTACTACGCGAAAGCGCTCATCTTTATGTTCATGAAATAAATAGTTTGTTCAACTTTTTTACTACAGACTTTTGGATGTGGTTTCTTGTTTGTGGTTAGACCTCCATTTTGTCTACACCATTGATTTTTCGTTCTGTGACGGGAGTCTCTTTAGTATTGGAGCTGTTTCCTCTTGTTTGGATTTTAAAAGAATACAAAGAAATATCTGTAGTCTAGTGTTCTGTGTAAAACGTCCCTCTTGAGCCAGATACCCAGCAGCCATTCCCCCAACTACCCTAGAAAAAGCTTGTATTCTTTTTCATTGTACACTCTGGCTTTGTTCTACTCCTTCTTTCCCTCACCCTTATTGCTGACTATAGTTGGATCCTTTGACCACTAAGTGGTTCCCTATACCAGGCTTCTGGAATACCTCTTAACTCTCACCCTACTTGTATTACTATGGTCCACTCTGTACCTTTATTGGTGTATCTGACTCTATCTTGTCCCTCTCCCTCAACTATTGACTTTGCCCAGTCCATATCCTTTGTCACTGTATAACATAAACTTGTGCTCCCTCTTACCTGGAACTTCCAACTGCTCCACAGTAATCTGCAGCTAACAGATTGACTCTGGGAGCTCTCCAGTCATTTGCTGTAACCTACTCCATTCGCCTGCAGGCTCACTCCGCTCCCCTACCCTACCCCCAAATTCCACCTACCCCCAGTGCATTTAAACTTATACTTCTTTGGCCACACCCCCATCCTGTGTCAACCTGTAGCCTACTCTGTCTTGTTACTTAACAGTTAAACTCCTAATTACTTACTACCTCCCATTACCTAATCATCCTTTTATAGCCCCACTCATTAGCGTTCCTTTTGACTATACATTTGCCCCACTGCTTACCTTTCTTATCACCTCACTATGCCTATTCCAGGCATACCAAAACTCTTTAACTTGTTCCTTTATCTTATAATTCTCCCCACTCTACTTATATAACATATCCTCACCAGTTATGAATATCCTAACCTTACTAGATTTCAACATCCCCTAAAACAAACAACTCCAGTCCCTCTTCTATCCCCTTCAATCCACTGCAACATAACATCCTCATCATCCTTACCTTCTACCTCTGTTTCACAGGCTTAATCACATTAAGTACCTCCAACTTAGAAAACTTTACTCTCATTTCTGTAAACTCTCAAAACTCTCACATACTCCACAACAACACCTACTACTACATGGTGACATTAATCCAAATCCAGGCCCAAACAACACCATCCCTGATCCCCAGCCTCTCTACCCCACTAGCTCTTATAACCCAATTAGTGGCCTCAACTCTCTTCTCATAGGTCACTTCAACATTCGTAGCTTAAACAACAAAGTTACACAACTACATGCTCTATTAGGTTTATATTCTTTTGACATCCTATGTCTAACAGAAACCTGTCTCAAGCCAGTAACCAGGGACGATGATATAATACCACCCGGATATAATATCCTGAGACTAGATTGTCCAAACAAAAAGATAGTGGAGTAGCAATATTGTACAAATCTGAATTACAAATCACAACAGTAGACACCCAAGCTCCGTCTCCAAACAATGCTGAAATCTTAATTACTAAACTCCAGATTAATGCAAAAAATTCCTATACATTATTTGTGCCTATATCCCTCCAGGTAATAACATTAATACTCTTGAAAATGCTCAAAACTGGCTCTCCACATCCTTCCCACAAGAAACCATACTCCTTGGAGATTTTAATATTGATTGGAATTCTTGTACCTCAGCCAAACCAACTAATCACATAAACCTCTATGGCTTCCATCAAACCATCACCTCTCCCACCAGAATGCACAAACCTAGCAATAAACAAAGCACATTAGACTGGATATTAGTTAATAGCAATCCTCTCTCATATAAAACTGGTACACTGCCTGACGATATTAGTGATCATGCCCTTACCTTTATAACTAGACCCAAAACCAGTATTCCCAACCAAATTACCCTTAGAACTACCCGGAACAAGAAAAATCTAAACCTAGACAGCTACCAAGCTGAGCTCAAAGCTTGCAAGTGGTCACCCCTAAAATACTTACCACTTGTCGATGTGGTGTCTTACTTTAACCCCAAATTCTTGAACATCATGCCCCCTCTCGTGCAGTCAGAATTAGGAACAAACCAGCTCCTAGGCTCTCTAAAGAGACCCGGCACAAAATGCTACAAAGAAATAAGACTTGGTCCAAATGGAGATTTACTAAAGACCTGACTGACCGCCAAAACTACAGACAACTTAGAAATGCTACAAAGAAACTAATTATTTTTGACAAAAAAAACTATTACCATAAACTCAAAAAAACCCAGCAAAAAAATCCACAAAAATTCTGGTCAGGTATTAACAGGCTACTCCATCCAGGACACTCCAAAACCCCTACCCCCTTTAACTTGACTCGGAACTCTCCTATCCAAATTGCAGATACATTTAACAAAATTTCCTCTGAAACTGTTAAATTGTTAGCAAATACATTATCCCCAGCTAGCGCCACTTTATCACCCTCATCAGCCAATAAGCCTCCTGCATTTACTCTTCAACCAGTTCCAACAATAACAATATTACATAATATATAATATATATAATATAATAATATAATATAACAATAAGAACAATAACTTATTCACTCAGCTCCTAATCACCCTGGGGGTCCCACAAGGCTCCATTCTGGGACCTCTCCTCTTTTCTGTCTTTATTAATGATCTGAAAACTACCCTTCATCAAACCACCTGCATACAATATGCCGAAGACTCAACATTAATCTGTGCTGCAGCCTCTTCGGCTGAACTCCAGTCCAGTACCCAAAAAGTACTTACCTTAATTGAAAATTGGTTCCAACATCGCTGTCTCCTCCTCAACCCCCAAAAAAACAAAACTATTACTGTTCACTCCCACACATAAGTTTGCCCCTATTAATTTCACAGTTACATCTAATAACAGCACTGTAATAGCAGCCGACACAACCACCAAACTCTTGGGAGTAATAATTGACCATAATCTTAACTATGACACTCACATAAACTTAACCATCAAAGCAGTTACTAGAAAACTTGGTTTCTTCTACAGGCTTAAACCCTTTCTTACACCCTCTGCCAGAACTACTATTGCACAAACCCATCTAATCTCCACCCTACTCTATGCCTTCCCCATTTATACCAATCTATCCAAAACTAATCTAAACAAACTGTCAACCTCCATTAATAAAATTGCCAGATTTGCCACTCCCATTTTCGGACCAATCACTGCCAAAACCTGAAACAGCTAGGATGGCTGGAATTTGAAAACCAGGTTCTTCAACAGCTTACCATCACTCAAGGTCCTGTAGCATCCCACTAATACCCCTGTACTCTATAACCTCATTAGTTCTTATAAAAATCTTAAAACTCTACATTCAGCAAATAAGTTACTATTAGCCCCCCATGAATCCAATAAATCTGGTGACTGCCTTTTTGCTAACTTTGTTGGAAACACCTGAAACAAGGTTCCAAACAATCTAACTTCCCTTACATCTACACCACTTTTCAGGAACTAATTAAGAGCCTTCCTTAAATCTCAGTGGTTATGTACATGTACTAAACCAGACTGATACCCCCTCCTCTTGCTAAACCACCTTTAAACCTACCTCAACAGTTATATCTGCTCATATGTCCTTCACTATTTATTCAGGAATCATTACAATTCTTCTAGTTTAATCCAGCTTTTTCTATCCCTTCCTGAACTACTACATAATCCAGACTAGCCTTTTAGAGATTTCATATTATCCCAAAAACTGTGAGTATTTATGAACATAAGACATTTTACAGATAATAGCCATTAGTTTTACTCTCTCTCTGTGTCTGACCTACTGCTCTAAATCTACTATACCTTCCATCTATAGTTACTTCTGTTGCTCCTAAACTCTCTACACCTACTCCAATATAGTTTTTTTTTCTATTTTTTTACTGTATCATCTACTATCTTAAACCAAATGTATGGTAAAGTGTTGTTGTTTTTACAAATTATTGTATTGTAATGTTTTTCTTTAAGTAGATGCTTAGTATCTTTAGTCACTTTGTATAATCCTATTTGGAGCTTTTCTCCCCGGGCTTCTACTGAAAATGGACATATATCCAGATAGACTAGCCTGGTCAACAAATGTAAAATAAATAAAATAGCCTGGTAATGCAGGGGTGCTCTCCGGAGCCTTGAACCAGTTCTCTGTCACTGCACAGATGTCAGTGTTCTCCATTTTAAGGAGTGCCTCGAGTGAATGCATTTTGAGGTTTAAACTTCTAGCATTGAGTAGCATTACCCTCAGATTTTGCTTGCTTGTACCTGTTATGGTGGTGAATTTGTCATTTGAACCTTGCCTAAAAAAGGCACTATAGGGGTGGCAAGAGCCTTAGCCAGTATCCAGAATCCCAAAGGCAACAGGTGCAGGCCATCTCTGGCAAGGCATCATGGTCTGTTGTCATGTCATCCCAGGCAGACAGAGCAATGTTTAGCAGAGTGAAAACAGGGCTCATTGTTGAAGGAAAGTGAACACTTTCATTTCTGTAATTTTTTTTAGTGTAGTTTGTCCCCACTGCATGGTATTACTAATAAGTGACTGATGTGCTCATGCTGTATATATTTTTCTGTGGAAGAAGCTGTAAATGCAGTGACTTTGCCCTCTTAATGGAGTTGCTCTGGGGATCAGATTCATCCAGTGTGAAGGGAATGTAGAAATTATTACTCCAGATGTATGACTTACTTTCATCAGAATTTATATGCTTTTTTAACCTGTTCCATGCCTTGTGCCTTCCATGCCTTGTTGCTCACTTCTGAGCGGTGTGCAGTCAAGTTTAGCTTAAGGAAAAAAGTAAATGATTTTATTTGAGAATCCTTCTGTAGCACAAATAGGCCATGTGCAGACAGCACTATAGACAGCACTGAGTACATCCACCTGCTATGTAACTATCTCTGTGGCTCAATGTGTAAGTGTCATACATTTCTGCTTACGAAAACTGACATTCAGCACAGAGTAGCAGACTGACATCTGTGGATTGTCACACCATCCCTCCACAGGTTGCAGCACTGAGACCCACCACTTCAAGGTCCCAAGCTGTCAGTCCTAGCTCCATAAACCCTACCCTATCTGTCCTGTCTTAATCAGTTAGCTCTGCCCCAGCTGCTGATGCACTGGCCCCCTCTAGGAGTAGTGGTGGCGGTGGTGATTCTGTCACCCACCAATAGCTGACAGAGCCTAGTGGAGGGTATAATGGAAATGAGATGATGCATCTATTTCTGCGACATTTCATCCAGTTGGTGAAATCCAGATGGAGCCGAGTACTTCTAGATCCAATGCTGCCCCTGCTAAAACTTGGGAGCATCTGTTAGAAGGAAGAGGGAGAAGATCTACTAACCCTTTTAATGAAGTGGGTAAGGCTAATACTGTACATTTGTCAACAGCTGACCATCCTAACTTAGAGTCACTTGAATGGCTACTGTTTACAGAAAATGCCTTACATTATAATATTCTAGGCTTGCAGAGATATTTATATATAGACATTACCCCTAGGGGGGTTACGTTTTGTAAAGAATCCTTCTGCTGCCTTTGATATCTCTGATGTAACTGAACTAGAGTTTAAGAAAAGATAGACAGGTGTGTAAGGGAATGACTGCTCATACTGATAGAACGAGACACCCTAAAACAGGTTAAAGTGAAATTTGAAATTGCAACTGCTTGTGATGGATTATCTGGGCAGCTGGGTGGTTCTAAGTTTGAACAGTGGTTATGTTCTTTAAATATCAAGTTAGGGGGAAACTCTAGTGAAATTATACAATGTAAAATCAATAAGTTACAAAGAGACATTAGAGACTATGACTCTGGTTTGGCTTTCAAGAAGGTAACCAATCAGAGAGGTACCAGAGGCTTTTAAAATGCTTCTGTAAGATCTAAGAAACACCAAAATGTCTCCTTTGCCTCTGCAGATGGAACTAATACTTCTGCAGACTCTGATAATGAAAATACAGACTATCCACCTTTGCCTTCTCCACAACAACCTAATTACATACATAATACATTTCGGGGCCAAGGGAAACAACAGGGAAGACAGCAGAATGGCTACAATCAACAAAACAGCTTTAAACAATGGTATGAAGGTAACAAAGGCTTTCAACAGTTCAAACAACAAAAAAGGACTAAATATTCATTTTAAACATGTTTGCACAGTAGATAGCAGTATAACAAGATGTGATTTGAATAATTGTATTCTGAATTTATCTGGGGTTGATTTAAGTGAAACTGAAATATCTGTTTTAAAGTATGGTTTAAAGTTTTATACCAACAGCTGTACCCAGAGCACATTTTATTAAAGCAGAAGTATTTAAGTTAATAAGAAAACTGCATTTGGTTAATTATTTTCAATGTAATGGTGAAAGTATGTCAGTTAGTGAGGAAAGTGTATCTGCAAGTGAAGACGAGTTGCTGGATTTCTTGTGATTCTTCATTTGAAACATCTGAAAATGTTAATGCATATTGCACTTTAAATACTGAAATGGTTACTCGTACTAGAACTTTTATACCTGCATTTAATAACCAGGTGATTTTGCAATTTTCTAAGATGCTTAATTTTGCATTAGATAAAGTTCTGAAAGATTTTTCTTCTGAGAAGAAAGACATTTTGTATAACATGAGTAAGAATAAATGGCTGTCATTATTAAATTTATGTAAAAGATCAGACATAATTATAAAACCCTCAGATAATGGTAGAAACATTGTTATGCATTGGAAACAATACCTGAAAATGTGTATGGGCCCTTTATCTGATGGCCAAGTATATAGGGCAGTAAATATTGATGTTTTTTATCAAGCTATAATGAAGTTTAAAGAACTAGTAGCTAAAGGCCTAAGACTGGGCTATTTTACAAGAAAAGATGCCCTAAATAAATGTAATGTAGAAGGAAGCACAATGGCTAAGTTATATTGTCTGCCAAAAGACACACAAAAATGTGACCCCCCCCCCAGGTAGACCCATAGTAGCAGCACAGAATTATTTTCTCCATAATATGGGAATTTGTTTACATTGCTATCTTTTGAACTATGTAGTTAAGTTAAATTCTTATATTAAAGACACTTTCAATTTTTTAGATAAAGTAAAGAATGTTAAATGTGATGAAGAATATTACTGGATAGTTATAGATGTAAAACGTCTCTACAAGTATTACTCATGAGTTAGGTATGGAATCTGTTAGATTGTTTCTAGGTGATAGTCCTGTTAGTAATTATGTGATGGAATTATTGTATTTTTGTTTCACGTATAATTTTTTTTGAGTTTAGTAAGCTCATTTACCATCAAGTGCAAGGTACTGCCATGGGTGCATCTTTTGCACCCATGTATGTTAACCTGTTTATGGGCCTTTCTGAAGTTGTGTTTTTGTATAGATTTAATTTTTTTAATAGTTATGTTATTTTATATTGTAGATAATATAGATGGTTTGATTGTTTTATGTAAGGGGGTGCTGCAATAGCCCCCCAGTTTATAAGTGATTTAGATGCAAATCGCTTTCAGATAAAATTTGATGGCTTACAGATAGGAAAAATAGTTAACTATCTAGATGTCACTTTGACTCTTAGGAATAGTAATATAGTAAGTAGCATACACAGAAAGGGAACTGGAGATTATAATATTTTGGATAGTAGTAGTTACCATCCACCACATACTTTGAAGGCACTACTCTTTAATTAATTATTGAGAGTTAGCAGGCTATGTAATGATGAAATGGGTCTAGAAAAGGAAATAATAAAAACATGGATTAACTTCAAGCAAAGGGGATATGATGAAAATGTTATTTTCGATGCGCTTCATAAAATAATAGATACCAGCTTACTTCATAATAGGCCTTTAGTAAATAAGATAAGTAGTAATAGAGAATTTAATACTGTGTAGGAGTATAGAAAAGTCTATTTTGTTACTGTATATAATATCTTAAGTGAGAAAATTGTTGATGTCATTACATATTATTGGCCCTACTTAATTAATACAGAAGGGGTAAAAAATCTTTGTAGAGCTGTAAATGTCTCTTTCAAGAGAAGTAGAAATATCAAAGATATGGTGGTACACAATGGATTTCTTTCACCTGGTGAAAAATTAAACCTGCAGGCTTTGGAATGTGGTACCTTCCCTTGTGAAAGGTGTTTGGTTTGTTCCAACATCACCAAATGTTTTGAAAAAGTAAATGGTCTAAAATTCTGTTCCACTTCTGCTTTTTCGTGTATAACTAAATCAGTGGTATATGCTTTGTCTTGCCCATGTAATTTGTATTATATTGGGGAGACTAAAAGAATATTCAAGCTATGGTTGCAAAAACATATTAGAGACATAAAAAAATAATAGTGCTATAAGCCCTATACTCCTATAGCTTTACATTTTTTTTACTTGTCATAACAGTGACTTTTCACTGTTAAAAGCTTGTATTTTGGAACATATATCAGAAACAGATGAAGTGTTAATGAAAAACAAATTATTGTATAAAGAGACTTTATATATTTTAAAATTTAATACATTATCTCCAGCAGGTCTAAATAGTGAATGTAACTGGAGAGTGTTTCTTTAAAATGTATATATAATTAATTTAATTGATGGTTGATTAATTAGATTGTTTGATTAATTGTATTTTAAGTGAATATATTTGTGTGTGTGTGTATATATACATATATATATATATATATATATATATATATATATATATATATATATATGATAACTCTAGGAAGGCTGTGCCAAGGTGCCAGAGTGTTATTCAGTGTGAAATAACTATTTCATACAAAATTGGTGGCATCTTTTTCGCTGGCTTTGTAGTCTGGTGTGTATAACGGAAAGGAGCCTTGGTGCCCGAATTGTCCATGTAGAAAAGGTGCTATGTCATATTGCCAAGATGGTGCCATGTCAGGCACTGACACATGAAACAGTGATGACAGTTCTGAGGGTGAGGACTCGAGTCTTATTGTTCTTACTGTTCTCTGGCTTGATGTGGATGTGCCTCTGATGTCCCCTACCTATCCTCAGTCATGGTGTCCCCAATCTTTTATGTCCATCACCATCCTTGTCTGTCTTGTTTGTCCTATAATTCTGCGTCTGCTTCCTCACCTAACCTTCCTGCCTGACCCTCACATTCCTAATCCCATTCCCCAACATTCATTTCTCTTTGAAAGTTAAATAAAGTAAAAATGGGCACCTCTCCCACAATAAAAAATAATGGCCCATACACAGCTGTCCACTTTTCACATGTGTCTTCTTGATACACTTGATTTGGTACAGTTGGCTGTGCAACATTATTCTGTTGTTGTCACCTACCCTTGGTATGGTGACAGTCCAAATTCAGCAAATTCTGTTTGCATTTCTACATTTATGTTGTGAAGACGTGGATAGCCATGGTTCTTTCCCACTACATTTCTCCACATTCTTCTATTATTTTCCCTGTGTTCTTCTCTCTGCTTACCCCCCAATTTCATCATTTTCCTGTCAACCCTATTTTCACATGTTTAATCTGGTCAAAAATAGAGTCACACACAACAAATATGGACATTTGTGAGGACTTTGACATCGCACACAAATAACGAGTGACACTGAATGGCTGTTCCTATCCTGTGGCAAAATCTGGTCAGTTGTTGCCATCACCCACAGTAGTCTGGTTATCGTCATGCAAAGGTGCTTAAACATACTGCACTGTTGGAATGCATAGTATAGGCAGACAATAGAAAATAACTGACAACAGTTACTATATCAGTTCTTTGACTATCGGATGTAGCCAAGTGCAACATCCTCTGAGGAGTGTTGACATAAATCAGTTGTCTGAAGATTAATTTTTGACCATAGCATCTGAGGCATATTTTGAGATTTCAGATGCATGTCACATTATTTCTTACTGTGATGATGTACTTGAATGATATGTTTCATGACACACATCTTGCTTTTTATCCACTTAAGCATTTGACAACACATCCACGACCATAAGGAAGATTTAATACAGCACCTTTATTCTACTCATGTCTTTATCAGGTTTTGCTTCTTTGCCTCTTGATCTCCAAAGCTATCACTTAGTGATACAGAACATGGCTAATGAATACTGAGGACATACCATGAAGATGTACATTAATGACCCATAACACCACCCTTTCATATGTTTCAGTATATCTGTGTCTCACCCCTTTGTACAGTTGACTATTCATTAGGCTGATGGATGTAAATGTCACATTATGGCATTTTCTGTGTGCATTTATTTTCCATTGACTGAATAGGTTATCACTGTCCATTCAAAGGTGTTATTTTGACATGTGTGAAATATGATTTCCTTGGTAGGGTGTAGAGATAATGATCAAGTATATAAACTTAATGTTTCATCTTGACAATGGTTTGAATCCAGCATTAGGTATAACTCGTACTGCTTATTTTTATAAGCGTCTTTCCTGTGAATGGGTTGCCTTTGTATCTGTCTAACCCCCTTCTGTTTAGTCAGTTGTAGTCCTCAGCATTTGTGCGAGGTCTGGCAGTGAGCAACTGTAGTATGTGATGGTAAATGGCGTTTCAGGTGTTATTGCAAAATGCAGTGAGTGTTTGCCTTACACTGCATTGTAAACCCAGTTAACTTGTGATTTTCTGTGAAGCATGTCTTGTATGTAGTAGGTATAAAAGATTATTTCAGTAGCTGTTACACAATTTGGCCAGGCAACATATTTATAAGTCATTCCTAGGTATTCTTAAAGTCATGCTAAAAAGGTTACTATAATAATCACATTCTGACAGTCTTTGTAAAATGATCTGCATATTGGAGTCGAACCCTGCTTCAACTCTGCTTTTTCATTTAACTGTGAGAGTTTCAGCTTGTGCCAGAGAGAGAGCTAGGTTGAGAGGTGGATTTTCTCCACTAAGCACTGTCCAGAGTGCTGATGGCTGTGCATCACCACTAAGCCTGTTTGCACTGTAGAAGGCAAACCAAATTAAAGTTTTTCACTTTTATCTTCAGCAAACAACACTGCCGACAGCATACCATCACATAAATGTAGAAGTCAAGCACAACACTTCATTTTTGAATTGAGCTTTATAGCTAACATGGAAAGCACAACTTGCAAAGCATATGTAAGAAACATGTTAAGATAAAACATGTCTGTAATAAATGTAATCGGAATCCCAACATTTCCTCTCTGATCCTTATTTGTGCAAGGATTGGCAGGGAGCAATACTGAACACCACTAAACATTGGTACTTCATGGTCCCATTTCAATACATCAAAGTACATTCATGCATGCGCTAACACTTTGCCAAAATTCACGCAAATATATTTCTCAGCATTGCGCTTTAAGAAGAGATTTGTAACAAAAATAAGTACAGCTATTCTATTATAATACTTCATTACATGGAAATCGTTTAATGTACTCATGTGAAATGCAGTGAACTGTGTGGTTTACTGACCACTTCATTCTGGACAGTTGAGTCTGCACTGCAGCACTGACACAAATGATATACAACCACTTGTAACGTTGATGCACATAACTCTTCTTTTTTTGTCCCTCATGTATTGGGCAGTAAGTATTGCTTGGCATTGACAGTCCACTTTGTCTATGTATGAGCACACACCTTTACTAATATCAGCACCATTCATTAAGGTTTACATACCATCATCATAACCCCGTGTTCAATGAATGATTCATTGTCCATCCTGTATTTCACAAGTATGTATGTCTCATATACACAAGACAGTTAGTTACATGTCACTGTCAATTCTGCTGTATACATTAATGACAGCATAGCTGACATAAGTCAGCAGTATGTATGTATGTATTATTGATAACATTGCACTTACTCCGTCATATCAACAAATATGGAATTGCACAAAACTTTCAACATCACAATATCTTCTCTGACAGAATGAGAAGCTAATTCTATTTACACTGCACTGTTAAATTGTAAAAGTCAGACTTCTGCAGTGGCTGTTGAATTAAGTACTGCGCCCTCTACATTGTGTCAGTAGGTAGGTAGAGTGTTCTAATCTCACAACTATTAATGTGTGTGTAACCTAGCATTAATTTTACACTGCAAGGTGTTGTCACACCCTTCTCTCAACATCATCTCTCCACCACCACACTGATGTTCTCATCTATAAAGTACACTCTCACACTATAAAAGTCAGACTTCTGAGGTGGCATTTGCCTTAAGTACTGTATGCTGTAGCTATTTAGTCTAGAGTACTGTTTGCTGTAGATTGCATAGTACTTTGTTTTTTAGATAGGTAGGGGGTTCTAATCTCACAACAGTCAACTTGTGTGTGTGATGGTGGGTCCATTGCATCTCTGGAGGTGTGTTCTTTTGACTCCCACTCACGAGAAACTTTTACATGGTCAGATCCATCCCACATCCCCTTTTCACTCTGCCCACTAACGCATACTGTCTGCAACACACTGATAAGGTCATCACTTCAGTAATTCACTCTTATACCACTAGAGTCAGACCTCTCTTGTGGCTTGTGTATAATACATTTGTTTGTCGATTGTGTCATTCGATAGGTAGGGAGTTCGAATACAACAGTGAGACTCTCCTGATTGTGTATATATGAATGTAAATTGATGCAGGAGCATCTGACACCTCTTAGTACTGACAACATTTAGAATTTGACATAGCTGTAGAAGTCATTTTTTCGCCCACATCTCCTTTGCATGACACAGCTGATGTCATCTTTTCAAAGAGGTCATGTGGATCACATGCACTCAGACTTCTGTGGTGCATCCGTGTAATACATTTGTTTGTAGATTGTGTCAGTCGATAGGGAGTTCAAATACAGCAGTCAGATTCCCCTGACTGTGTGTGTGTGTGTGTGTGTGTGTGTGTGTGTGTGTGTGTGTGTGTGTGTGTGTGTGTGTGTGTGTGTGCGCGCGCGCGCGCACGCATGTCACTGGATGCAGGAGTGTTACACTTCTTAATATTGACAACATTTAGAATTCCACATAGCTGTAGAAGTAATTTTTGCTCAAACATTTCTTTTGCGTGACACGGCTGATGTCATCCTTTCAAAGATGCAGTGTGGCTCACATGCAGTCAGATTTTTTCTGTGCTGTGTACATATAATACTCTTGTGTGTAAGTTGTTTCAGTACATAGGGAGTTCAAATACAGAAATGACTGACATCTGTGAGTGTGTGTTTCTTCCTTTTACTGTACAGAACAGGCTGCAAATACATACATGAGGTTTATCTATACAGTGTGCTTGTGCTGTACAACCACTTTTTTGCAGAAATATGTAGGTAGTACACAGTGGTGATGCCATCCATTGAAATGTGCAGTGCCACAGCCAAATAAATCTGTAGTTGTTCATGTGTTTCAACAAAACGTCATTAGCCTGTGATGTTAGCTATGTCGTTCAAATCCTGATGTCACTGCTTACAGTCAAAGTACATGTAGTTAACAATGTCACCCACATGTGCTATGTTCATGCGTAGATGTAGCTTCCTGTTACAAGAGTTTATTCTACATTTCCTTTGGAAAGATTGTATTGAAACTAATGCTGTCATTTGAATAGATTGCCATTCCATCACAGTTGTAGTGAAACACCTCCTTATGACTGAGGACATAAGACAATGCAATGTATCTTGTTGCCTAAGTAAGGCATGTGTTCCTATATGGGATTATATCCATTTTGTACATAATTGTTTTTCTACCATCACAGTGACAACAACAGGGGGCTACAGGTGTGTTTGGGTATAGTTAGCATCAGGCAGTCTTGTCTGACATACAGCAAGATTCTTTCTGTAATTACAGGGACACATATTCCTTGATTCATACACATGGTGTAATGCTT
This sequence comes from Protopterus annectens, assembly GCF_019279795.1. Lineage (NCBI taxonomy): Eukaryota > Metazoa > Chordata > Ceratodontiformes > Protopteridae > Protopterus > Protopterus annectens. The sequence goes on from NC_056733.1 coordinate 52,684,972, forward strand.
TCACATAACCACACATATGACAATTAGTGATGCACTTATACCATTGCACATTCGTTGATCCCACTGTGGTGTTGACTTTCTCAACACTTAGACAACTGTTCTAAAACAGCACTGAGTGACTGTAAGCAATTGTGTCCTTAACTGTTCTGCATGAAAGACACCCTCCAATTTTACTTTGTATATATAGAATGGCAGAGACCTCCCTCATCAATTTTAGCCAATAAAAATTATGGACAAATAAAGTACAACTGATTGAATGACTTCACATAGGTGGAGTTCAACAGCTGTGATAGTTCCACTATGGCAAATGTGATTAATAGCCATATTGCTATTTGGAGGAGTCGTACAGCTTGATGTTCAATTCTAGCATAGGGTTTCATTTTGTGTGAATGTACTGACATTATACAGCAACCATTACATCACATCAATCTTATCCCTTGATATGTTGCATGAAGACATGTGAACGTACCTTTGGATTTCATGGCAGTAGACATTTGTTCTGCCAATGTCATGGTGAGAGAGCTACTTTGGCACATGCATCGAGTACTGTGTTATACTTGAGTGTGCTCCAGTTCTTGGGTGGTATGTGTACAGACATACAGAAAAACCTTCCTTGAACATGGAACATTGATGTAGTACTGATCAGAACGGTGTGCATACTAGCATAGTCATTTAATAGCTATCAGTCTGACATGATGCTCATTATCAGGTATCTTTTTTTAATTCACAAATTTATTTCAGTTGTTTGTGGCAATATCCATTGCAGCCTCCTGTGGCAGGTGTGGACAGTACACAGTTCTGGGGAATAATTTGCATCATGGTGTGGGGATTGCATCTGTTCTTATTTGTCTGCACAATAATTGTGTCAGGCAGGAGTGCCTTAAGCAAGAGTATTACATAAGTCACAGACTGGTTCCACATTTGTAACGCCACACTTACCTACATATGGGATGCATGACCATTAGAATATTGAAGTGCATAATTCCTTTCAAGGGTGATTCTCCTCATACATGTGTTAGACCTATTTTTGTGCTGTATACAGTTAATACACAGGACAATGTTAACATTGATAGGATGCGTTCAATTCTTGCAAAAGGAGGCTGTGGCTTCTGAGCTATTCATATTTTCCAGCATGTTATATTTTGACAAATGCACTCTGTGCAAATATCCCATAATGTATGTACTATCCTTATGAACTGTTATCTCAACTCAGCATTCCAGTGACCTTCATGTCACGTAATTCCCTTCTGTTACAATGTTAATTTGTGTAATAGTCTTATCCTATAATATAATATCTCCTGTCATTTACCTATATCTGCTGATACATATTGCAAAATGTTATTACAAAATTGCCCTTGTGACATAAGTAACTTCACATCAATTAATTTACTAGAATTTTAATATTTACCCTTTTCTCTCACATATTTCTGTATACATCTCTCTGATTTCTGTGCACATTGTCCTCAGTACACTTTTCCTGTCTGTATCATAGCTGCCAATACCGTTTCCCCTTCCTTTTTACTTATTTCTGTATTCATATGTTTGGTTTATGTGCACACTACACTAAGTGTACTTGCCCTGCCTGGTACAACTTGCATTATTTGCCCTATGTAGTTTTTTTGTGCTGTCTGCGATAGTATGCTTAACAGGTTTGCCTACAGGCAAGCTTGTTTGTTTAATGTGTGTGCTAATATTGCTCAACATGTTTTCCTGGCTACGAACAATTGCTTATATTCCTGTAAACACAGTGAGCAGCATGCATATATGATTAGCACTGTTGCTCATTGCACTAACAAGTAAGCAATATATAGGCTTCGCATGAAGCTTACACATGTGGTCAAGAATCATATTGATTGACTATATTTCTGTTAAGATATTATATTGATTTTTTATATTTAAATTATGAACTGCTACTATAATGAACTGACATTTTCATAGTGTTTTTCAAATCTAGAATAGTTAACATTTTCAGAGACAGTTATACAAGTTGTGAATGAGTTTTCAGCATTGTCTGCTGGCGATGGTATCTTAATGGTCTCACTAGACCCTCTAAACATACCACAATCTACAAAAACAATTTCCTGCATGATGCATTCTGAGCAAAGGTTTCTCATTGCTCTTCAGCAGATGTCTTCTATTCCTCCTGTACACTTCCACCCAGAGTCTTGACCACAAATTATATTGTCAGTTCATGTCTTGAATTAACAGTTTTTGGTTGTCAAGACAAAATTTGCTGTTCAGTTTTTTCTGTACCTTTGAAAAAGTTGTGGTTCATTTATTGTAATGCCACATGTTTGGATAAATGCTGCTTCATTCTCTGTTGTACACGAGTCTTATTCTGGAGAGTTAAGAATGAAGTCTGCATAAGTAGCTTACATTTCAGGTTAAAATCCATAAGCTGTAATGCTGATGACATACAAGTGCTTTGAGGTAGAGTATTTCAGCAAAACCATGTGATGGTCACTGTTAATGCTTTTTGCCTTTTTCGTTAAGTGCTTAATAGTTTGAACATTTTTTTTTTAATTTAATCTTTAGACTCTGTGTGCTCTGACCTTGAAATTAACACGCTCGATCTTCAGATTCCCTTAAAAGTTTAAATTCTGACTTCCCTATTGAGGACCATTTTTGCTTTGACATAGCTAACCAAAATCAACCTTTGTATGCCCTTTCTTTGCACTTGACTACTGTCAAATGCAAATCATGAATTTTGTTCAACATTTCTTGTCCTTCTTGATTTGGTATAATCAACTTACCTGCTTTGACCAACATACTAGAGGTACAGTTTACCTACTTTCTGAATGAAAAGTAAGGTTGAATTTCCTTTGGAAAAGTAAGTTGCTTCACTTACAGAAATGCTTCTCTAGATCTTCCTCAGTACTCCTCTGAAATTCTTTAAATTTCCTGTTCCTCTTTATTCCATCTACTGTTTTAATCCATTTCTTCTAACATCCTTCAGAAGAAGTTAGGAAGTTACTAGGCTATTGGCACTGAGGCCCTTATAAGCCTAGCCAAGAGTTTAGCCCATGTTTAGACAGGTCAGCACCCGATGCCCCTGTCCAGCAGGGACATGAGTGAAATCCCAGGGATGTATTTTCTGTTTCCCATCCAGTTATCCATGTTGCACTTAAAAAGGGGTAAAGAGGTACTCTGCTTGATGTGGAGAGGAAGTATATTCCACAGATGGGAGAGCCTCAGGGACACAAATTTGTTCTGCCAGCAAGTCCTATAGATATCATAGACCAGGTTGAGGCCATGTGTGTGGGTTACTCGAGTGTTGCTTGACTTGCAGATATGCAGCAGTCCCATCAAGGAGGGGTCTGAGATCATCTTATATGCCAGAGGTCACCTCTGAGGAGTCTTTTTGAAGCTGAGTAGAGGGATGAGGTTTTTAGCCTATCTGTGTATGGGAGATTTTTGAGGCCCTGGATTCTCCTGGTGAGGAAGCTCTTTGGTCTCTCCAGCTACTGCATGTGCTTTGCGAGGTACATCCTTCTTACATATTTTGCTGCCCCCTATAAGACTGTTATGGTTAGGTGTTACCTCTTAAATTATATCGGCCATAAATGCAACTTTATTCTCAATTCTCAAAATAAGCCAGGCTTAACAGTTCTTCAGCTATTATCTGACTGTGATATCAGGTTAAACCATGCCTATTCAGCATCCTTTTACACTGTCCCCTAATCTTCCAGTCAGAGGCAATCCAGCATCCTCTTAGACTGTTTCCCAATCTTCTAGTCACAGGTATATTTCCATAGCTCATCTATGTTGCTTTACCAAGCAGAAGCTTAGATACATCAGTATGAACTTAATATAGTTTCATTTGTTGAAACATGGCTGAAAATGGATTCTTCTGCTTCAGCTACCTCTTCAAAACCAAGCTGAGTTTATCACTAAAACAGTAGAAAAAAATAGACAGCTGTGCTGTGTCTACATTTTCCCTTCTACAGCTTTACACAGACCCCCACCCATAAATGCAACTTTATTCTTCTAGGAGACTTTAGTTTGGGCTTCCTCTGACCTTTGAGGGCTAAACAAGAGCAGAATACCAGTTTCTGTAATCTCACCCAACATATTACAATACATTGCCCTACCCCACTCCTTCCAAAGAGTCTGTTATTGATAGAATTCTAACAGTCGCCCCATAGATCTCTTGCATCCCAAGTACTCACACTTAATGTCTCAGTGGTCCTTCAAGAAAGCTCCATATTCTACCACTCCTTCATGAGTGCACATAATTTCCCTCCCAAATGGAGCTTTTAGCTGCTTAAGTTCCTGTCAGACCCTAACATCTCTCTCTAATACTAATCTGATCCTTAGTAATACCAGTAAGAAAAAAACTTCTACCCTATTAGAAATTGCAAACTACATGGAAATCAGTGCCCATGACTTAACCTGACCTTAAAGACAATGTGCATCAAAAGGACAACACCTCTTCCATGTGGAAAGTCGTAAAAAAATACTATAACAGTCTCTACATTTTCCCAAGAACCACACTAGAAGAGCTGTCAAAGCCATTGAGTCAACTTATTTCACAAATAAAATGTATTAGACAGCGTCAGATTTTAATGGTTTGAATTCATAAAACTTCTTGGCCTAATATAACTAACAGTCTTCTCAAATACCCAGCAAATGGCCCTGTCTTCTTCAGTTAAACAACATAAACATTTAAAAACCTCTTTAGCATTCCTTCCTCCTTGCCCCGGCCAGATAACCTTCCATAACTTGAAATGTTATCCCACAATCCTCTTTATTTATTGCTCAGCTTTAAAGTTGTAAGCCTCTCACATGTCAGTACACAAACTTCTTGTCACAGTGTCTAGTAAATCTTCCTATGCAACATTCTTTTTCATCAAAAATTTCTTAATAAATCAAGTATACATATGTTACTGTCCATAGAAGTTACACCTCGGTAACTGAAATCGACTGCTGTAATCCATGTCCTTAAAACCATAAATGCTATCCTGACCACTTCTGTCCTATGACTATCCTAGGTCCTTTAGCTGTATTTTAAAACACCTGTATAAACAAATCGTGCAGTTCTTGAGAGAGAGTTTTATTATGTCTGTCAAGTAATTTTTTTTTCTGCCCTACCTGTAACACCTTTACTGCTGTTTCAGGCTTGTGACATGTTTTTCACTAATATGGATAAGGGCCTTTACACCGGTGCACTTTTCATAGACCTGACAAAATGTCAACATTTGCCTCTCTTGATCAGTTTCTTCATTAAACTGCTGTCTTTTATACATCGTCTCAATAGACCATTCTAAATGAAATACAACAAAATGCTTTCTTTGTCATCTCAGTTCTGGAGTACTCCAAGGATTCTCCTTTTTTATTAAACGCAGTCCTCTCTGACCTCTGTATTGATGCAACACTATATACAGATGTCGTCTTCCTAATAAAAGCTTCTAAGGCACTTTATGTTCAACAGTCTTTTCATGAAAACTTTGACTGCATTGATCCTGATTCTCTAATTACAAGATGACAGTGAATGCCTCCGAACTGAACCCATGCTTTCTGGCAAATCTTGAAGACTGCTTTAATTCAAGCTGCCGCTGACTCCATAATCATTTCCACCAGATAGGTGGAATCATAAATTATATGTAACCTCTGTCTGACTTTTTCAGTGAAGATGTGAACAGAATCACCACCCTAGTTTGAGAAAATATGGACTGTCGTATAGAAACACTGTCCCATAGCACTAGATAATGTATTTCTAGAAATATTCTGATCCTGATGTGCAGAATATTCTTTACTATTAATTGTACAAGGAAACTTCAGCTTAAACCCTCCAAAAAATTCCAAACTCCCTACACAAGATCTGCTGCTTTAGAATACTCAGTACTAAGGCTTGTCATGGCAACCTTCTGCTGTTGACTAACATATTTCTCACTGCCTACAAGCAACCAAACTATTTTCCACTACTGCATACAAATGCTGTTTCTAAATGTCTGCCATCACCTTACTGGAAATATACATTATACTATCATTCGTCAGTGTCCTTTTACTGTAAAATTACAGAATGGGCTTTTAATGGATTATCTCCAACAGTCTGGAACTCACTTCCATAAATTTAACCACATTTCAAATCTCCCCAAAATACCACATATTTGACATTATCAATTTACAGTGCAAATACTGTATCAGACCACAATAGCATCAGTTCTCCTTGCTGTCTGCTTAGAACCAAGATAATTACTACTCCACTTGGTTATAGATGTCTCTACTTTCAGTAAACGTTTTGCAAGTTCATGTAAAATTGCTTGCCCGTTTTATACACGTCAGAATGCAGTACATCCTATTTGTAGCCATTCTCTATCTATATTTATTACTGTAACTATTCTGGTTTTGTTGTTTATTTGTTTTGGGGTTTGTCTGACTGGGATTAGTCAGAAACCCCTTTTCAGTTGAGGCCAAAGGAAAAAAGCTTCAACATATTACAAACATATTTAAACAAACATTGAGTAATATACATGAGCAAAACTGAATAATATAGATTAGCAATTACGCATACATTTGCTAATTAGATACAGTCATATGAAAGTAGAGCCAATTATTACAGTATGTATGATAGTTATACATTAGTAGATCTTGAACATTGAGCATTTGAAGAGGTGTGTTACTGGGTTTGTTAGATAATAGATCGTATGTCTAGTGCTTAGAAATTCAAAGAAAATGAGGTGAGGGCAGGAAGGAGGTAGGGAAGACCATGTATTTAAGAGGTGAGGTGCAAAGCAGGTTCAGAGACAGTTTTATATATGGCTATCATAAAGTTTATATTTGAAATACCGATGTGGGTATGTCACAAAATAGTATATATAGCTGGGAGATGCTAATAAAACTCCTCAGATAATGGCAATGAGCGGTTTTGGGGTATATGATTCTGAAAGAAGAGAAATGATTTGACAACATGGCAAGCTGAAGATAAAAGTGGGATTTATCCTGGAGAAGTGTAGCAGCAGATCTATTGATCTGATGCATGAAGGTTTAGTTGTGTTTTACATGAGTTTACATTCTGAATAGATTTCAGTGGTAGTGTGATGGGGTTCCATTGTTTAGCTACATAATTTGAATATAGTCATCTGCAGTATTAGATGATTTGGTTGTAGCCATCATTGATTTTTCTTCAGAGAGTAACATTCTGTTGGGGTCTAGTGTTGTATTAAGTTGTTAAGGGCTGTGTAATTTTCTGGTTTATAGAGAAGTCTGTGTATTGTAGTTAGCTGAGAAAGAAGTAGGTGATGTGATAGTTCTAACCAGTTTGATTCTCTCGGGGCTAGGCAGAGGTGTGTTCTGTTATAGTTTACTGCAAAGTTGGCTATTTGTGGCACATCTTATAAGTAAAGGCATCACATCTAGATCTAAGTATATCATAATTCCATTATATCTTGCCCTTATCAGACCAATAATTGAGTACAATGCACCCTTTTGCATGTACCTCGCCAGACACCGGAAACAACTGGAAAGACCACAGAGGTTTCTTACCAAGAAATTACAGGGTACATAAAACAAGTCTTACTCAGGAAGACTGAAAGCCCTGTCACTGTATTCTGCCTCCTACAGGTTGATAAGGAGTGGCCTGTGCCTGGCTTACAGGGTAGTCTCTGACCTGGCCCTGATGGAAATGCTACACATTCATAATTCTAACTGCACAAGGGTCACTTGCTCTCAGGATCTTAACCTAGCCTCAGGTGTGAACAGGTCATGCTAGAGAGACAGACAAAGCTCACAGAGACTGCCACTTCTCAGGAACAAGCTTCAAATTCATCTGAAATAGAGCCCCTCCCTGACCGTCTTCAAATGCAAGCTAGATCAATGGATAGGTGACCGCAGATTAACTCTTGGGGTGGTGCCCATGTCCCTGCTGGACAGAAGAAGTTGGTATTAGCTGCCATAAACCATTACCTCTGCGAACATTACTCACCTAACCATCAACAAGTGGGGCAACTCAGGATAAATATGGCTGGGCTTGTAAAGGCTGTAGGGCCATAGCCGACGTTAGGCACCCGCGGGGAGCCTCCAGTTATTTTCCCTACAAATGAGGGCCCCCATACAGCAGCTGCGGGTTTCTCCATTACTTCCTCGGCAGCTCACGGTGGACATCCGCACAGCTGCGTGACGTCACCGCAAGATCACAAACTTTGTTTTTTTTTTTTGTTTTATTTTTCCCCCTTCATTTGTCAGCAAGCTGCTCTCAATCAGGTCCGTTTCAGTGAAGCGAGTGACCTGATTGGCTGCAGTATCCAGAAAAGTAAGTTTTTTTTTTTTTTTTTTTTTTTTTTACATATTAGAATTCCAGAGTAGGGTCGTTGTAAGGCAGTTGGCAACATTTTGTATACATATTTTTTTATACATTGCATTTAGGAGGAGCATAGCTATACGCTGAAATTAAGTAACACATTAACTGTACAGATTTTCGCAGAAATGTGTAGATTTTTGCCTCGTATTTTTGGCCCGATTTTAATAAAATTATGGTTTCATGTAAGAAATGGAATAAAATGACAATTCCTGAAGCCTTTATCGGCAGTTCAATTATATAAACTGTGAATTAATAATAAAAACATTTACTTTTTCATGTTGTTTAAGATGGTTTGTCTGAAGGTAATCAACACAATGTTGTATTTCATAATGGGTCAAATCAGTAAAATATAAAATGGTACAGCTATCTCCCTGGAGTGAGTAGATATGTCCATGAAAATTAGATGGATTACATAAACCCAAGTATTTCTTGTGTTCTGATGAAATGGTGATATGGCGATCAGGAAGACTTAATTTCTTTTTGTTTGTACTGATGTCATAATTTTAGCAGTAAGCATAATGGTCAGTGAAGAAGGTAAATAAAAAGTCAGTGTGACTATGTACCTGTTAGTTTACAGAGATTATTATTAGTATTATTATCATTTTTAGTATATCCATTACTTCATCAGTGTTGTTCATTGTTGTTTTTTTAAGCATAAGTGACCTTGGCCATAATGGCAGAAAGTTTGAAATGGTGTAAATTTTAGATTAAAACTCCTCAAATCTAATTAAAAATAAATACCTTATCTTTTCAGGAGTTATATCTTACTAAATTAGCAGAGTAAAGTCACCATTAGACTAACGGGTTTGTAGTTTGCCTTGATGGGCTACCAGACTGATTCCTTTTCATTTGTGTGCCTGATTTTAAAGTTTTATATTACTATTCATTAAATGTGTGCTCATTAATTTTCTACTATGTCTTTTTTTGTAATATCAGTAGTAATGAGTAGTCCAAGTACAGCCAGTGTTGGGCACCTGTGAAACCTGCGGCCGGGAGGAGTTCCTGATTGTTTCCCCTGAGAACGAGGGCCCTCATGCAGCAGCCATGAGTTTCTCTGTTTCCTCCATTCATTCCTCAGCAGCTTGTGGTGGACATCCGCAGAGCTGTGTGATGACACAGTGTGAGTGCAAACTTTTTTCCTTTTGTTTGATTTTTCGGTAAGCTGTACTAAATCAGGTCCACTTCAGTGAAGCAAGGGACCTGAATGGCTACAGCAGCCAGAAAAGTAAGTTGTGTTTTTTTACATATTAGAATTCCAGAGTAGGGTCAACATACCTCTTAACTATACAGATTTTTGCCCCATATTTTTACCCCAACTTTAATAAAATTGTTTTTTTAGCAAATTGGTGGCAAATCATTAATGATTGTGAGGTGACCCAATAAAAACCTGCTGGTGGTTAGGAGAAAATGAGGAGGAAAAAATATTATTAATTTTCTGATTATGCTTTTTATCCAAAACAGGGTTGTGGTGTGATCCTGTTAGGATAAAGTCTATAATCAGTGAATGAACGTGAGCAAGATAATTGATAGAAATGAGCAGTCCAGAGTGACCCATCTTGGTGTTTACCTTGGATTTTAAGAAAGCTGATGCTTGTCTGTCTTCAGGAATGTTTCTTCTTCTTCTTCCAGGGAGTCTCATAAATACTGGCAGAACACCAAAATCTGTAACTGTCAAATCCTTTGCTCAAGAATTCTGGGCAAAGCCACACATAATATCAGAATAAAGGCTCAAAATTAGGAACACTTTTTAAATATTAATTTTAATTCACTTAAAAAGCTAATAGAATAATGCATTTTGCATCAACTTGTATTTTTTGGACAATAAGAAGTATGAAACTCTGGTGTCTGGATTTATTGATTGTAATCTTGAATTATTTAACAGAATATCAAACTTTTTTTATGAGGGACAGAGTAAAATTTATGAGGCAAAATCAGGTACATTCTGTGAAATCAGTGACAGTGATAGGTATACATTACTCCTCAGTAAGGTAAATAAAATGTACTTACCCCTGCTGTTGTCTGATGACTACTTAATAGTCACTGATCTGCTGGGACAGTTCAGGTGTTGTACAGTGTATTGCTATTAGCAGATATAATTACAAAGTTATGGTTATGCTTGTGTGTATGTGTGTGTGTGTGTGTGTCTGTAAAAAATATCAATGATTTTTATCTATACACACACACACAATAATGCCGGGCATTTACATAACCCTTCTATGTGTAACAGTTAAAAATGCAGTTACCAAGTAATTATATTTCAAAAGTAAGGCATAAAATACATCACAGCAAATTCAGATACTTAGAGCATCTAGGAGTCTGGTGGCCACCACATGCCACAATGTATAAATGTATTTTGACATGGACTTAGTGATAGCCTCTACCCTCAACCACACCCACTCTAAAACCAGCCCTGCATAGATGTGTATCTGTAAGGTTGCTGAAGGTTGTGTGGAAGGGCTGGCAATTGTGTGTTCATTACTTCTTTAACTCTCATCACAATCAAACCTTAGACATATACAGAAGAGGTCATTATAGCTTCTGTTGGAGAGAGAGTCGTAGTTTTCTCACAGACCTCCGAGGTGTAAAAAAAGTTAACTATAGCATGTGCAGGGGCAGTGTGCTGTATATTAGCAGCAAAGTGGAATTCATTACTGTAGTCATTATTTTTTCCACTTTAGTCATTTTACACCAGGCACATATAGCTGTGATTGCCTTTGAGAGGAAGGGGTAAGGACTGAGGAGGCATGCTATGTATATATATATATATATATATATATATATGTGAAAGCAGTCACTTAAAATACATGACCATGGCCATCTGAACTTCTGATTTCATCTCAATCTAACATCAGAGGGATGCCCAGGCAGTGGCTGTCTTTTTTCTTTGGGGGATGGTAGGGAGGCAGGCAGTATTCTCAGGATTTGTGTGTCCTTAAAACAAATGTATTGTTACTTTATTGTGAGGTACTATTTTGTCAGCTTTAAACATTAACCCTTGGCTACAAACTATGTCTTTCTTGAAAGAAAAAAGTAAGGCTGAAATTCTTTTCTGAGTTATGATTTTTTTTCAGGCCATCATTGGATTAAAAGATTGGGAAAATGTTTTAAACTGCAAGGAAAACTAAAGTTGAACAGCAACACTGAATTTCTTTCCTTAATTGCAGTTTCTGTTCAAGCTCTCATTGGAGGAAATGGTTGTATAAAAACTAAAAATAAAGTAAAATGCATTTCAGAGCATATAGAAAATCATGGATTCTTGAAAAAGCTGAAGAGTAAGGCAAAATGTGAAAAAAGGGGAAAGAAAAGTAAGGTGCATAATGTGGAGAGGAGTTGGAGCAGATGGGAGTCCATGTGATGTTTGTGTGTCTGGAGGGCAGTGCTTAGGGCACCATTTCACCTAAATCCAGACCCGTATATAGAATTGCTGTAATGTATCATTGCTACAACAAAATGCCAGTAACTGTGAATGTCTTTCTGTGAGATGGGCCTACATAGTGTGCTACAAAGGCCTCTCATAATATAAAAGCACTGTAACTACAGTTCAGTCTATGTATACTACCTCCAAAACACTACAGCATGAACTAAAAGGTTGTATAGGAGAGGTGGCAGTAACAGGATGATACTTAGACTGGAAGTGTCCAAGGGGCCCCCAACTTGACATTTGCTGGGCACCCCCAAAATGCTAACACTGTCCCTGTCTAGGGCCGTTAGCCTAGTAACCTCCTATGAACCTATAATATTGCTCAAGTATTGGCAGTTGTGAGACTTGAAGTTTAGTGAAGACTGAGGCAGTGTGGAGTAGAAATGGCAATAAGAAGAAGAGACTATAAAGTTTCTACTTATGTCAGAGAGGTAGGTATTTACTCTGTATAATATACTTAATTTTTGATATTTTTTTTTATTCATGTGTGGTACATAGTGGTTAAATTTCAACTGATTATCTGCGATGACACCCAGTAATTTTGTGCGATTTACTTGGTCTATCATGGTGGTGTTGGCAGAAACAATAGTGAATAGTGCCTTGGGGTGAAGAGAAGTAATTTAATTTTATTTGGTTTAGAAGTAATTGTGAATTCTTCAGCCATTCTTCAGTCGGTAAGAAGGATTGTTGTGTAAGGTCTTGGAGTTTAAAGAGAGTTTTGGCAGAACAGATTAGGATCAAGTCACCAATGTATTGAACTAGTGTAGTATTGTTTGTAGCAGAGTCAAGGTCATTGATGAATATGTTGAAAAGTGTGAGACCTAGTATAAATCCTTGTGGGACACCAATACTTATTGGCAAGAAGGGGGAGAAATCATTTTTCCATTTCACTGCTTGTGCTTTATTTGAGAGGTAGCTATGGAACCATTTCAATGAACAGTTGTTGAGCCCTAAGGATGAGAATTTATGTAAGACTCTCTGCTGGGAAATGGTATAAAATATTTTGATAAGTCTAAGAAGATAGTGGAGACTTGGTTTCAGTTGTTTCTGTGGGTGTTGACAGTATTAACAAAATTCAGCAAAGCAGTAGTGCTATGATTAGGATGGAAACTGTGTTGGGTTAAAGACAGAAGCTAGTTGTCTGTTTGATAGTTAAGTTGCTTATGAATATATTTTTCTCATATTTTTGAGAGGAGCGATAACATGACAGTTAGCCAATTGAAAGATCTGTATTGTTTCCACTCTTGTAGTAGAATAATGAATGATTTTTTTTCATTTAGCAAGGAGACTTTATTTTCAGATATTGATTTATCATAAGCTCATATGTGTGTACTAGGCTAATGGCCCTGGTACCTTTACAAGCCTAGCCCATAGGATTACCCTGGCATCGTGCCACCCAACCTTAGTTCCCAATGCCTCTGTCGAGTAGAGCCACTGGAGTGATTCCTGGGGTGAATTTTCTATTTTCCATCCACTCATCAAGATTTCTCTTGAAGAGGGCCAGTGAGGCGTATGGGAAGTCTATTCCATAGAACTGAAACTGGATATGCAATAGGCTCAGTTTCTATTTTAATATATTTGCCAGTTAAATTGTTATGGCAGTTGTATTAGGCTTTATTTTTAGGTAGTTTTTGATGGTATCTTTGGGAACTGGTTGGAAGGAGAAATGTTGAAGGTTATTAGATTGAATCTGGACCTCAAATTGATTATTTGCCTGGTTGGTTAATGACTGTACTGTCTGTGTAAAGTAGTATTAAATTGGTTGGCTATGGTATCATTTTGTTTCTGTATGTTTGGTGTTGGCACTTTTAGGCTAATTATTACAGAAAGCAGCCAGTTGAGCAATTAGCAAGGAAGCACAAAGTAGAGCAGGTTTTCTTTCTTTTACTGAATGTGCACACCAAGAAGATGATCTAGGGAAACAAATTAACTGGCATATGTGGGGTAATGTAATTGTCAAGAAAACGAACAGTGGGTATCTTGCTAAGTGGTCCTTAGATTGCAAGGACTACTCCTTTGGGGGGAATGTATCTGGCTAAAGTTAATGCACACCAAGGCTATTCTTATTAAACTTGTTTACATTGCACAGTGTCAAAAATTTCAGTGAAAAACGTTGTAGATGTGTGCCTTGTGCCAGAGCTCCTGCTATGTGTGGGACAAGAACTTATGTAATGTCCACAGGCTATTGCACAATGACAAAAATCACAGTGGAAAGCTTCACAGATGCCTATTTCCTGCTGGGTGTCCCAACCTCATATTCAGGCTATTTCTCTTACTCTAATGTACATACAAACAGACGTTTATGTCTAAATTCTATCAGTTGTGCTAAGCTGATGGGCCACCCTCTCCTCCCTGCTCTCTTGCTCCACCATTCCAAGCTTAAATTGACCTCCCTGGACATTCTTAATCCAGATGGAACTGAAAATTAATTCCTTTTCTCTCCTATCTTCATTGTTAAAAAACACTACAACTATTTCATAATTTTTCTTTAGCACTTTACTGCCTTGTTCAAATGTAAGGTTTGTTGCACTCTCTCTCCCTTCCTAGCCTACTCTCCTCTCATTGAGAACTACTTTTTTTGCCAATCCTACATAAAGACACACTGCTACGTAGAGAGTTTTCCTAAACCTTCTCCCTGTAGCACATCTCAATAACAAACTTACCTGTATGATGGTTTTTCTTAACTAGTTTACTGGACCTGGGCCAGACTGCTCTGTTTGGCCTCGCTATGCTTGGGTGCACTCCAATCCCCTACCCTACCCCCATTCCCACACATTCCTACTTACCTGAGATTATACTCTAACCACCTTGATACTGTCATACCCACTGTACCCATTTAGCCAGTTAAAGTCTTCACCAAACTCTATTCCCTCCCTATCTCCTATCACCATCCTCTATATACATCACCAACATCTCTTTCCCCTATAATCTCCTATCCACCCTGTTAGTCTTGACAAGCTTAACTACTCTCATTCACTTTCCTTCCTCCTAACTCCTTTCTTTTTTGTTTCTCTAACTGAAAACAGACCTTACTACACATACCTAACTACAGCTCCTCTTAAATCTCATTCACACCCTCCCACATCATGCACCAGCTCTACCTTACAACCCCTACTCTTCTACCTTACGTTCTTACCTTCCTATCACATAAAACTGAATTACCTACAACCATCTCCTACACTTACACATTCTATAACCCACAACGAACCTCCCTTACCCTTCTTAATCTCTCCCTCTCTGTATAATATCTCCTACATACGACTCCATATAATCAAAATATCTACTCACAATCCTACCTCCTCTAAACTCAAGTTTATATCCTTTACTGATTACTTCTGCCATTCAAATCCCACTGTATTACCAAATATTCTTCTGGATTGGGACAGCCAGCCCAATCCAGACCCCCAACATCTCCACACCCCACCACCATCCCTACACTACCCCCCCAATCTACCACCAAACACCTTACTATCTACTCAATAAATATACAAAGCCACTTAATAAAATTATTGACCTTCACTCTTGGATAGAGCACTGCTCCTCTCATATCTTAACCCTGTCTGAAACATGACTAAAACCTCACATCGCTAACACCAAAATCTTAACTCCCAGCTATAATATCTACTGTCAAGATAGGCACTCCAAAATGGGGGAGAGTGGCAATCCTGTATTCTGAGAACTCAACTTAACTTCCTACCTTTACCTCTCCCAGACTTCCACCCAGCTGAACTACTTATTCTTAATTGTCACTTAATCCCCCCCCCAGAAAAAAATTGCTATAGTAATCATCTGTATACCACTTGGAAATAACATACCCATCCTAGAACCTGTCCTGTCATGGATCTCACTTCATATACCATACGAGACAGTTATCCTTGGAGATGTCAACATTGATTGGAAAAAACTATCAACCATCTCTCCAAATCTTAGCATTAATCTTCACGGTTTCAAACAATTAATTACAATATCCACTGGCTTAAATGAAAACAACAATAACAGCGCCATCCTGGATTGGATCCTAATTTCCGATCCAAACCTTTGCCATAACCCTGGTACTGTACCAGACTCCCCGAGTGACCGCCTTCTTATTTATGTGCAAAGACACAGTCTTCAAACTCCCAGGTCCCACCTATACCGAGACTGCCACAACCTTTCTGGCTTTGATGCTGGCACCTGTAATAGGCTCTCTTTAGTCAACTGGTCCAACCTCCACCACCTTCTCTCAATGATGCAGTTCTGGAATTCAGTCATACCTTCCTTGATATGCTAAACTGCCTAGCATCACTGAGGGAAAACTAGGATAAAAGCTAATCATGCCCCCCCCCCCCCAGCTCACTAAAGACACTCACTCCCTTATGAAAAAAAGAGATAGCATTTGGAAACAATGACTAAAAATTAAATCCACTGCATCCACTATGCTACTCCAGAAATACAAAGAACTTAGAAACCTCACCAAAAAGCAAATCAACAAAGTTAAGAAAAAAATTCTACTATGATGCCCAGTCAACCCACCACTCTAAACCCCCCCACCAAAAAAAAAAATTCTGGCACAACATTAATAAAATCCTCCATCCTGAAAACCTACTACCCCCTAACCCCTTCCCCAACAATACACCTCAAAAAACTACCACACTACTTAACCCTTACTTCACTGAGTCTATCCACAAATTAACCTACACTGACCAAAATAATAATTCTCCCTCCACATCTTCCATGACTACCGATACCACCCACATCTTCCATGACTACCGATACCACCCCTTCTCTTTTAATCCAGTCCCTACAGCTTATATAAAATCAATTCTGCTTAAACTAAAAGCATGTAGCCCCCTCCTGTGATAATCTACATCCCCTCTTTCTTAAACTCACAGCTGACTCCATAGCCTACCCTATTTCAATAATTGTAAACAGATCTATCCAAGAATCTACTGTCCTTGACATCTGGAAATCTTTCTACACCATGCCACTGCAAAAAGAAGGTAACTCCACTGATCTTTCTAATTTTAGGCCAGTAGCCATTCTCTCCCCACTCTCTCAAAACTTCGAAAAATGCATTCACAACCAGCTTCTCAAATACCTAATTCAGGAAAGTCTTCTGTCCCCACTCAACATGGCTTTCGGCCAAATCATAATACTTCTATGGGTTTTCTGTCTTTCACTCAAAATGTTACTGAAGCTAGAGGCAAAAACCAACTGGTGTCCTGTCTATTCCTTGACCTCGCAAAAACGTCTAATACTGTTTCTCAGTCTAAGCTACAAACTAAATTATCTTGAGCTCAACCTGTCCACATCCGGTATCCTCTGGTTCCTCCAGCTATCTTACTAATAGGTTGCAGTCAGTCAGATGGCAAACCACCTGCTCTGCTCCCCTTTTTTACCTGTCCAGACAAGTGTCCCCCAAGGCTCTATTCTAGGCCCTCTTCTTTTCATTATCTTTATAAACAACCTCCACTCATCCTGCAGCATCTCCTCCCTTATACAGTATGATGATGATTCTACTCTTATGTCTCTTTGTGATGACATCACTCTGATGAGTCTACTCTTATTTCTCTTTGTGATGACATCACTCACCTTCATTCTGTTACTCAAAACTCATTTCTCACCATCAGACAATGGCTAAGTGATAACCAGTTCATCCTAAAAAAAAACAAACTCCTTCTCTTCCTTCATAAATCTCTCTCCCATCATAAAACCACCTTCACCATCTCATCTCTTCTCTTGATAACACAGTTATTAAAGCTGAATCTCACACTAAGCTCCTAGGCACCATAATCGATGACCAGTTAGAATTTGACCTCCATATTCAATAATGCATCGAAAAGATGCATCAAAAATTGGGTCTGCTCTATAGAAATAAAATAAAAAAAAATACTCTCCCCTGACCCTAAACCTTCTCTGGCTCAGGCATTCCTCCTTCCCTGCCTTTTCTAAGCCACTCCAGTACTTGCACATCTACAATCCACCTTAATAACCAAACTTGAGCAAACATATGACAAAATAGCTAGATTTGCCAGCAACCTACCATACAAATCTCACCACTGCCTTGCTCTAAAACAACTCCAACTGCTTCTATCCCAGCTTCAAATCATTCACTCCTTACTTAATAAACCTGTCCTTCCCTCTCCTCTGTAATATCCGTCTGTACTCCTACTCGTACTCTCAGTAGCACCAATCAACTCTTTCCTGACATATACAAACCTAAAAAAAAATATAGGTAAACTATTTTGCAAAAGCACTATGTCCTGGAACAAACTCCCACCAAATATTCAAAATATCAAATAAACTTTCAGATTTTAAAAAGAACTGAAAAAACATCATGCAAACTTAAGCTCCTGGCCTTGCCAGGGTCCCCCCCAATTCTACCTCTCTTCACCCTAAAACTTGTATCTCCTAGGTATATAAATTCAACAATTAATTTTGGCTATCAGCTGCATCATTGTACATATATTTTATGTAATCTAGATTAGCAGTGTAGCATGGAAGTGTTGCTACTTGCATAAGTAGCAACACTTCCATGCTACACTGCCGATCTAGATTGTTTTCTGTAATACAATGTAATGTCAACATAAATATTAACTTTTTGCTCTAGATGCACATAGGTATTTTCATCTTCTGTTACTTAAGTCTATCTCTGTTCTTTATAACATGCCATTTGACCTGGATATACTTTATATGTATGTATGTTACATGTATGTACTTGGAGCTTTTCTCCCCGGGCCTCTGCTGAAAAAGGGCTTTGGCTCATTCAGACATACCCGGTCAACAAATGTAAAATAAAATAAATAAATATGTAACTGTTTATTGTCAATTTGTACAATCTTGAATTTATGTAATTTTTTCATTTGAACAGTTTTGTATTTATGTAATTTTTTACCTTTTTTTTTTTTTAAGCTTTTCTCCTCGGGTCCCCGCTGAAAATGGGTCTCTGGCTCAGTTGAACTAACCCAGTTAACAAATGAGAAATAAATAAATGTGTGCCTTGTGGCAGAGCTCCTGCTATGTAAGGGCCAGGAGCTGACATAATATCCACAGCCTATAGCACAATAACACATACTTTATTGTTACTTTATTATGTTACTTTTTCTGAATATGTCACCAGTTTGTCTTTTCTTTGTTTTAGTCTGTATACTTCTGACAGACAAATATGTAAACAAACAAATTCTATAAATGAGTGCATCTCTTTTATGCACAATTAATAGCTAAAGGTAATGTGTGTTTCTTCTCCCTTTGCCAAAACTGTTTTTATGTCATCAGCCCCCTCCTGGCTAATTAGCCCATTCATTTCCACTCAGCAGGGTGAGATAACTCAGAAGGGCTATCATTCAGATGTGATTTTTCTTATGTACAGCCCTATCCCCTTGCATGCTTGGCAAAGTAATGGGGAGGGGACATACAATGGGTTAATCATAAAGGCTGTCCTGTTACTTCCAAAATGGTCATTTCTTTAAAGCATCCCTCCTCCTAACCCCTCAAAGCAGGAGTGTGTGAGTTTCCCAGTCTCATACGGGAAATCACATTTACCCAGTGTGTTCAACCCTCTCCACCCTTCCTTGAAAAGGGAGTGGGCCACGTCCCTTCTCTCTTTCCTCCTCCCTGCTTGGCTCTTCCAGTGCTGGGGTTGCTAATCGAACCAGAGTAACCTTTGTTGCAGTCAGGGCTCCCACCTCCTACTCCATGGTGCTCTGTTGCAGTCCATATTTTTACAAATGTAACAGCGTAGTTCATAGCCTAAGTGTAGAGTATTGTAAATATAAAGGCATTCTTTGTCTCTGTCACTGCACTAACCCTGTAAGTACCTCTAGATTAAATCATAATTCCACACTTCTTCCTACCTTTCAACTACCTCCCTCTCATCTCTTTCTCACTACACTTTTTGGCTGACTGGGGTTCTGGGGCAGGAGCAAATGGGTTATAAGGCTCTTGCTTAGCCAGGGAGTGCCTTCCGCTTCCCATCCCTCAAGAACGAATGGGCTGTGTGTGAATGCAGAGGAGCCATTGGGCAAGGTATTGCGGGGAAGGAAAAACATTTTTCATGTAATTTATCCATCTTAGGGAACAAGAAACAAGAACAAGTACATGGAGGCCACTTAGATGAGTTTTCACACTGAAGTTAAATCCAGGCTTAGGCACAGCTGAAGCACATGCAGACAGCATCACAGCATCACTGCACAAAGCAGCCAGACTCTGCAGTTTTCCAACAAGACAATGAGAAGGGAGTAGCCCACTACCAGACTTGAGCAGTGAAGAAAACTCCCACACGTAAATGAGTCTGCAGTCAAAGCAAGTGGTTTCTCAAGGTAGAAACAAGACAGACTGTTCTAAATTTTATCTCTAAAAGGCTCAGCAGTTCAAGTTTAACTGACCTCATCGAACAAGAAAAAAAATGAGATCCACTGGCAGGTGATGTAGCAAGAACTGAGATGCTATTTTTTTTTTAAATCTGATCACCATCCAGTTATTAAAAAATAATTTGACTAAATGAGTAGAATAAATTAACTGAACTTGTTGACAGAAATGGAAGAACTGCTACTAAGTTAGAAAAGGTATCTATGCCTGCAATAATTTAGTTTATTTGTACATTCATTTATGGTTAGCTTTCTCTCTTCATGCGTTTTGTTGACTGAAATGTCCATCTGAGCAGAGGCCATTATGGAGAAGGCCTTGGGAGAAAAGTTTAACTACAGTGAGTGACAATTTCTTAGGTAACAGAAAGTTTGAAGTAAGAGTTCATTAGAAAAATCAAAGAAAAATGAAAAATCAGGTTAAGCAGCGTATCTGCAGATGTGAGCCGGAAGTAATTTGAATATTTATGTCACACTCCTAGAGTCTACAGGTAGCTGTGTAATGTGCAACACAAAGTGTGGCTGGTGAGAGAGCGTTAAAAAGATATATGTTAAGAGAAGAGAATAGTAATAGGTGCGAGAGAGTACCAAAAAATGACAAAAATAGTAGAGACTGCAGTAAAAGGCTAGTCGACAAAGTACTAGACATTAGGTTACTGTAGCAGTTTTCATTTAAACAGCTACTATTGTGATGAGTTTATTTACACAGATGTACTGTTTTCTAGTTTGCATCGAACATACTGATGACAAGATCTAGAAAGTATATGATGTATTGTAACCTGTTGTGTGTTTACAGCATTATAAGAAATCAAACCCTTAGCAGGCTGTTCTTGCAGCCAGTGTTGTTCCCTGTTCTGGTTCCCCCACAATAATCTGACTGGCACTCCTGCCTTCAAGAGCAAGTCAGCAAGCTGGGGCCCTTTCTGTGCTGCTGCTCATGCTTGACTTGAGGAGCCAAAAAACAAAAGGTCTGTTTCTGTTCCATGTTCTTAGAGTGCTGAAGGAGGAATGCATAAATGGTTCTTAACTGTAAACTATAACGGGTCACAACGGGTCACTTGCTGCAGATGTAGCAAGTGCCTTGCTGCACCTTAAATACCACATAGAGATTACTGAAGTGCTTCAGCCCTGATTGCTTATGCACTGTCAGCATTCATTTCTGAATGCTAGCATTATACTGCCTCCCGATCATGTCCCCTGACATCTTACACTATGGGTGGCTGCCCTCTTCTCCCCTCTGTAGTTGTACTTCTGTAAGAAATGGTCCAAATGGTGAAGGAGTCAAAGAAGTAAGGCGCAAAGCTGGCACCATGGCACAGTGGGATAAATCCCTGCCTGTGACCCAGATGATTTAGGATTGATTGCTGACCCAGAAGCTGCAGGAGCAAGACAGCCTAGGGAGGGAGGATTATAATGAACAGCTAGTAGTCGCTTACCCATCCTCATAGGAGGGAGTTGGTTCATCTCACTGAAATGAGAGCACTTAATGGAGAGAGATGTGCATGGCATGTCAAGTATGAGTGGGGACATGCACTTGGCTCATCAAAGATGTGTTCGCTTTGTAGCCTTCATGGAGCTTGTGTAGGAGCAAACATAACAATGGAAGGCCTACAAATCTGTATGCATAAACATTAGCTTCTATGGGAGAGGTTTGAGTCAGATAAAAATGGAAGAATTTGTTATGGCAGAAACCCTTTGATGGTCTCTGTCATTGTTAGGCAACAAGTGGGCATTGTCATAGCTAGGCTTGATGGTTAGCCTGGTTTGGAGCATGGATGAAAATGTAAAAGA
The DNA here is from genome assembly GCF_019279795.1 of Protopterus annectens. Lineage (NCBI taxonomy): Eukaryota > Metazoa > Chordata > Ceratodontiformes > Protopteridae > Protopterus > Protopterus annectens. The sequence goes on from NC_056733.1 coordinate 52,706,825, forward strand.
AAAAAAAAAAAACAGAGCAATAAGGTCTAGATTCTATGTACCATCAGAGTGTCATTTTCTTGTGTGCTTGTAAGGGTGGAATGATCAGTTTTAATTACGATGTACCCCTATGATGAAAATTATTATAATTTAAATGGTCTATAAATATATTAGTAATGAGTCTGAAACTCTTGACTGTCTAGCTATTTTGTTCTTTACAAAAACTCTGTAGAATTATTTATAAACCTAGTGCTTTAGTGCATCTAATGTAGACCTTATTGTGCATATTTCTCCTGTTTTTGATCAGCAGTCTGACATCCCTAGATAGCAGTAAGATATATTTGAAACATGAGCTTGGGGACAAGTTCAGCCTGTCAGATTTGTTTCTGTAAATCTTCTCCTTATGTCTTTTATTACTTTGTGAAAAAGCAGGCTTATTGCCTTAGCTGCACTTTCTGATTTCTTACACTTGGGATCTGTGTTCTTTTTATGACAGCCTTTCTGTCATTGTAATAATAGCATCATAACTTTGGGATTATGATAGGAGATGTAGACAAGCAGCCAAAGCAGATAAGGTCCAGAGCACAGAGACTTTCCTTTTCTTTGACTCCATTAAATATAGAAATTCTGGGAAAATTCCAGATAATATATGAAACATTAACTACTTTTTAATTGTAGCATTCATGGTTTGGTCAAATGGCATCTGGTGCCAATGTATTTTTTTTAACTGAAACTTTGAATTACTACATTATAAAGAAGCATTTTAATTTATTTCTTATTGAGTAGCTGATAAACTGGCAATAATAATCTGGCGAACAGAGCTTGAAAGTGCATATGATTTTTTTCCTTATCATAACATCTCATACTGATTTCCCAATTGATCTCCATAGCTGAGAACTGCATTTAGTATTTCTACAATTTCTTGAATATTTTATGTATTAAAAATTCCTTTATTTCTAGATTTCATTATATGCTGATGCAATAGTAAGTGTAGTTATGAGAAAGAGATGATGACATTTCTTTTTCAGGCAGGTAGCCTAGCTTTTGTATATCTGCGTAACACTATAGTAATTTGCTTCTTTCAATCCTAATGACGCTATGGTTACATGTTTTTACTGCTTGAAATGAAATGTTGCAAAATATCAGCATTTTTACAGTATTGTTAATGAGCAGTGCAGATCTGTGAAAATGGGTGAGGCATAAAGTAGTGTTGGAAGTACAGAGGCAGAGGCTGAAGTTTTTCTGCTGTATTCAGTGAGCAATTTATTTATTGCAATATAGGGTCTCAAGTTTCTGATATGCCTTTTTTTTATTATTACTTGTGTGTCAAATTTGGAGTTGTTATTAATAGTGACCCTGAGTAATTTGGTATGCATACTCAATTACATTTAGTGCAGAAGGCTGTGGATTCTATTCCCACACTAGGTAGTTGGATTAACTTTTCAATACTGATACTGCAGTGCTGAAAAAGAAGGTGTACTGCACTCCAGAATGCACCTTCCTTATTTTGATTTATTAAATTGAGGTCCTGATCTGTCTGAGATGGTGGTAGATCAGGAGAACTTAAAAGATCCAATAGTACTTACCGAAAAGAGAAGGAAATGCTTTATTAACATTTACATTTATTTTATAGCATGTGAAAAACATTAAATCAATTATTTACACACTGATTTTTTTATATTAATACATTATTTACAACTTATCAATACAGAGGAACAAAGCAGTTCTGTTTCTTTCATTCTTTTTTCTTTCATGTTTACCCTCTCTCCCCACCCTTTCTTTTACAACCATCATCTTATTTCATCTAATACATTATCCTCTTCCATTGTCTTGTTATATAAATTCTCACATCATTTTCCTACAGCACCTATATTGTTATAAACAGTACTTTATCACATTTCTTTACTTTAGTGTATCATACTTCACATATATCATCATATTCATATTTATATATTTAAATCCTTGCCATCTGTATTCATTTTTTTTGTAATTTTCCAAATTCTTTATTCATTTGTAACCCAAAAAACAATGTTTTATTTTTTCACTTCTGTTAACACATTTTCTTTCTTGCATTGCTTTATATTTATATTCCCTTTTACTGCATACTTATCTAATACAATTCTCCACAAAAAAACTCTGCTTCATAATAAATTTCAACCCTTTTCTTCTGTCTTTAATTGGCTTTTTTGCATCTTCATTTAATTCCTTCCATGGGTGCATAAATATTTTGGTACATAAATATTTTTAAAATCATATTGCATCATTCTTTACTTTTCCCATCAAGCTTGTTCACTTTTAACGCCCATAATTTAATTTTATTGTCATACTCTTTTTCTCCACCCTGTCCACTTTTTCTTTTCCCTGTTTTTTTTTCCCATACATTTTTATATTTTTCATATAGCATCTTACGTATCACTTATTTTTATTTTCCTTTACCTTTCTCATTACATAAAGAAAATGTATAGATGCTAAAAAAAAAAACACAAATTTTTTTTAAATTCAAAAACCATCTTTTTCCTTTTTATTATAAATTAGCCCTCTTATCACTAGGTTCAGCCTTGTACCCCAACTAAAGCTAAAATAAACTGTAATAACTCTCTTTCCATTAGAGGGAGAAATGTATTTCCCCCCAAATGTGCTATTATTTGTAATACTAAGTGTTCTTTTTTTCTGAAATGATAAATAAAAACTTTTCCACCAAGCTAACATTATTTGTTCCAGTATCACTTTCATTGTCTTACTATACTTTTGTACTTACCAAATGTCACTCCTAAAATCTCTCTTTCTTTTCTTATGCAATATATTTTAGTTATTATTTTTATCTCACCACACCTCTTCCACTTCATTTTGTTTAACTGCAGACCAGTCTTTTTAACTGTTTTTTGATCATTATTACGAGCTCACTTATTTTTTTAATAGCACTAAATCATCCACATGTCATACATATTGGTAATATAACACTGCTTTCCATCTCACATCCTGTCTTCCTTATTTCACCCATGCATGTCTGTTCTACTGCATTCAGTACTAATACAAATAAGCATATGCTCATTGGGCATCCCTGTTTTGCCCATGAATTTTCATAACATTTCTTCAGTGCATTAACATTTTTTTCTGCTTTGCCATATGCCTCTAAAATCTGCCACACTGCGTCATGGCTTAACTTATCAAAGGTTTTCGCTGTGTGACATGTTCATCAATCTCACTTGTCTATTTTCTTTCAATATCATCTGTATTACTACATTGCTATAGCATTTCTTTCACCTCTCTTCCTTTCATACCATACATCCTTTCTCCTGCTACCTCATTTAATAATTTCTCCATCCTTTTTGTAGTATTTTTATAAATATTTTATAGCATGTCTTCCCCAGTGTTATAGGGCACCATAATTTATATATTTTGTTTCATCCTTTTTCCGTATAAATAGCATCACTCCACCATATATGTCTTCTTCCAATATACCTTCCTTCATCTATTCATTTAATATTTGAAAACAATTCTCCTTTGTCTTTATTCATTTCCTTTTAAAGCTCATAACTTATTTCACCTAATCCTGGTGCTGATTCATTCTTACCTCCTTGTGTCACCTTGTCTATTGTTTCCATTGTAATATAATTTTCTAAAAAAAAATCCTTACCTCTTTTGAAATATTTTTCAGCAAAATTTTCTCCTGTTTCCTTTTCCATCTAAGATAATATCCATTCTTACTTCTCTCATTTTAATGTTGTTGTTTGTCTTTTGGCTTTTCCCGGTCTGGTCCGCTAATGATTGGCAGTAGATATTTACAGTGCCGAGTTGCCAGCTCGACACCCAACCTTCAACGAAGGCACATCCATTCACGCATGTCTTTCGGAATGCCACTCAAATGCGGGGAGGACATGCAGACTCCACACAGAAGGCACTCCCCACACTCCAGTCAAGAATCGAATGGGAGACTTCTCTCATTTTAATACTTTTCCTAAATAAGGGAAACCTCTTTCTTCTTTCCTTTTAGAAAAATCTTTCCCTAAGCAATATTATTTTTACTATTCTTTATTCTTTTCATACATCTCTTTATCTATTTCCCTTATTTTGTCACTTCTTCGTTCTATCCCTTTCTTATAATTCTGTAAAATGAATTTATATTTCATCATTTTATTCTTCTTTCTACTTCTTAATATATTCAGTATACTACTGCTTATCACTACACACCAGTGTGTCTATTTTTTATAAAAAGTTCTCATTGTTATATGCTCTGTCCATAAAATGTCTTACTGCCTTATTATTTCATCCTCCTGTTAAAACTGTTCAGTTAATCTCTTTATCCCTTTACCCTCCTCTGTTATTTTGCTGTTTTCCCCTATTCTAGCCCATACTGCTGCATGATCTGAAAACTCTCTCACCTGGACTTCCAGTTATTTCTTTCATGTCTTAGTAAGATATATAATCAATTGCAGTCTTAAAAAAATCCCCTCTTAATTGTCTCTCCTCTATTCTTTCCTACTTTTAAACCTCCATATTTTATAAATTCACTTAACATCTTAATATCTTGTCTTATGTTTCCATTTTCTTTCTTTCAGTTACAGTTAAAATCTCCTAAAATCACTATTTATATATTTACAAATGTCATTTTTTTTATTTCTTCAAACAGCTACATTCTGTCGGTATTAGTATATGCATAAATCACTGTTAAGCTTATATATTTTATCTCATTCTCATATCACATGTCACTACTCTTACTGGTACTGTTTGGGTATAGAGGGTCTGAATGAAGAGGTAATAAAATCAGTAAGCAAAGGAGAGCAGTATTGCTGGAAATGAATTCATCCTCAAGTCTTAATGAGTACCTTCATGAGGTTGAACCTATTTTGTTTACAAAATCTCACCAAGATGACACAGATGTATAGACTGTATTTTATACAGCATATGTCATGGACAGAAGTAGGTTAGAAAATAAAAAAGACAGCTGGGTGCACAAGTTCCAGGGTAAAAAAGTGCCCTGTCTTAGCGCACTAGTGCTAAGACTGGAAAAAATAACAGTGTAGGATTCTCAAGACAATGAAACATTCCTACAATATGGTTAGGCTAAACTCTGGATGAGGATGGCCCCCTCTTGTAGAAGGAAGTAGTAGTTCACAAAAAAAAAATCTGTTTAAATACATGACATCTTTATCATCCAGTATAACCAACTGATTATGGCCTATAAAATCCTCTATAATCCGGACAATACTCCTGCACTTAAAAATATTATCACCCCCTATAACAATCCTAGACCGCTTCTATCCTCTAACAAACTACTAATTCAGACTAGCAAAATTAATAACACAGCCGGTGATTCTCTCTTTGCAAACTCTGTAAGTAGATCCTGGAACTCTGTTCCAGCTATTACCTTACTTTCCACCTTAGGTCAATTTAAAACTAGACTCAAACAACATTTGTCACTTAACTGGCTATGTCAATATATCAAGCCTGGCTAACTCTCTCTAGAATGTGTAAAAATCTGTTAACCAGTTTACTGTGTAATTTAATTTAATCCTGACTTGTGCTCAGGATTAACTGTAACCTGTGGAACTTGTTTAACTTGCTTACTTATGTAATCTCTGTAAATAGTCTGTTTGTAATATGTAATGCTGGTATTATGTAATGCTGTATCTGCTTACCCTTGGAACTTTTCTCCCCAGGCCTCCGCTGAAAGTGGACATGCATCCAGTCAGACTATCTCAGTCAACAAATGTAAAATAAAATAAAAATAAAATCTTTAATCACATGATACATCAAGGAAAAATAAAGAGTTAGAAACATTACATTAATATTACAAACTTAAAAGTACAGCTTAAGTAAAACCTTGCATAAGTCCTAAAGATTTTAGCTTAAGTAGACAATTAATAGAAATTTTGTCATGTAAACCTTTAAAAACTTAACTTTCTTTTTATAAAAAACAGCAAAAATCAGGTACTAGGGCGAAACACAGCTGGTGCAGTTAAGACACATCCAAAGGCAGCAAATCAATCCAGTATAAGTCTTTTATTGGAACAAACAGATAAATCCAGTAAGTGCTTTCACCCAACAGGGATTCATCAGACCATAGTGCATCACTCATACCAGCTCATTATATATAAAAAAGGCGCCAAAAATCGAAATTCAAACATTTTCTTAAAGTGGCAACTTCATAATCATAAAAAACATCTTATACTAAATGCAAAAATGAGTTGTTGTGTTGGTTTGCTATTCTGATGGCATTTCACATTTGAAACGAAAGTGCTCAATTAAATTATTATTTTTATCTTGACTTAGCTGGTACCTTTCTTGGATTGTTGTCTAGTATCCTTCCTAGTTTGTATTTTTGGTAGTGTGCTCTGTTTGCTTTCAGTTTTATATATTTCAAGTGGTTACAGGAAAAGCTGTCAAAAGCTTCACATGCAGATTTGTGTTCATTAATACAAGCGACCCATGAAAAATATTACATAGACCAAGAAACTTTGGGCCATTTGGAAAAAGAAGCAACAAAGGAAGTGTGAAAATATAAAGAACAAAATCTAGAGATTTTTGAAAGGTATAAAAAGAAGCATGGACATGGGAAAGACAACGAGATCTGATATGGAACAATATTTATGTAAAGGAGAAAGCCAAACTAACTAATACAAAAACAAAAAAATAGCTCCAAAGATCTTAGAAGAGTTGAAGAGAAATACAGCAAAGGCACCCAGATTTTTGAAATATTCCCAATGCAAAAATAAGGTCAGAAAGGGGGAAAATAGAACAAAAGATAAGTAAAGTAAATAAAAAAGTAGAAGTTGAAGTTATGGAATAACTGCAAAGTGAAGGATTTAGTGTAGAAAGTCTAACACAGGTTATGTCACAGCATGATGGAACAGTGAGTCCCCAAAGTAAGAAGAAAGAGGTGGAGCAAGAGACATTGAAGAGGAAATGTACATGAGAAAGAAAATGAGATTTTTTATGGTGCAAAGAAGAAAGGAAAACTAATCAATACAACATGCAGAACCAAAGATATTTGAAGAGAAATTGGGGGTAGAGTCATCCAGATATGGAAAATTTCACAAGACAAAAAAATAAGAAAACAAAGGGGGAAGGTAGAAAAGTAATGGAGAAGTTGAAGAAATAGAAATTAAAGTTATGGATTGCTGAAAAATGAAGGCTTTAGTGTAGAAAATCCAACTCTGGTAATGTTACAGCATGCTGGAACAATGAGTTTGAACTAGAAGCATCTGATCACTTGCCACATGAAGAAAAGTTCATTTGGAGTTGCACAACAAGAGAAGGAGCAGGAAACAATGGCAACTCTGATGCAGTCAGTGTTGTGGAGTGACAGGCCAGTGAGTTCACATATGAAAGAGCAATGGATGCTACAGGATGCAACGGAAGAGAATGTTTCACAGGAAGATATTTTGGAGCGTTATGTAGAATGCTGTGGGAAACAGAACAAAGAATGTGCCCCCATTTTAGAAAAAAATGAGCTTTAAGAAGTGTTGCTTGATTTAATAGAGATGGATAGAAAAATTTAAGATGTACAAAAGCAATAGATTGCAGAAAGTCAATCAGACCTAAAATGATAGAAGTCTGATAAAGTAAATGAACATAGTAATCAAGACTGTTATCAGAAATTCATGTGCTATAACAGAAATAAATAGACTATATTATTGTGTAGCTAAATTAATAACAGATAAAGTCTTACCATAAAAACAGAACAATAAGGGAAAGGAAGGGAAGAAATCAAATGCCATCATGGAAGCATCGGATAGAGAAAACTACAAAGCATTTAAGATGAGAAGTGAAACTGTTCGAAGAGCATGGAAGAGGGAACAAATCAAGAAAAATACTTAGAAAGATAGACCTGATAAAAGCAACACATATCAGAGCACACCAGGATCTATCGTACACTGTTGCAAATATTAATCTAATGATATCAGCACAGGCAGCAAAACCTATGCAGATAAATGTAAAGGAAAAGTCCTACCTGCAATTCATTGAATACCCAAAATGTTTTATAGAGAATTAGGAAACAAAGCAAAATGAAGTGCCACCAAAAAAAATGAAGAAACACAGTTTGGAGAAATATCAATGAAGACCCTGTAGAACATCACAAAAATGCTGAATGGATACAAATGTAAGAGAGATAGTAAGCACTTCAAATGTACAGGATATGAAATGGGATGAAGTAATGGCCAGAGAAACTGAAAGAAAAATTAAGAAAAGCTCCTAACTGGAAATCCCAGGCTCAGATGTAGTGCCTAATTTTGGCATAAAAGTATTAACACCCTGACACGAAGATTTAACCCTGAGTAAGAACTAGTTATAGCTGCATCCTGAACAGGCACCAAGCTGGTTAGCAATACTCCTCCTTAAGAATGAACATGCAAGCTGTTTTCCTCCTTAAGAATGAACATGCAAGCTGTCTTAAAAACTGTAGACCAATAACTTGCCTTATGACGTTGTATAAACTATATACTGGAATTGATCCTAACAGAGTTTATAGTCATTTAGCAGAAAACTCAATTCTGACAATAGAACAAAAAGATAAAAGAATATGAGTAACAAATGATCATTTGTTGTTAAAGTTATAATGGAGAATTGTAGAAAGTAGAAAAAATGAAGTATGGCATGAAGAGATTACATAAAAGCATCTGGCAGCATCACACATTCATGGATAAAGGAGGGCTTGTATATGTATACTGCATATACATTGATCAATTACATTACAGTGACCATGAAACAGTGGCAAACCACTTTGCAGCTAAGCCATGATAAAAGACAAATTATTGTCCCATGGATAAAAATTCAAAGGGGGATATTCCAGGGTGACTGTCTGTCACTGCTGCTCTTTTGCCTTGCCCTTAACCCACTAAACTGTCTACTTAACAGATTAGGTCATGGTTACAGTCTGGCTCACAGCAAACAAAATGTAAAGACTCTCATCTTTTTGTGGAATATTTAAAACTGTATAGCTCATCAGATGAGGAGCTGAGGGCACAACAACTGCAAGTGGTCAAAACTTTCTCAGATGATATAAGAATGTAATTTGTTCTGGATAAATGTGCTACAGCACCAAGAAAATATCAGTCTAGAAAATGAATGCGATATAAAAGAACTTGAGGAGGAGAGAGTGTATAAATATTTGGGAACTGATGAAGGATCAACAATAAAAGATGAACAAATGCGAACAAAATGCAGTAAGGAATATTTTAGAATACTAAAATTAATACTGAAAACAGCACTGACATCTAAGAACAAAATCCAAGCTATAAACTAATTTGTTCTTACTGTTCTAACTTGCAGTTTGGACTGATTAACTGTCCCCAAAAGGTATTTGATCATTTGGACAGGGAAAACAAGCAAAATGCTTCATGTCTATCAAATAATATATAAAGATCAGTGTATATCAAATATTACTCATTGTGAAGGCGATATGGGCCTCCTCAAAATTGATTACATGTATACTTATCTGCTGACTTCATCAGATCCAAACATAGTGAACATTTCAAAACATGAGGAGATCAAGTCTAAGATAACTTCCCTGCTTAGTTTAGCATAAGTCTATCCGTGTCAAGCAGGAATGAAAATCAAACCAGAAGTAGACAAAAATCAGGCAGTAACTGAATGTGTCAAAAAACAATAGAAAGAATATAAGGATAAGGATCAGATGAAAAGGCAAGAAATGTGAAAAAGGCATAAATATAGCTGCAAGTACAGAAAACTCCTGGAATGACCTCATTTTGATCAGGACCTGATGAAGGAATGGTTAAGAAGAGGCAGAGTGTAAACCAAAAGATGAAAGGCTAATATTGGCATCCCAGGATAGTAGCATAGTCGTTGGTTTACAAAGTCCATGGAACATGTGGGAGAAACAGACAAATGCAGGATTTGTAAAAGAGTTCTGGAAACTGTTGCAAATCTTGTTGCTGGATGTGATTACACCTTTAGTGTAATAATCTAGTAAGGATTTTGCTTTGAAAATTGTGCAAACATCACAATACTGAAGTAGCTGAGAAGCACACAGCATTATAGAGAATGATGGAGTTTGTCACATGGGATCACCCATTACCAACAGTTCAAGAATGAGATGCGCGAAATCCAGACATAGTGGTCTATGTAAAGAAGATACAAGTTATATTGATCACTGAAATTGCTACACCCAGTGATTACATTGTTTTATGTACAGAGAGTCAGAGTCATAAAATACCAGGACTTGCAGGCAGAAATGAGGGCAGTGTGGAAGAAGGATACCCAGACAGTTACAATAGTAGCAGGAGTAATGACTCCTATAAAAAAGAATCTCCAGTCATATTTAGATATGCTATTGATACATGTAACTCTGTATGAATTGAAGGAGTGAGTTCTGGGTACATTGCAGATGTTACAGTGAGCACTTTTGGCTAACATCAAAGATTGAAACAATATGAATTTCACAAACTTTAATCATACTTTGACTTAGGAATGGGGTCTGTTCCCATCATGGTAGTAGAAACCCAAAAGACTTGGAGAAATTAAACCGGGAAGTACAGCTATTATTGCATCTAAATTTCTTATTTCATCATTTTTATAAGAATTCCTATTTCAGAATGTCTCATTTCTTACAGACTGAATTGTTTGGCTCCCCATACTGTCTGTATTGTTGTACCTTTTTCTTCTTTGTTACATCTGGTATCTAACAAGCAAAAAAACATCCATTTTTAATGTTTACACCATCCTACCACCACCAAATTTCTTATATTATTTCTAATGCTATTCACATTTAATGCTATAATTCTTATATCATCCTTTTCCTTTTTTTGTAAATGTTTTACTTCCAGATCTTATTTTTTTCCTTCTCTTAAGTTTCCACCAATTGATTTTTCACTGACTTATTTTGGTTCATTTCCTGTCTCTATTTCTCCGTCTTCTTCCACTTCAGTTTCTAAAATTGCTAATGTGTTCTATTCTTATGTACTAATAACCTCACTTTAAACTGGTATTTTTTCTCTAACCACCTCACCATTGTTCAACATTTATTCATTCTTCTCTTCTCCCATACCACCTTCTCTTTCAATATTTTCTGCAGTAATATTTTTCCTGCTTGTCTTTCTTCTGAGCTTTCCTCTTCATCTACTCTTTTTTTTCTTGTATGGAACAGTCAAACCAGAATTGTCCAAATTTCAAAAAAAAGGCTTATCCCTCTCCCCACATTGGCCACACCTTCATTTGTTACAATATTGTACGAAATGATTCATATCCCCACAGATCCTCCCTTATCATTCATATTTACTGTAGTTGAAACATGTTGAATTTTCCCATCTTTAACATCTATTATTAACCACACTTGTCAACCCCCAGTCCATGCATTTCTTTTGTCACATATTTTAACTTTTTTTTCAAACACCTTTATTAAATTATCACTTGTGACATAGGCAAATTTGCATTCATATAAAAGCAATCAAACTATATTTATGTAAACCTCCTACTTCACATATATTGGTATATATCAACTTAAACAATATTACATAAGTTATCCAATTCCTGCTTTTTTATTAAACAAGACACATCTTTATTAAACCATCACTTACTACATAGGCAATCATACATTTATATAAATGGAAACAAACCACACTGACACAATCCTAGTTGCTAGCATTTTACTTCACAAACCATACTGACATACTCCCAGTTGCAAACATTATATACCACTTATAACTATTTAATCTTTTTCGCTCACATTACATAGCTCATTTAAGTCCTGCCACATTTTAAACCTCATTCCTCTCTTGTATGTATTGTTCCCACATTTCCCATTTTTATGTGGTTTGCTCCTACCCTTTTCTAAAGATCTCCATTTCAGTTGTTTTATCTGTGTTACTATATTCACTAATTCCAGTATAGTTGGTTTAGAGTTTGATTTCCATTTTCTAGTAATTGCTTTTTTGGCAGCCACTATTATTACACACAGCAAAGTCTTACCATGTCTAGGGAATTCAAATTCTGTATCATAGCCCACCCAGCATATCCAACAGTGCATCCCTCACGGAATCCCTAAAGTCTGCCAACTTACTGCAGTCCCTGAAAATATGTTTCCAATTACCCCTTTCTTCCCCTTTCACACATCCAACATTTGCTGTCTGCCTGAGGAAAAATTCTCTGGAGTCAACTTGGGTTATAAAAATATTAGTGTAAACATTTCCAACAAAAATCCTAAATCTTCTAGATTTTGTTGCATCTTTGGGAGACATACATATATCCTCCCATTGTTTCTTTATGAACTGCTTATCCAGTCACTCTTCCCAATTCTTTCTATCCTCCTGTGATTGATTCTTTTAATCACGCAATATTTTATGTGCTTACTAATTATTACATTTCTAATAACAGCTTCTGTTCTAGATTCTGCTAAAAACTCTACCAGTGCTGGTCTTGTTTAAGACCCCCCCCCTATTTCTTTCTCTTTCCCTGCACTCTGATGTCAATCCCTGATAGGGAAGGTAATCTCTAACCCGCAATCCTAATAGATTCTTGGCGTCTTCCCATTCTGACATCTTTACCTCTCTAGTTATTTGCTCCAAATATCTTGGTTCCTTTGCCGATTTTCTCCAATAAATTCCACCTTCCTCTTGCCTATTGTTTGTATCTGCAATTGCAGTCATCCCTACTGGCAGAATCTCCTTTCTCCATTCCCATGTTGGTTTAGTTCTTAGAATACTTTCTACTACTTTAGGGATATAATATTCTGCATAGAAATTGTTATTCTCCTTAAAGGCCTGCATCCAAAATTACAGTCTCTCCTTGTTTCTTGAGCTTCCCCCCATGTCATCATCATCCCTTTCCACTTTGAATTATAGTTTTCTGCTTGTGCTATGTATAGGAATCTTAACTCTCTTGTTCCGAAATACCCTTTCAAAGTGGGTAATCCCAATCCACCCTGTTCTACTGGAAGAATTAGCTTATCCCACTTGACACTTGTCATCTTCCTCTCCCAGATAAAGTATTTCAACTCTTTATTAATTGCTACCCACAACTTCTCCGCTGGTTGATAAAAATAAGCCTGACCTGTGTATAGGACTAAAGGGATTAAAACATTTTAACTAATTGCATCTTACTGGCCATATTCATGTAAAAAAGCTTCCACTTTCTCAGTTTTTATATTATCATTTGTTTAGTCTCTTCCCACATATCCTTAGCTACCATGCTAGAATCATTTTTAATCCAAATTCCTAAATACTTCATTTTATCATGTCCCTATAAATATGGGTATTCCTGAACCATAATTTACCACTATTGCTTTTGTATTAGCTTCATTAATTTTGCATCACAAAAAAAATATCTGAAACTGTCTCAGAATGTTCCACAACACTGTAATATCTTTTTTTCTGGTTTTGTCAGGTAAAAAATAATATCATCTGTAGATAAAGCCAGCTTTTATTGACTACCATGCCAATTATATCCTTGAATTTCTGAGTCCCTTATTTTCTTTGCCAGTGGTTTTAGATGTAATGCAAATAATAAAGGGGAAAAGAGGACACCCCTGCCTGGTTCCTCTGGTCAAGCAGAAATTATCAGAGAGGACCCCACCCACTTTAATTTTTACCTCCAATCCCTCATATATCCTTCTAATCAACCTTTTTTTTTCAGGAAATGTGAACACTTCCATTGTCCTTCTGATAAAGTCCCAGCTTACTCTGTCAAATACTTTTTCTGCATCAAGACCCACCACCAACAATGGTATTTTCTTACATTCTGCTTCCCTCTGGATCATCAGTGTTCTGTTAATGTTGCCAAATGTTTGCCTCCCCTCCACAAAACCACATTGATGCATATCTATCAGTTGTGGCATTACAAAAAAAAAAAAAAAAAAAAGGAAGGCTTCTGAGGAAGCGTGGTTGTGCCCACGCGAAAGCGCTTACCTTTACCCACTGTTTTATGGATTAAAGAACGTTTTTTATACAGCTACTACGTTTATTGGTCTACTTTTTGGATTACTGATTGCATTTCAGCGTGCCATATGGTTACATCGTGGTAGAGATCAGGTTTCTGTGTTTTGCTAGTTGTGGCATTACGTTTGCCATTCTTTTAGTCATTATACACAGACACTTTATAATCATGGTTTAGTATTGAAATGGACCTGCATAAAGCTGAATCTGATAGATCTTTACCCTCTTTCTTCCAGGATGGTGGTGGTACTTCTCCTCTTAAGATACTGTTAAACAAAACCTTCCAGATCTTTATCATTTTTTCCTCCTAGCTTCCAAACTTCCACAGGAATACCATCTATTTCTGTGGACTTTCCTGTAGATTGGTTATACATCACAATTTTTATCTCATCTCCTCCTATCCTAACCTTTAGCAATTAAGCCTCATCTACCTCTAACCTTGACATATTTAATTCTTCCATAAACATTTTCAATTCTATCTTTTCTCTAGTTTCACATTTCTCTACTTTATAGAGACTTTCATAGAATTTCCAAAATATTCCTAATATCTCTACAGGATCTCGTGTTACCTTCCTTGTTTTAGGCTCCACATGGTTATGACAACCCTTTCTGTTGCCTGAGTCATTGTGCTAACAGTTGCTTAACAGAAATCTTGCTAAGCTTGTGCACATTATCGAGGTAATCACTTATTTCCTGCCTAGTATTCTGCAGTTGAACCTCTTCTTGTTCTGTGAGATTCCCCCTATTCTGCAATACTTCAACATTTGTCAGTCCCTCCAAATAATTCTTGTTACTTCTTAGCCATAGCTCCCTTTCTTTTATTTCCACCCTATTTTTAAACTCCACTTTAATTTTACCCCCCTCCCTAGCTATATTTTCAGAAGAAATTTCTACCCTCTCTAACAGCTACTGAATGATCTCCACTACCCATTTATTAAATTCCTCTCTTTTCAACAGATAGGTGGGAGAGCACCAATGTCTCATTTTTATTTCATTACCCTGGGCTTTTATTTTAGCTATTATTTGTGCATGATCTGAAAAAGATATTGGGTGAGTATAAAGACCTTCAATTAAATGCACACATTCCTGTGAAATGTAAATTCTGTCTAGCCTAGCCCAGTTTTTATATCATGGGGAATAATATGTACATTCACTTCGAACTCCTATTACTGAATTCACATCTTCCATGCCAAATATTTTCATAAATTTCTTCAAAAATCTACCATGCTTTGTTATATTTTCCTTCTGGGCCTGCAGACACACCTTTACTGCTGCAAACCGAATTGCATTCCATACCAATAAGTAGTATTCCTTGCTGAAAACTGATTATTTCTCCAGGAATATTCTTATGCTCCATTATAGCAGTTTTAGGTGGGATGTAATTACATGCCAGTGTAATCCTCCTCCATTGCTACTAGCCCCTTAGCACTGCAAATCTGCCATTATCTTTTTTATTTTCTTCTATCAGTATTAGAGCTCCTCTTACAATTAATGTAAGTACTTCTGTTTTACTTTGTCCCAGGTGTTCCACTGAATAGCCATCCTGAAAACCCTTATTTATCAAATTCACATGTTCACTTCTTTCTAAATGTGTCTCCTGTAACATAGCTATTTGCATTCTACATTTTTAATATAGTTCACTACCCTTTCTTGTTTATATTTATCTGTGAGGTCATTTACATTTAAAAACATTAAAGAAAGCATAATTGTATTAAAAAGTTATTAGTCTCACCTTTTATGTATAACACCTTTTTTGTTAAATGTCCAGTTAAAGCTTTTCTGCTATATGGTTACACTATTTAACAGGTGAACTTTTATACAGTTGTTTATTGTCGTATCTTTTTGAGCCTATGTCACATTTTATAAAAGTTTTTGTTTTATTGAAAGCACTCAGATAAGAAAACAAAACAGACACCTCAATACCCCACTAAAACATATTAACTGAATACTAACACACAAAATGATGTACACCTTCAAATACTGATGTTTTACCCTCCAAATAGAAACAAAAGTCCCAAACTGACAGCCACACTCACACACTTGAGTTAACCTAAAAGAATGGTTATCCATGCTAAGACGCATGGTACAGATTGTGCTTCTGCTAAGTGCTGATTGGTTTTGTCTTATCTTTGTAGCACTTCCAGCTGGAAAAACCCCTGAATGTTTTCAGAGAATATTAACTACCATGGGGAAGACCCTGAATGCTTTCAGAGAATATCTACCTTGGAAAAACCCTTGAATGCTTTCAAGAACATTATCTCCTAGCCAGTTTCTTTTTTTTTCCCAGCCAGTCACTCTCCACCAGAATGTAGCTAGTTTCTCTTTATCAAATTGCGTCCATGGAGACATGAGAACCAGGCAGCCAGTTTCTCTTTGTCAGACTGTTTCTGGGGAAACATGAAGACCAGCTGCAGAATTGCTACTGAGCATACATGTATTTGCTGGAAAAAAGCATCATAATATTCAGTGTTCATATTTATTTACTTGTTCTCTCTTAAAACTTGTTACCAAATCAGTCAAAGGTCTTTAATTCAGCCATCCCCCCATGCAAGAATGAGAAAAAAACATTAATGTTTCTTTTATAATGCTTTTTAACCAGACTTTGTTTTACATTACAGTGCATACATTTCTTAAAACTGAACAAGAAGAAAGAGAGAATGGAGAAAGAAATGAAAAAAAGAAAAAAAACAGCAGCATCTGTTTACATTCCCCATTACACTTAGAAATAACTGAAAAAAAAAATTTACTTTATAACATGTAAAGTAAACCACATGCTACAAAATTGGTACTAATTAAGAAAAAAATCTTTACTTACAGTTAACTTTTTCCCTCCTCTTTCCCTCCCCAAAGCACTTTTCTGAATATTAATGACATGAAGTGGGGCATATGCTTTAAGTCCCCCACAACAACAAATTCTGAAAAAGTCCAGTATTTCCAGATTTTCTTGTTCTGTCATATTTCACAAATATAATTATTGCATTGTAATCCCATATTAAGTTACTGGTATTATTACTGCTCATCTCCAAAATCCTGTTTCTGCTTCATTTCCAATGTACTCTTGATTCTTCTAGTCAGCTTTCATGCTGCCTTCCTTCTTTCCAGCATTTTCTGTTGAAAATTTTGAAAAGGTTTCACAGGGACACGCCCCTGTGTGGTCTTGGTTTCACAGGGACAAGCCACTGTGTGGTCTTTATTACTAGAAGAACAAGAAGCAGAATCTCCTTCTGTTTCACAGCTTACTTTTTCTTAGACAAACTTTTGTATTTCCTCCTTAGTATGTACTTCATGAAAAAATGCTTTTGTCCATCCGTGAAAGAATACATTGAATACAGCTGGGTACAGCAGTTTGAATCTAACACCTGCATCTCGGCATTCCCTGAATAGTGGAATAAGTGTACTCCTCTTCTGTCTGGTGTACAATGAGTAATCATTCTCCTGAAACACTCTACTTTGTCCTTCTGCCACAGTTTTGTCAGAATCATCTCCTCCTGCTGATAAGATTGCATCTTTACTATTAAAGGTCTTGCTTGCTTTCTTACAGTCAGCTTTGGACCGTTCACCCAATATGCCCTTTCAAGTAACAACTCCTGCTGTGGAATACCACTCCAGTTGCTTATTTGTGCCCTCATAAAGTTAATGGTCTGTTCCTTCCAGCTTCTGTGCTATAGCTAAAAATCTCAGGTTTTCCTTATGTGCTTTGTCCTGTAATTCTGTTGTTTTTTGAAACATCTCTTCCTGAGCAGTCTCATATTCAGCCAACCTTTTATTCATTTCAGCCTATAATTTTTGTAGCTTTACCATGCCATCTGAATATCTGTTTAAAGCTTCTTCCATTTTTCCATCCTTTTGTTGTTTGTGTTGATATACTCTATCAGTGTTTTGTTTATTTTAACCAGGTCTGTATGCAGTTGTCTTATATCTTCTTGTAGGTTATTGTAAGTGATGTCTTAAGGTTGCAGTTCTTTTTGCTGAACAGCTGCAGAACTTTATCCAGTCAATGCTTTGTCCTCACTTTTTGTAGCTGATTTTTTTCAAGGTCTTCTGTATTTCTTTATTCCTGACAGTGCACTTACTAGCCTGCTACTGAAATTTACCCATAAACACAACACAAGTGGCCTTTTCTGCTGATATTCTATTTTCACTCTGGGAGAGAGAGAAATAAGCTGTTAGTCAATGTGCAGCCATATTGGAAGTCCCAAATTTGTTTAACTTTATGTACTTTATTACATAGTGAAAGAAAAAAACAGTTTTAACTCATATTCATGCTTTGCCGATGTCCTAAGTTGCACATTTATTTTATTTTTAGTTGCATTCCCAAGCTCAGAAATTAATATTCTTTCCATTGTACTGCTGTATTTCTTCTTTCAGTCTCAGTCATAAATTGTTCCAGCAAGTTAAAGCTTTCAAATGTCACTTTTCAAACATTTTCATCTCTCGCATGAATTAATGCTCATGTGTTTAGTGTTAAACCCTAGTGACAAAATAATACTATCTGTAATATCATAACTGTTCACACTGCCATCTCTTCTACTTTTTATTCTTACCATTGGTCTTTTTCTCTGTAGCTGTTGAGAAACTGCAAATGTTGCAGTTCCTTCTTCCATTCTTCCTTGCATTGCATAACTTCTTTCTTGTAAGAAAAAAAAACTGTTGCAGAGGTAAACTCTCAAAACTGGCTACTCCACCATCTAAGAATACCTCCATTGTTTTCCTTTCACCAGCTGCTGTTTGTATTTACAGTCTCTCAGTTTTTCTCCCCTGTAGCATTCTCTCCACCGTGCTTCCTCTCCTTCCTTTGGCCTTCTCTTGTTCATTAAATCTGTCAGCACTTATATCCACAGTTCTGTATTTTCCAGTTTGGTAACATTTATTTCATCTCATTCTCCTTCCTTCAGTAAGTTTTCTTCTGATCCTCTCTCTTGCTCTGCTGCACTCCCCTCCATCTTGGAATTCCTGGAACTGTAGTAGCAGAGTTCCGGCACCACCTAGCAGCTCCCAAGATTGCTTTACTTCCTCTCCTCCAAAGAAAAAGGGAAGTTCACTGGTGCCCTGGCCAAGTTTTCCCTAGTCAGTAAGAATTCCAACTCTGGTCTCCCCTGAAAAGAGGCCATTGTCCTAGTAGGACTAACTACATCAACAAAATATAAATAGATAAAATAAAAATGACTGACTTGTTGAACTTAAATGTTGTTTGGGGAAGTATTGGTGAAGTCTGGCTTAGTTTTGTGTGATTTGGCAGTTAAAAGGAGTAATTTGGTCTTTTTAGGATGTAACAGGCACTGGGAGTTATTAAGCTAGGACTCTGTGGAGGAAAATGATTCTTGAGTTTTTTCTTGCAATGAGTTAAGATTTTCTTTTGAACAGGGTGAGTGTTGAGTCATCTGCATATTGTACCAGCACAGCATGATTTGAGTCTCTCTAAAGGTCATTTATGAAGAAGTTGAATTCTAAGGTACCCTAGTGTAACTGAGCGAAAGGAGGAGAATTTGGACTCCAGCTTGATGACTGTTTGAAAGATACTGAATGATTGTAGGACTGAAGTTGAGAAGCTTATAAGTTTGTTTTTGAAGAAGTATGCTGTTCGAGATAGTACTAAATGCTGCTGAGATAACTAATAGAGTGGAGACTGTTTACCATTGCTTTGAGATTGACATATTTATGAAGTCCAAAAGTGCTGTTGCAGTATTGTGATTGGTTCTAAGGACATGTTGTGTTGAGGTGATAATTTAATTGTCTAAGAGATAATTGAACATTTGGATATGGACACATTTCCCAAGGATTTATGAGAGGGATTGAAGGATGGCAGTTAGGCAATAGTTAGATAGTTCTTCAGAGTTACATGCTTTATGTAGTGGTAGTATATGGAATCTTTTCCAGATGGCTGGAATGTACTGTTCCTGGACTGACCTGCTGAGTAGAATGGAAACTAGATATCCTATGTGGAAATTTTAAGGTACTTTTACTAGAAGGTTGTCAGCAACCAAATATGTAAGTTTTAGTTTTTGGAGCAATTGTTTCATTGCGTTATTGAGGGGGGTAGGGATAGATGGTGGTGGTATTATTAATGAGATTGGTGATGATTTGGATAAAGTAAGTATTGGAGATGGATATAGGTTTAGGGGGTGGCTGGGGAGGGAGTTAGCTGTTTGGTCCTATATGGATGAAGCAATTTTTTTAATGATTTTTGGAATATTTTGGGGTTATTTGGGTTAAAAAGTTGTTGTATAAGGAAATATTTTTTTTCAGTTACTTTTTAGTGAAATTTCAAAGCTTTTTGAATGTTTGTTGTTTCTGCTGTGTTTTATGCTTTAACATGTTGAGAAGGCATTATCTGGGCTTGTCATCAGTCCTTTGGTTGAATGTTTAAGCCATGGGCCAGCATTTACTGGTTTTCTTCATACAAGAGCCATTTTATTTAGAATGCTAAGAAATGTTTGATTAAATTGTAATGCTGCTTCATCACATGGAAAATACTTAAGGGAATACCAGTTGCATGATTTTAGTATTTTTCTCAAATGTTGTTGCTTTGCAGTGGATAAGAGCTGCCTGTTGGCATAAGTTAGGAGGTAATCCCTAATGGTGTCAGAGTGTTCAGTCGACGTAATTTTAGTGGAATCAGATGTTAGCATCCAGTCTAAGGTGGAGCTCTTAGTATTGATTTTGTTATGCTTGGTAGGAGTGTTGAAGAGATAAGTGAAGCCTTATAGTTTTATGGAATGCCGAGGCATATTTGTGACTGCTGAGTTCCAGTGTATGTTGAAGTCAGCCAGGATTATAGTTTCTTCGGAGATATTGATGGTTATCTGTGAAAGTATGTCTTCAGCAGAGGAGATTTTTTTTTTCTTGGGGAGATTTATATGGTAACAAAGTAGATGCTTTTGAGAGTATATAGTTTAAGGAAGGCATTGAGCAGTATAGCATTATTAAATTGGATGATAGACTGTGAGTAGGATGGTTAATTTTAGTGACTTGGAAAAAATGTAGGATCACTATTCCATCTTTTTTGTCCTTCCTCTCATTTCCTAGTGCACTTTTTACCCAAAGTGTATGGGGGGGGGGTGTATGTCTTCATATGTTTTGGTGGTTTTAACCAGGTCACAGTTACTGAGAGAAGATGATGTGTATGATGTAAAACTTGTGTGAGAACATGAACAACTGTTGCTTTTTTGCTTATCCTTTTTGTATTGATGTTAATAAGTTTTAGTTGGGCTGTTTTACTGTGGGTGTTGGACATTTTCTTCTACATTGGAGTTAATATGTAAATGTGTAGAGTTTTTGCTAAGGCCTGGGTTAAGGTATATGATCCAGTTGCAGAGAACTGGAAAGTTGTTTAGACCTACGTTGGCTGAGTAAATTGTAGGATGAGTATGTGACTCATTGAGGTATATTATTCTGTAGAGGTTGGGCATCTGTCCAGTTATAAAAGTAAGGAGAAATTGTTACTTATCTGCTTTTCCTGCATTGGGAAGATATGTAAAAATGAGTGAATTTAGTTGGATTGGGGTCAAAGTGTGTATTGGAGTGGTCGGATGTTACGAATGATATTGATAGGAGTGCTACTGTCAGCATTAGGTTTTGAAACATTTTAATGTGGTATAGTTTAATACTATATATGTAATTAAAGGAGAGTGATTGCTATGCTGTGGGAGTGGTATATTGCATTTTTTGAGAGAAAATTATTTGAGTAATAGTTTTGAATTTATAACAGTGATGATGATTTGGAACAGCTTATATGCTGGGTTGGGGGTAGCTACTATATAGTTTTAAAGAAGGATATTAGAAGTGTAAGAAGCAAATGAAAAATGGAGATGTAAGGGGAGAAGTCATTTGGTGGATGCTAGCTGGTGAGAAATCCGTATTATGGTGGAACACTGAACTGAGACAGTACTAGTTTGTAATGTGTTAGGAAGAGAACAGGAAAAACATAGAGGGTAGGGGAGGAGCCAGTGAGTTGAAGCTAGCTAATAAGGAAGCTGCAAGTTGACTCTTGTTAATTTCTAAAGCATGAACGTCAGGAGTGCTATGGTGTATACATATGATTGGTTCTAAACTGCAGGGGAGGGCTAGGTTTAAACTAAATGTAAAGAAGGTAGAGTGGGTGGAATTTTGGATCAGGGCAGGGGGGCAAAGTGAGGTCAAGCATAGCTGGGTTCCCCTCTGGTGGCTTCCCACCAAAAACAACCTGGAGGTAGAATGCAGCGAGAGAGAGAGAGAATGTAGTTCTTGTAACTTCTGACTACTTGAGGTGAATCACAGCTTTTATTTTTATAGGAACAGCATTTATCTGAGTTCTGATATGCTTACCAGAAGGCTGCTGTTCATGAGTATGTTCCCTTAGTTGGAGGCAGGCCACTGTTTCATTATTGCAGTTTTTACACATTTGATTACTGGGAAAGTCCAGCTGGGCATGTAACCCATTTTCAGTGGAGGCTCAGGGGAAAAAAATCTCCACAGAACTTATAATTACAAGATATCCACATATGAAACATGAAAATATCATTGAAGTAATCAGAGAAATTATAATACAAAGTTAAAGAAGTAGAACATTTAAGATACATACAATTATCTTAACCAGTTTACAAAAAAGAAAAAAATAAATGTATGAAAGTATATAAAATTAGTATCACATCAAGTGATATCAATATTGCCATGTTACACATGCTTGTGTATTTGCTGTTCAGCTAAGAAATTGCCTTTTTTGTATTTTGTCCTTGCTGTTTTCCTGTAGCTTAGCTCTGTTAGCTAACTTCTCCCTCCTCCCCCATTTTTTTCACTTGTGTATTAGACTGCATTGCAGCCCCATGTCTATTTCTGGACTGTGTCAAAGCATCATTATTTGACCTATTTGGAATGATTTCTTGTATTAAGATCTGCACAGTTTGGAAACTGAACTATTTAACGGTCTCCATAGGTGTCATTTCGATTGAGTCACTGTCTGCTAAAACTATCTGTGGTGGTGAGTAAACTTCTCAATACATATTGCTACAGATTAGGGGATTACACTCGCTATGCACAACCAGGGGAGGCAGAACAAATATGTATAAAGTTACTTCTCATTTGTTGGTTTACTGTATGTAACATAATTATGTTTATAATTTTTTATCTCTTTGTTTATTTTGCTATGCTTATTTTTAAATAATTGTGTAAGTATTTGGAGCTTTTCTCCTTGGGTCTCCACTGAAAATGGGCTTGAGCTCATTTGGACCAACCCGGTTAACAAATATCAAATAAATAAATAAATGAAACATACAGTTGCGACTGCTGAATCCTACACAAATGCACTCTGTAAGCACTTACACGAGTGCATGGATAGTGCTATCCCAAACAGAACCAAGACGCTATCCTCCAAAAAAAGAATCCAATCTGGTGGTCCCCTGCCATAAACAAACTGTACAACAGAAGGAAGAAACTGTTGCAAAAGAGAGTAAAATCCCATGAGTGGAGAAGCTCCCTGGTCAGCCTCAGTAAGAAGCTGAGATCCCTTATAAGATCCTCCAAAGCTAGCTATGAAAACAAAATCACCACTAATTCCAAAGACAACCACAAAGCATTCTATGGCTATGTCAAGAATCTCAATGGCAACATCCAGATCTGCTCTGAGTTACAGCTCAAAGGCACGAAAATTACAGAACCAACTGATATTGTCAACATCCTGGCAGATAGGTTCAGTGCTAACTTTACCCCCCTTTCACCCCCTAAAGGTCCCATATCTATACAGGAAGAATGCAGAGTCCCTGTAATCATAACTACGCAGGTAAAAGCTGCACTCTCTAAAGCCAAAAACACAGCATCCATGGGACCGGACATCATCCCAGGCTGCGTTTTATACAAACTTCAAAATGAACTGGCTCCACACTTAAGCACCATGTTCAATAATAGCCTCGCATCAGGCTTTGTGCCCACTGAATAGCACACAGCAACAGTTATCCCACTCCAGAAAGGGGGAGCCACTACTGATCCCGGGAACTATCGACCTGTTAGCCTGATGAGCCTGGTCTGCAAGGCCGTGGAACATACCATCATGGGACTCATAAACAAAGACATTGATAACCTCCAAACACTGGATCCCACACAGTTCGGGTTTATGAAAGGCATATCATGCCTCCTGAACCTGATCGACTTCTTTGAGGCTGTCACCAAAGCCGTAGATGAGGGTAAGGTGGTTCACACAGCCTGTCTTGACCTCGCCAAGGCTTTCAACACCATCCCCCATTCTGGAATTATAGCTAAACTCACTAAACTAGGTATAAATCCCTACATCACAAGATGGGTTGCCAACTGGCTCACTGACAGAACCCACACTATAAAGGTTGCAGACCCCAAATCTGACCTCAAATCAGTGACAAGTGGAGTACCACAGGGTTCCGTCCTGGGACCTCACCTGTTTGGTATCTACTTCTCTGAAGTACAGGCTAACACAGAAGGCCTCTGGCTAAAGAATTTCGCAGATGACTTCAAACTAGGAGCCATAGTCAAGTCCCCAAATGATATGAACATCCTACAGAAGGGCCTCGCTGAGACAGATGCCTGGTGTCAGAGCCATGGCCTCAAGCTCAATGCCAAAAAGTTCAGTGTCATCCCCTTTGGTAAAAACTCTGTACCCATGAACTACCACATAGGCAGCAATCTACTTAACACCGAATGCATGATAAGAGACCTTGGGGCCCAGGTGGACAGTAGTCTCTCCTTTGATAGTCACATCGCCACAGTACTCAGGACATCCTTCTATGTGGTGCACCTCATCATAAAAGGTTTCTCATCCAAGAAAAAAGAGGCCATTGTTCCCCTCTACTCATCACTCATTAGACCCATTATAGAGTACAATAACCAATTTAGTATGTACCTCACAAGACATCTACAACTGGAAAGGCTGCAGAAATACCTCACAAAGATGATTACTGGCCTCAAACAAATGCCCTACGCAGACCGTCTCAAAAAACTCCAGCTTTACTCTGTCGCATATCGTCTACTCAGAGGCGATCTCTGCCTAACATTCAGGAAGTCCTTCTACATGGCGCACCTCATCATAAAAGGGTTCTCATCCAGGAAAAAAGAGGTCATTGTTCCCCTCTACTCGACACTCATTAGACCCATTATAGAGTACAATGCCCCTTTTGGAGTGTACCTCACAAGACATCTGCAGCAGATGGAAAGGCCACAGAAGTACCTCACAAAGAGGATTACTGGCCTCAAACAAATGCCCTACACTGACCGCCTCAAAAAACTCCAGCTTTACTCCGTAGCATATCGCCTACTCCGAGGTGATCTCTGCCTAACATATAAAGCTATGTCAAATCCAGAGCTGTTAGACATGCTACACCTAAAGAAATCCCAATCCCTCCGAGCTACACACTCTAGGGACCTAAACCTTGTCACCACAAAAAACAGGACATGCTGGAGGGATAGATTCCTGTCCCAGAGACTTCCCATACTCTGGAACAGGCTACCCATCTATGTCAAGCAAAGTTCTTCATTAGCACTCTTCAAGAAAAATCTTGATGAGTGGATGGGAAATAGGAAATACACCCCAAGGGATCACTTCTGTGTCTCTGCTCGACAGGGGCACAGGAAAATACCTTTCTTGGGTGGCGTAAGCCAGGGAACCTTGTTGGCTAGGCTTACATAGGCCCTTGGGTTGATAGCCTAGTACCTACCTATGAACCTATAAGAGAGGCGAGATGAGTGAAGTAGGAAGAAAACAGAGCGAGGAAAAGGAAAGTAGGTGGAAAAAAATGGAGAAGACAGAAAAAAAGGCAGTAGTTATTGTGGATAAAACTAGTAGTGAAGAGAGAGGTAGCAACTGAAAAGAAAAGGGGAAGTATTATAGATGGATATGGAGAAAGGAATGATTTGAAAATGTATAGTTAGTGCAGCTGAAAGAGAGAGGTGAAAAATAGGAGGAATGGAGAGAGAGGAAAGAATAAGGTTGGTCCAGTAGTATGTACTGATAATCAAAAGCTCAATTTGGAGAAAGGAAATTATATCTATATCTAGCTTTCCATTTCTCTCTCTATATATATGTATATATGTATATGTATATATATATATATATATATATATATATATATATATAGATAGATAGATATAGATAGATATAGAGACAGAGGGAAGAAAAACAGTAATTCCAACTTGTGCATAGCCAGAATTTGGAGAGAAATTATTTTAGGGAGTGTTTGAATAACTGAGAACTATGTAATAGTTGGATATCCATGGGTAAAGTGTTCCAGTCTTTGGCCAAGATGTAGGAGTCTAAACTATATCCTACAGCTTTTTGGGGTTTATAAATTGTTGCAAGTAGTTTTTCAGAAGACAGAGGGAGCAATTAGGGAGGTAGTGGTTGAGTGGACTAATTGTTGGGCAGGAGGAATATTTATATATGATATCACAAGTTGGAAGAGGCTGTGTATATGCAAGCTGACAAGATAGTTCTAACCAGTTTAATGCTTTAAGAGCAAGAGCACTGATGAGAGAAGAAGGGCAGACTGGCTGCAGACCTGGCCCCTTTATTATAACCAGTCTCAAATTCTTAGGGAAGTGTGTAAATTAGTGAGGATATGGAATGCATAAAGCAGAGAGAGAAGAAGGTATATACAGCGTGTCACATGTCTTTAGTATTCAAATAAGACACTGAGGCAATGTGGTAGGTTCAAGTTGTTTATTGTACATAAACACATCAGGAGCTGTAACTGGAACATATGTTTAAGCTGATTGACTGATTCATTACTTCATACACACTCGCATGTGCATCTCCATTCATGCTTGCATTCACTGTGACTGACTACACAAAATGGCACTGATCTTCATGTGCTCAGTAACTTACATGCACGTGCTATTTAGCTACAGTGGCTGATTAGGTACAATATACACAGTGATCTACATCCTCACTCTTTGATTTGTTCGACATGCAAAAGGAGAATAAGACATTTTACAAGCTAGCTATAACATCAGCATTTAATAGTAAATTCAAGTCCGAGTTGCTGTGCATCTCGTTGTGGGTCTGGAAATTCTACCCAATCTGGTTACATAAAAACTTTGACTGGGTTTAGCAACATGGGCAGTCTTTGGGGATTCTTTTACAATTGGAACTTTGGGGATTACATCAGCATTACTTGAAGAAAGTGCACTGTCCTCTGGAATTTGAACAAGTGTAGAGTCACTCTGAGAAATAGTCTTTGGCACAGGCAATCTGCTGTCATTGGTTCAGAGACTGGTACTACGTATCTTTGATTCCTTCTGACATCCATTCCATCAGATATGTAAGATCTCGGTTCCTCACAGATATTTTTGACAATTCCCACTCGGTCATATCCTTTAGATGCCTGCTTTCAAACAATCTCACCTTGTCTTAATGGTCTGAAAGCTTTGTTGGATTTATCATAGTACAACTTTTGTCACTGGCATTTTTTCAAAATTTGAGCCTTGACCATTCCGTTGTTCTTTACATTTGGAACTAACAATTGTTTACTGATCGGAAGAGTTGTTCTAGTCTGTATGGACATCATCCTCTGAGCAGGCAAACCAAGCAAATTATCTCGAGGAATGTTTCTGAGATAAGAAGGTTGAGAAAAACATTGGTACCATCTCTCCTGGATTTCTCTAACAAAAGTTTTGCACTTTGAACTGAACACTCAGCTAATCCATTGGACTGTGGATACCCAGGACTACCAGTAACATGGAAATCCCAAGACTCAGCAAAATTCTTGAACTGCTGACTTGTAAACTGTGCACCATTGTCAGATACGACTTTGCACGGACTACCATGAACAGAAAAATGTCTCTTCAATTTCGTAATGACAGTGGTGGATGTTAAATTAGGAAGGTGGTCAATTTCAAACCAGTTAGAATGAAAGTCTACTAACACTAAGTAATGCCGACCATTCCATTCGAAAATATCAGTAGCATCCGTCGACCATGGCAGTTCAGGAATTTGGTTTAGCTAAAGTGGTTCTTTTTGTTGGTGCGATTTAGTGCTGTTACAAATAGAACCTGCTAGAGTTTCCTTCTCTATATCTTTTAACATAGAAGGCCAAAAGCCCTTGCCTCTTGTTCTTCTTTTGGTTGAATCAGTACCTGGGTGACTACAATTCAAAATTTTGATATATTCCTGTTGTAATACTTTAGGAATTACCACTTTAGGACCATTCATGACGATTCCATTTTCCATCATGAGCTCATTTCGGTAAGGAAAATACTTCTGTATGTCAGGTGGTAGACTGGTTTGTTCTGCTGGCCATCATTGACTGATGAGATGTTTCAGATTCTGGAGAATTGGGTCTAAAGAAATAGTTCATTGAGATGTGATGGGGAAAAATTTTGGACTTCCATGACTTCAAAGTCTGCTTTCTCATTATCATGCTGTTCTGTTTGTCTGGGTGGTTGTGACAAAGCATCTGCAAGGTATAAATATTTGCCTTTTGTATAGACCATATTAAAATTGTACTTTTGCAGTTTTAACATCGTGCATTGCAAGCATGCTGGGGCTGTATGCATTGGCTTTTTCTAGCTTGCCACTAGAGGTTGGTGATCAGTGTTTATTTGAATAGGTCTTCCATAAATATAATTATTGAACTTTGAACACATGAACACTAATGTGGTTAACAATGAAGATTTGCAATCCATCATAATTTGCCAAAATGAACTTTTTGCATGTAAGGCAGAATAAACAGTGACATTTGGCATGAGAACAGCTACCTTTTCTACTGTATGCATTGGACGATGAGGGCATTTAAGTGCTTTGTTTAAATCCCTTGGTCAATACATATTTGAATAACATCTGAGCTTTTCTTATGAGCTACGAGCATGGAAGATACCCATTCAGTCAGTTCTTTTACTGGAGTAAGAACACCTAAATTCACCATTTTGTCAAGCTGTGCTTTTATTTTGCTTTGCATTGCTAATGGAACCTTCCTTGCTAGTCTGACAACTGGGCTTGCTTCATGGTTTAACTTCATGGAGTATGTGACTAGAAGTTTGCCAAGCTCGTCTGTGAAAATATCAGCATATTCACTAAAAATATTCTGTGTAAAACTATTGTGGCTGTTTAGACTTCTATGGTGGACCTCTTTATTAAATGAAATCAGTCCCATTCACAAACTGTCTTTGAGGCCTAACAGTGACTGCACGTGTCTTTTGACTATGCAAAACTGCAAGTCATAGCTGTTGCCAGCAGAATGGCATGAAATAATTACTGACTTCCGTTTGAATCTCTTCACCACCATAAGCAACTAGTTTTGCACACTTTATTGAATCAGGCTTCTCACCCGCTCTTACTTTGGCAAAGAACTGTGCTGATATAACATTGCACTTTGGTCCAGTGTCTACAGGTTTCCCATTAATCTGAACAGTACAAAATATTTCACTCCTTGCCACCAACCGATAATCTTTGTGTTAATGGTTTCATCAATTACAGAGACACCATCAACATACAAAGTTTGCCAGCAGCTCTCTATCTGATCTACTTGCTTCTTTAAATGCCCTGTTTTATTAAAAGTATGTGCCACCTTAGACTTGCAAAACCTTTTGAAATGATTCCACTTTTTTCATTTGTGACATTGCTGAAAATACGCTAAACACTTTTATCGTTTAAGTTCATGATTGCCTCCACAATTGCAACTGTTAACAATAAGGTTCGGTGTTATGGCTCCATTCAGTTTGTTTCTTTTTCATCTTAACTTTCTACTATACACAATCAACATTCGCACTAGCAGGTACTGCATACACGTTTTTCGCATTCGTATGTATATTCGTATGCTTTTCAAATCTCTGTGGCTTTGCTCAATGTTAAATCACTGTGTGGAAGCAAAGTCTTTCTCACTGCAACATTATTAACACCACACACAAGCCTGTTTTTTATCAACTCACCTCTCAGATCGCATAATCTGCACATTTTTGCTTTATTTCTCAAGTCAGTAATATATGCTGCTATAGTTTTACCAGGCTTTTGATTTCTTGTGTAAAACACATCTTTCCATTGTAATATTCATTTGAAGGTTACACATTTCTCTAAATTTACATTTTAAGTCCTCAGGTT
Source organism: Protopterus annectens (assembly GCF_019279795.1). Classification (NCBI taxonomy): domain Eukaryota; kingdom Metazoa; phylum Chordata; order Ceratodontiformes; family Protopteridae; genus Protopterus; species Protopterus annectens. The sequence goes on from NC_056733.1 coordinate 52,736,723, forward strand.
CTTCCCGCATTTCAGCCTGTATCACAATATGGCAGTACGTGCCCTCCCCTGCATACATGGCAGATGCTTTTACAAGTGAAGGTTCTTGCTCAATGGCTTCTGAGCCAGCTAAATTGAGAAGTATGAATGCGTTTGTACATACATCTTTATGAGAAAGTGCAGCCTTTATGAAAATATCATATTCTTGCTCAAACACTTGCCAGTTCTCAAAAATATTATCATCAAACACCAACAGTCCAGGTCTACAAAATCCCTGTGCCATAAAAACCAAATTCATTTAAATATAAGCATAGACCAGGTACTTGTAATTATGCTCAAATGCACAACAACCTCTCTGAAGAGGCTTTACCTTAGCACTGCAAACACTGAGAACACTCCGGATGCTTCAAAAAGTTTTAGTTAATGCAAAAAAATAGTACATTGCGGAAAAAAATGTGGACGTCTTAGCCTTTTCGTACATTTTAACACTTTGGAAATTATTTCAAACACTTTTATCAGTATGTCACAATTTCAGACATTTTGTTTATCATGGTAATTATTTTGAATGTTTTGAATGCTTTGCCACTTATTCGGCGACTGAAAAATCATTTAAACAAGTTTAAGTACCTTTGAATAACCACTAACCTGTTTGTCATTTGGCTCTTGTATATTCCTTCACTTCTAACTGTGTGCCTCATGGTTTGTAAGCTGCTTTAACATCGGATCCCCTTCTGACACCATATTGCATGCCTCTTTTATTCAAATGAGACACTGAGGCACTGTGATGGGTTCAAGTTCAAGAAGCTGTAACTGGAACATATATATAAACTGGCTGACTCATTACTTCACACACACTCACATGTGGGTCTCCATTCATGCCTGCATTCACTGTGACTGACTATACAAATTGGCACTGGATCTTGCACATACATGCTCAATAACTTATATGCACATCCTATCCAGCTACAGTGGCTGATTAGGTACGTTACACATAATGATCTACACTGGGGACAGTTACTCTAGAGGAATCAGAAGAGAGGTATTTTTGCTCTGTAAGAGCATAGCACATTTTTTATATATTTCTTTTTATAGATGTGTGAGTATGGTCAAATTTTAGTTGATCAGGGACCATTTTCTATTGTGGTGTTATTTAGAGTGTGTAGTTTGAAATTATCTTTGGAGGGTGTGGTAGATTTAGGGAAGAAGGAAGAGTTGCTTATGATTTAGCCAGCTTAATATGGAGTTGAAGGCATTGTGGGTTGTAGTTTAAGTTTGGAGAGACTGTCAGATATACAGATGAGGGTGGAGTCATCTGCATATTGTATACGAGTAGCATGATGGGAGGATGTGTGAAGATTGTTTATAAATATGTTAAATAGTAAAGGTCCAAGGATAGAGCCTTATGGGACACCAGTGTTAACAGGGAGAAAATGAGAGACTCTTAACTGATTTAGATCTATAGGATAAGTAGCTAGAAAAACACCTTAGAGTTGCATCAGACATGCCCAAAGAAACCATTTTTGAGATATGTTTAGAGTGGCAAACAGTACTGAAAGCTTTTGAGAGGTCTAGAAAGAGGGGTAGAGACTAGTATATTGTTATCTGTGGCCTGATAGTATTCAGGCATGATAAGGAAGGTAGTAATAGTGCTATGAGTCAGTCTGAATCCATGTTAGGTATGGGTTAGGAGGCAACATTTCTCCAGTATTTATGATAATGGAGACAGGATAGCGATGGGTCTGAAGTTAGTTATTTCAGAAAAGCTGTTACCTTTGTGAAGTGGGATGGTAACAAAATTCTTGTATGGATCACTTTATAAGAATAGAGACTGGGTATGCTGTAGAGATGGAGGCACTCTTTAGATATTCAGAAGGAAGATTATTGATGGGTGAGGAATAGGGCTTTAGTTTTTTTTTTAATGCCTTTATTAAATTATCACTTAAGACATAGGCAAACAATATAAACAGGAAAAAAAAAACCAAGCAATATCAATGTTTTTCCATTTTGCATATATTATACATCACATATTGTTTATTTCTTTGTAATTATCACAGTGTAACATTACATGGATTGCTGAATTCCTACCTTCCTATAAATCTCACTTCTCCTCTGCCTGAACACTGTTGTGCACGTATTGCTCCTACAATTTCCGTGTATTTCTTTGCAATTTGCTCCTTACCTCTATATTTTCCTATTCCAGTTCTTTTATCAATTTTATAATATTCAGTACTTCAAATACATTTGGTTTAGACTTTGATTTCCATTTTCTAGTTATCGATTTTTTGGCAGCCAGTAGAATTAGACTTAATAAGGCTTTACTATATCTAGGCAATTCCGATCCTGTGTCCCATCTCAAAAACAAAAATCATATCCTTAGTTACAGCCAGTTTTTTGATAGAGTACTTTGTAGGGGATTTTTTAAATCTGCCAACTCATGACACTGCCAAAACCTGTTCTCAGCTGCCACTTTCTTCCCTATCACACCTCCAACATTTGCTTTTTACCTGAGAAAAAATTCTTTGAAGTCTGCTTAGGGTATCAAAATACCCATGCAAACAGTTCCAAGCAGAGAGCCTAAACCTTCTGAACTTTACTTACTATATTTTTGGAAGCCATACATATGTCCTCCCATTGTTCTCTTTAAGTTGATTTTCCATTCTCTCTTCCCAACCTTTTCTAATCTCCTCTGACTGATTCTCGTAGTTAACATGCAGTATTTTATGTGCTATACTAATTATCCTTTTTTTAACAGCAGTTATTGTAGATTTGACTAAAAACTCCACAGGAGAAAGTCTTTCATTAAGATCCCCTAACCCTTTCTGTTTACCTGTAGTCTGGTATCATTCTTTGGTAGGGAAGGCAGTCTCTAATCTGCAGTCCTGATGTCGTCTTAGCCGCATCACACTCTCTTACCTTTCTCTGTCTGTATTGATTTTTGCTCCAAAACATTGGTTTCTTTGCCACTTTTCTCCAGTAAATTTCCACTCCTTTTGCCTATTTTATGTATTCCTACTTGCAGTCATCCATTTGGCAAAATCTCCTTTCCCCATTCTTGTGCTGCCGTAGTTCTTAGAATACTTTCTACTACTTCATGAATATAATATTTTGTAAAGCTATTATTCTCATTAAAGATCTGCATCCAAAATCCCATTCTCTTTATTTCTTGAACTCCCCCTACTTCATCATCATTCCTTTCCATTTTGAATTAAGTTATATGCGCCTTAACTGTTTAATTCTAAAATATCCCTTCAAATCAGGCAATCCCAAACCACCTTGGTCTAATAAAAGGATTAACTTATTCCACCTAAGTCTTGCCCTCTTCCCCTCCCAGATAAATTCCTTCAGCTCTTTATTAATTGTTGCCCATAACTACTGCACTGGTTGCTAAAAATATGCCTGACCTGCATATAAAATTAAAAGGGCTAAAAACGTTTTCACTGCTTGTATCTTACTATCCATCTCAGTAAACAAGAGCTTCCATTTTTTTCAGTTTTTTTTATTATCTTTTGCTTAATCTCGTCCCACATATTCTTAGCTACCATAACAAAAGCCTTATTGACCCATAGCCTAAAATAATTCATCCTATCATGTCCCCATAAATATGGGTATTGCTGAACCAGTTCCTCTGTGAGTACATAATTTACAGCTGGTAGCCTTTGTTTTATCTTCATTAATTTTATATCATTAAAATACTTCAATCTGTCTCAAAATGCTCTATAGTACTGAGGTGTCCTTCTCTGGAAATATCGGGTACAAAATATTATCATCTGCAAATAAAGCCACCTTTTCTTGATTACCATACCAATTATATCCTTGCATTTCTGAGTCCCTTATTTTCTTTTCCAGTGGCTGTAAATATAAATGAAGTAGCAAAGGGGAAAGAGGACACCTCTGCCTGGTTCCCCTGTTCAAACACAACTTATCAGACAGGAACCCTTCTAGTTTAATTCTTACCTCCAATCCATCATAAATCATCCTATTGTATCAGGGAAAACAAATACTTCCATTGCCCTACTCATAAAATTCCAGCTTACTCTGCTTTTTCTGCATCAGAACCAACCAACAGGGCTTTAGTTGTTTAGCAGTTATTTTAAATAAGAGGCGGGGGCTGGTTTTTATGAGGAATATGGAATTTGTAGAAGTAGGAATTTATATAGGAGTGAGGTGGGTATATAAAGAACTGTGTGTAAGTGATGCTATGGAGTCAATAAAATGCAAGTTGAATCTGGTAACACTTTGTAAGGGAAAGCTGTCAAGGCAAGGATTATGGTCTGTGTGTGTTCCTGGATGTAGAATTTTATTTAAAATCAACCATAATTTTTGGTGTTTGTGTTTTAGTTAAATCGTGGATAAAAGTAATATTGCTTCTAATCAATGTTAATTTGTCTTTTACGGAGTTATTTATAGTGTTGTAGGTGAGTACGGAATTTATATTTGTGCAACTGTCTCCACGCTTTTTTCTTTTGCTTAAGATTTCGATAGTCAGTGGATACTATTACTGTTAGCTCTTCTAATCCTTAGGGGAGCAAGGCTAATGTGTTTAGGAACAGTGTATTGAATTATTTAAGAACAACATCATATAGTGGTAGGGTATAGAGAAATGACTAGTCAAAGAGATTTGAGGATATCATTGAAGACAGTGGAGTTGAAACTGTTTTTTTGTGATTCCTTATAAAGGAGCTGTTTAGTCTCATGGGTTAAATTTATTTGAACATATATGGGGTGATGGTCACTGAGCGAGTCTGGGAGAATTTATTTTGAGGAACATCAGTTGGGATGAGAGAGGAGGATTCAGTCTAGTGTGGAGCATGTACTGCTGACTTTATTAAAACTAGTAGGAGAGGATATAAGTTGGGTAAAGTTGTGCAGATTAATACTGCTGGAGGGATAGTCTGAGGTAAGATTTATCCAGTCATTTTTGACATCACCTAGAATGGTGGATTCATATGGTTTATTAGTACCTGTACAGGATCTCTTCCAGCATTATGATAGTATTTCCATGGAGATATATAGGACCATGATGCATATTTTCTTGTGATTATCGATTTTAAGAAATGAGTTTAGGAGTTCTGCAGTAAGGAAATTTGGTAGGGCAGAGAGAGAAAGAACCGTACAGTTTGGATAAAGAATTGCAACACCACCTGTTTTTCTATGAATTCTGTCAGAATGTAATGTATTGTAGCCAGGAGGAAGAATCGCAGAGCCCTTTATATGAGGTTTGAGCAAGGTTTTGGTCACTGCTACAATGTCAGAAGAGTGTTGGGTAAGTTATGAGTACAATTCAGCATCCTTATTACGCATGCCAGCAGTGTTTTAAGGAAAATATTTTTAGACATCTGGTTGAAGAATAAATAGCGTTATTGGGAGAAGGTGACGTTAATCAGTGGTTGGGCCTGGGGGTACCGAGTATGTTTTCAGATAAAATGATGCTTGTCATGAGAGGTATGAGTAGTTATTGTTTTGGAGCATATGGAAGTATTTGTTTCTTTGTGGATTGTGAGGGACGTTCGGTGGTGATAGGTGTGTGAGGGTGAAGTAGGTTAGGTAGGTAAAGACCATTGGATATAAGATACTGCTGGGTAGTAATTGGAAAGCAAAGTAGAGTTAAGATATTAAGTGGTAGAAGGAGAATGAAATTGTGATAAGACTGAAGTTTATCAAAGAGAAGGGAGAAAGAGAGATTGCAAAATGAGGAAAAAGTATGATGAGTGCATATTATGTTATTGTTAGAGCGTATTGAGAAGTAAGGTAGATGTATGAATTGTTTGTTGTAAGAAACATAAAATGGATGACTAGAGTGAGGTGAATGGTAAAGGCAGGGAAAGATAGATGTGGTGTGGTATGAGAGATTATACTGGCTGGTGGTCTAGACTCTTGTGACAGGAGAGTGTAGCCTACACCGTTCTAAGTTGGGAATTGCTGGTGATATACCTCTCAACCTGGAATCCTTACAAATCTGGACAAAGGCCCATAAAAAGTAGGTACAACTGGCCAAAAATCTGTATGCTTATTAACATGAAATTTGCATACATAATTATGCAACCCCACCCACTCCTGTGAACAAAATATTAAATACAAAATATAACCAGAGCAATTCAACAGTTCCAAAGAAACATTGTGGCCAAACTGAAGGCACAAGAAATAATATGGTAACACAACACAAGAATTTGTGTATTTAAAAGAAAGAGCACAGTTTTTGGAACTGCATATTATAATGTCATTACCATTTTAAATTATTAAATGGAAATAAAATGAATCTGGAAACATTTCTAATTATTAATTTGCAACTTTTCCTCATTTATGCATTAGCATTCTAAACTTGCCAGAGTTCAAATATACCTATCACTCCAGATCAGCATTTCACTAGTTCTATGCATTACAGATTTACTGATGTTGTAAATTAAACTTATTCTCTGTCCAGATGAGATAGGTCAATTCATGCAGAAAAAGGGAAATTGGCTAGGCTTAAAATGGCCCACAAGGGCAGCTAGCCTAATATTTATGAAGCTATGAACCTAAAGGCACAAGGCATATATCTTATAGTCATATGTTTGGCACTCCAAAGAAGAGCTAGAGAAGGTAGCCTTCTCTCTCTCTCTCTGTGTATATATATATATATATATATATATATATATATGTATGATTTTATCGGAAACTAGGGAAAAATATCATTCTATCATATTTGGTTTGTTTGTGAAAAATCCAGCCAAGAAATCTTATGTTACCGCTACTGAAAATATGACCTCAGTCAAATCACACAAGAATTACTATAACCAGCTCTAGATTTAACTTTAAGGATCCTGTGTTGAAATCTCCAGTTATTAATGTATGCCTATTTGACAACTTTCTTTGATTATAATCTGACAAAATGTACATCATACCATATGTGATATTGCAACACTCATACAAGGCAAAGTCTTAAAACAGTTATTCATTCTATAGACTATGTTTTCAGTGTCAAGCTATTTCATGTGCCTTTTTAAAATAATTGGTATTTCCTTTCCTTAGGTAAACTGCTATAACACCTCACTGCCTAGAGCAGCTGTTTACTGTACTGCATTTTGTATATTCAGCCCAGTTTTTTAATTTGTTTGCTCTGTTTCTTTGACTACTGCATCTGTTTTGTCTGTTCTTGGGTTGCTATACTAGCAGTTTCAGCATGTTTTCTTTCTTAAACAAATTTGAGACCGATCTCTAAACTTGCTTTCTGCTTATATCTACTTATTGGTGTATGTAATAATTAAATATCAACTTGGGATGGATAATTTCCATCTCTCATGTAAAGCAGATCATTTTTCTTAACCACAGTATTTGTGGCTATAGTGCAGCTGTGGATTCATCTCTTAACATATGCATTGAACTTAATCACATCCTTGCCTAACATATGCTTGCAATGTACTAATGAAACTTTAGTTCATTAGCTAATATTTTTACCTCTTCTGACAAGTTCTTTACATCTTGTCATATCTAGAGCCCCTCTGTGGTCAGAACACCATTAATTTCTACGCATTACTAATGTCTCAAACTCAAGTTCCCATTATATATTCACAGACAGTAAGTATTTCCTTCATTACTGTAAACATTGATCATCTGCTTCATTTTTTTTGTTACCTTCAAACCTTTCTAATCTTCCTTTATTGTAGCTTCCTTAATTGCTTTGATTTTAGACGCGCACACACACACACACACACACACACACACACACACACACACACACACACACACACACACACACACACACACTCTGTCATTTCTTTGGTGTGTTCATATACTCCCAGAGCTGCTTAAACTATTTTGACACTGTCTTTCAATTGCATCTCAGTCTAGGGTATCTCATATATTTTCTTCATGTAGTATCACTGCGGTGGTGGTGCTGCGGTAGTGTTGTCGTCTCACAGTAAGACGTTGTCCTGTTCGATTCTCAGCTAGAGTGTCTTCTGTGTGGAGACATGCGTGAATGGGCGTACCTTCATTGAAGGTTGTGCATCAGGGCCAGCAACTCGGCACGTAAAAATCTACTGCCAATCATTAGCAGACCGGAGTTCCGCTATGGCGACCCCTAACCAGGAAAAGCCGAAAGACACAACAAGTATATAAACTGCTTCAATTTTCAAGTCTTTCATTTCTTTGTTTTTCTACTTACTCCATAGCACTCACTTCTTGTAATCTTATCTTACAGTCTAACCTCCTAAGATGCCATTTCCTGTTTTTTTTTTGAATAGTGTATTACATTACATGCTCTATTTGTCTCCTCTCTGACTTTATAAGTTTTTAATTTTATGGCCATGCCACCCAAGCACAATCCTAGCTGCAGGATTGGGGTTGTTTTCCTATTGTAGTGAGGTACTGGCATCAGGGCAATCTGCGGCATTGAAGTACCGAGGTTTGCCTACCAGCAATGGGAGCAGTAGTTTTGCCATGGCAATTGGACGGACTGGGATTGGAAATACTACTGGGGTATTTTGATAGTACTGTGTAGGACTGCTCTCTCCATGTCTGAGATTTTGGATTCCATCTATTAGAATACTTCAAACCCCAAATAAATTGTTTATTCGGTACATTTTTATGTGGTGAGTCCCTTTCAGTAAATGCTTTTGGTCCAGTATAGACCTGCTGCTTGTAAAAAACCAGTCATACCTTAAGGGAAGGTTATGGTATTTGTTCCAAGGCTACTGTCATCTTTTTCTGTAGTGACGAAGTGTGAGCGTCTGTGTGAGTTAAGACTGTGTGTGCGCGTGTGTGTTAGGGTGGGCGGATTGTGGCAGTCCTTCAGTAATGAAAAACCTTTTAGTCTAGCAAAGATAATTTTTTCATCTGAAATCAGTGTTGAATAGGAAGGAATTTCCAAGGCATGATTAGTATATTCGATACATACTCAGCAAAGTTCTCAAGAGGTGGCCAACTGGCCATCACAAAATGTGAAAGTATGCAATACTTCTGCACAGGCATCTTTGTTCTGCTCATCACCTCCACATAATTTACGTTCCTAAGATTCTCTCAGCTCAATGGCATTAGAAGGCAAGCTGCTGTGCTGGTCACACTTACCTGCTGCTGCTCTTACCTTGTTGCAGATGCTGGCTCCACTAGGCTAGCCAATGGAGTAGCTTACGGTGTAGGATGTCCATAAGTTTTTCCTGATAATATAAATCTAAATTCCAAAGCATTCCATGAATCAACATACAACTATGAATGTACGTAGAGGTAAACACACTGCAGATACAGTCTGACCCCTCCAAGACGAATTCAGCCTGTCTGATGTCATTGCACATGCCCCCCCATATGACATCAGCAGCAACTTTGAACAAAAAAAAATTTTAAAAAACGAGGAAATTCAGGAATTGATGGGGCCACTCAGGAATTTGTGCCATGTCATTATTTTGCCTCAAAACCAGTAAATACCAAGGAATTTGTTACGTTTGAGAAATATGTCTGGTGAAGGCTTATTGTGCATTTTATTCTAAGTGTCTTTGTTCTGTTTTAAGGACATTGGTTCAAACGAGTTATTTTACATTAGGAAGATTTGTGGTCTAAACTCTTGTGGCAGGAGAGGATAAGCCTACACCCTTCTAAGCTGGAAATTGCTGGTTAAAGGCTTATTGTATCTGTTGTTCTGGTAGTGTCTTAGTTCTGGTTTAAGCACTTGGATTCAAGACCAGTTGTTTCACACTAGGAAGGTTTGTAGTCTACACTCTTGTGGGAGTATTCTACTGAACTGCTGCTGTATTTAAACTGTTTTTTTGCTATTGTGACTGTGATTTGCTGCACTTTGGATTTCTAGTACTTCTGCATTTTATTGCATAGGCTATGTTCAAGTTTGCTGAATCTAGACTGCTTGGTATCATTTGAGCACTAAAACTAACTATCTTACATTAAGAAGGCCCCCTGCATTCTTGCGGCAGAAATGTGCATCCAAGGACCCATCTGAGTTGTGGATTGCTGGAATAAGGCTCAGTCTTAGGTTACTTTGTTTAAAATTGTTTAACTTCGCTTTATTTAAGAGTTGTGTTTGTACGGGTTTGTGCTCATTTTACCAGAACTCCTCAGCAATTGCACTGCTGCTCTGCGAACAACTTAGTAGTGCATTGTGAAGCACTGGTGCAGTTTTCTACACCTAGCCTTCCACAGAATAGCTGTTTTTTGTTAGTCTTACAGCTAAACCTGATCCCTCTAGCCCACTCCCCACTAGTTACTACAGTGTATACCTGCCATAATGGATGGATAGTTTCCCACCATTTCTTCAGCCAGCCTGATTGACAGGCATCCTGAAGCAATGCAGAAATTGCCTCATGTATAGTTATAACCAGTTACTCCTAAAACAAACAAATACAACATGAGAGCCGGATCTGTACTATGAATCTGGAATCAATTCTCTCACTTAAAAACAAACCAGATATCAAAGATGTCAGCACACACACTTCACCTCTTGCACATAATAAGCTCACAGCACATAAACCCACATACACGGAGGTACTCACTACTAGCCTACCTAAAGATCAGAGACCTCCCAAGGGCAAACCTACTACACACATGCAGAACCAACAAAATCCACTACAAATAATAATATACATAACAGTGTCTCAGCCAATAAGCCCCTAAGGCAAAACACCTCAAAACCAAATGTCTTGCTCATAAGCGACTCCATAGTGAGACACACAGATGACCCCCTCACCAGACTGGACAAGGAAAAGGTCACAGTCAACTGCCTGTGAAGTGTCAGGGTCCATCAGATCATGCATGCATTCAAGTCACTCAACAAGTACCATTTTGACTCTGTCATAGTCCATGGTACAGTGAATGACTGGAAACACATCTCTCTGTACTACATGAAGAGAGACATGACTGAGCTCTCAGATTATCTGCCCCAGGCAGGCATGTCACTAGCCCTAAGCAGTATTCTACCTTCACCCAGGATGATGCCTCAATGTAAACAAAAAATGATTGACTTCAGCAATTGGCTTAGCTTCTGGTGTCAGTCCAGGACATCCAGTATCTGTCAGCCTAGGAAATTATGGCCAACAGACCACACTGTTTTTCCAGATATGGTCTTCACCTGTTGCCTCTTGGCTTTCGGTTACTGGCAAAAGTACTTGCCTCCCCCATAGTGCCTAGGCAATGTCATAACAACACAATTCCCAATGTAAAATATCCATTGAAGTCAAACTCAAGATTATGCTGCTTAATGCTAGGAGTCTAAATCGGAAACTGCACTCACTGGAAGCACTCCTTACCTTGCAAGATGCCAGTGTCTGTGCAGTCACAGTGACATGGTTCAAGGCCACAAACAGCACCTCAGTCATGCAAGACTACAATGCCTTCCATACATTCAGACCTTAAAACTAGCATGAAAGAACCAAAGGCAGAGGTGTATCCATCTTCATTAAAGACAAATACACTTCAAGACTGGTCAAACAGTACGACTCCCTAGAGCTACTCCAAGTCCAACTAACTGTAGGTAAAACCCCCCTCGATATCATTGTTAGCTATAGGTCCCCCACCATGAACCACAAGAACCACTCTGCCTACCTAGACCTACTTGAATCACTCACTATACAGCCAGACACCTTGGTCATGGGCGATTTCAACTATCCTTCCATCGATTGGGACTCATATATGAGCACAAACATGCTCTCCCTAAGGTTCCTGTTCTTTGTTAATACAAATGCTCTGGAACACATAGTCTTCACCCCCACAAGGGGCTTGAATGTCCTAGACTTAGTATTCACCAACATGGGGGTCTTTGCATTACCCCTGTGTGTTGCTCTCCCTAGTAAGGTCTGATCATAAATCAGTCTCATTTGAAGTAATGATCATACGTGACCCTCCTCAAGAGCAAAAAGGATGAAAAATTTCTCCAGAGCAAACTATAGCCTCCTAAACAATGGCATAAATAGTTTTAAACCCCTTGCTACCACTGTCAACAATGACTCCTATACAGAAGTGTACACAAATATCCTGTATAAACACCTATACGAATGTATAGATTCAGCTGTACGTGAACGGATCAAAACAATGTCCTCCCAAAACAAACAAGCTACCCTGGTGGGCATCAATCATAAACAAGTTATATAACAAGAGGAAGAAACTAATGTCTAAGAACAAGAGGGAACTGACTCAGCAGAGGAAGGACACCCTCCACAGCTTGAACAAGCACATTAGATATCTCGTAAAGTCCTCTAAAGCCAATTACAAAGCTAAACTAGCATCCCTAGCTAAGGATAATCACAAGGCATTCTTTAACTACATCAGAAATCTAAAAGGGAAGGCCCAGCTTTGTGTTGAACTAGTAGTGGACAGTACCACTCATACTGAGCCTGAGGACATAACGAGATTTGGCACAAACTTCAACCCCCCCCCCCCCCGTCCCCACCAGACATATCCCAAAGCATATCTGTCACCAGTCCTCCACCTAGTATCTCCAAAAAGCAGGTCATAACCACACTCTCCATGGCCAAAAACACAGCCTCTATGGGACTGGATAACATCCCAGGCTGCCTACTAAATAGTCTAAAACAGGACCTAGCAGGACTACATGGCACTGAATTCAACCACAGTCTAAGTACTGGCTTTGTCCCAGCAGAGTGGAAAACAGCAACAGTAATTCCCCTTGTAGAAATGGGGGCCATAAACCGACTTTGGGAACTTTAGAACCATAAGCCTAATCGGTCTTATGTGCAAGACCATGGAGAGAATCATCATGGACCTTATCAGCAAAGACAGGGGTGACCTTCAAACTCTTGACCTGACCCAATTTGGCTTTATGGCTAGATCATGCTTATTAAACCTGGTGGATGACTTCAAGAATGTCCCTAAAGCCCTGGATGGAAGCAAAACAGTGCATATAACCTATCTTGACTTAGCCAAGGCTTTTGACACAATCTTGGGTATTAACCTATATGCCACTAGATGGGTAGCCAGCTGGCTCACTGACAGAACGCATACAGTCAAAGTTGGGTGTTCCACCTCTGCAAGCAGACCAGTTACCAGTGGTTTACCACAAGGATCTGTGCTGGGCCCCCTACTGTTTGGAATCTATTTCTCAGAAGTCCAGGTAAAAATAGATGGCCTGTGATGACTGCAAACTGGATAGAATCATTGAGTTCACCCAACAATGTTGACATACTGCAAAAAGGGCCTACACAGATAAATGATTGGTGCCAAAGCCACAGACTTAAACTAAATGCAAACAAAATGAGTTATAATTCCTTTCACCCAAGGGGAAGTCCCTGCAAATTACAATATTAACAGTACCCCCTTAGCTCGGACCCTGTGGTGAAAGATTTGGGAACACAGGTTGATAACAACCTTAACTTTAATCATCATGTGACCTCAGTATTAAGGAAGGCCTTCTATGTTGTACATCTTATCAGTAAGGGCATCACATCCAGAGCCAAGGATGTTATAACTCCCTGTACTCATCCCTCATGAGACCATTAAGAGAGTACAGTGCTCCCTTCTATATGCACATCACCAGACACCTGCAGCAGCTGGCGAGAACTCAGGGCCTTCAGCACATGACATACATGGACAGACTGAAGGCCCTGTGCACTGTACTCTGTATCTTATAGGCTGCTGAGAGGTGACTTGTGCCTGGCCTGCAGAGCAGTCTCAGACCCTGCCCTAATGGAAATGCTGCACGTCTGCAAGTCAAATGCGGCAAGATTCTCTTGGTCTAGGGATTTTAACCTAGCCTACAACATTAACAGGACACGCTGGAGAGGCAGATGTCTCTCCCAGAGAATGCCACTCCTCTGGAACAAATTCCCAATTCACGTAATACAGAGCTCCTCAATGACCCTATTTAAGTGTAACTTAGACAACTAAATGGGAGACCGGGAGTGTCACCTATGTTCCTCTTTGATAAGGGCAGTTGGTGTTGATCATAGACTTGCACTGCAAATATAGACCATACAACTTGGTTAACAAGGGAACAAGGCTATAACATGGCTAGGGTTATAAAGGCACTATGGCCAATAGCCTAGTAACTCCCTATGAATGGGAGACATATATAGAGAAGAGATATAGTTAAGATTTAGTTTTTGGATTGGGTGGAAAGAGTAGGAAGAGACAGAAATTTGGGAGGAAAGGGAAGGTGTAAGTTAGGTGCAAGTGTCAGCAAAGTGAGGTAGGTGGGAATTGTGGGGAGGGTAGGAGAACAAAATGGAGCAGGCTCAAGTCTGGAGAGAGCCCCCGCTACATAGACCATCTGTCACAACAACCAGTCAAGAAAAACATCATCAAGTAAGTAATAAGAAGAATGTCTTGCTAAATGTGTATCACAGGCTTATAAATGGCCACTGTTAACATAGAACCTTCCTGATGTAGTATGCAGTAACTCAGTGGCATAATATTGGTTAAGGGAGAAAAGAAGCAATTTGCCTATATCCATGTTATTCTACCAACTGTTCCAGCTATAAGTGCAATGCTATTATTATTACCCTCTTTTGTTTTAGTGCAGGAATTAGGCATGAAAAAAGGTCTGTCTAGTTATATGGTTTAAAGCATATAAACACCTAGATCAAAATCACTTTGTGAATACATAGTCTAAGTGGCAACACTTAAGTGGATTCTACCTTAATAGAGCAGAAACTCTCATGGTGAAAGCCATTCCCTCATTCACAGTCTTCTGCTGAGACTTTTTCAACATATAAGAACAATCCTGTCAAATCTCATTTTGCAAAAGAAATCTAAATACTTGCCTCCCACAAGCTTCTGAGACTTTATGCATTCATTCATTTTTCGGTCAGATAGGTTAACTGATATGAAACCACTTTTCATTGCTGAGCTGAACAAAGGCTTTATCATTGCTTCACATTTGGCAGAAGTGGATGGTATCATGATCCACCATGCTTGTCTGCCTCTAAGACATTCAAAAGAGCCAATTTATGTATGCATGTGTGTGTGTGTTTGCAATTATCTGATTCGAGTCACCTATGATGATCCCCACCACCACCAGGAGATACATTACCCACTTGAATGTGGTTTAGGTTTATACCTCCACTTAAGTCCAGATTGGAATGGATCAAGGACATAATGAGATGCATCTCAGCCAGCACAACTACCACCTTCGCAACAGCCGGACCAATAAAACATTTATTAGAAATCGGCCACTAGTATGTTTATTTTTCTCCCCAGCAGCAGGATAGCCATTGTCTTCTTCAGTGTGCATGAAAATTGCCATTAAGGAACAATAAATGTTCTACACAAAGGACTTGAGATTTAAAACAGCCAAGAAGAAGCATTGCGTCACCCAGAGCAAGACTACATTTGGCTGGTTACATCTTTTGGACCGTCGTTGTTTTCCTTGTATATTCCAGCAGGATGAACTGATTCCAGGCCAGACTAGTCATGTTTTGTATCATCTCAGTAGTGCAAGTCTTGAGAGAGCGAGAAAGAACACTAATACTAAGGACAGCAAAAGCAGCTGAGATACCTTCTCGCAAAGTTATAATAGTAAATGTTCTTTAGCATTAGTTTTTAATGTTATGGAGCTAAATTGTGCACTTTTTTGTTGCTAAATTCTTTCTAGATAAAAAATTCTGCTTTCTTTTGAAAACTTGTGGTGGGTATAACTTGTAGTGAATTATCAACTAAAATATGCCATGTTCCAGACAGCTGAGTTTTTATTGTGCATGTGTTATATATTTCAGCAGAACAAACAAGGAGACCATGCATTTGCCTGTGGGGCTTTTTCTTAGCTCTAACATCCAGTAGGCACATCTGAGTGGAAGACAATGAGGACTGACACAAGTTCAAGTTTTGCCTCAGACCCATAGGTAGGCCATTGCCTCTTTGGCCTTCCCACCTCAGGCATTTACCCTTCTAAGCACTAGCCTGTGCCAGAGATAACAAAGGACCACCTTTCGTGCTTCCTCTTCTCCAGGATACGCATGCATATGTCTCTTATGTCG
This sequence comes from Protopterus annectens, assembly GCF_019279795.1. Classification (NCBI taxonomy): domain Eukaryota; kingdom Metazoa; phylum Chordata; order Ceratodontiformes; family Protopteridae; genus Protopterus; species Protopterus annectens. The sequence continues at coordinate 52,752,610 of NC_056733.1, forward strand.
CCATCAAAAACCTGAACTTGTAATCGAATTTGGGTTGTACTCGGGGCTTTATCCTTCAGTGTCACTGGCAAGGCACAAATGAGATAAAGCTTGCTGTTTAGATGTACATTATTAACTGATAACTATAAAGCACAGAAACTATTTATTTGGCAGCTCTGGCTAACTTTACTGATGTCACAAGCAGCCATATAGCTGAATTACAAGTGGTCAGTATACTACCTCACCATTCTTGTAATCTAAACACATCATTACATGTTTTTCAGAGCTGAATCACAAAATTAAAGTGCATCTGCATGTATAAGCTAAAATCCTCCTACACAGAAAAAAAAGTAATTGTGCCAAGGACACACAAATTTCACAACTTCTAATGCTGGGGTATCTTTCATGTCTTTTGTAATTGATGAAATTGCAGGAGAACTTCTGGTATGCAGTTACGTTTAACATCTCCTTTGCTCAACAAACTGTTGTACAGTTCATCTCATTCACCACAGTTGGTAAGCTTTTGCAGCCAGTATCCACATCTTCTGAAATGGAGTTACCATCTTGGACTTTTTAGTGTTCTCAGCAACTTTGGATCTCAGTTGATCACTGTGCTTTCTGTGTGACATCTGTATACCCTCAACTCTGTGTGTACTGGACCAGTTTATTTAGGTCATCACTTGAAGAAGCTCTCAGGAAAGCTTCTTCTTGTAGTTTGATGGTACACTATCTCAGTTTCAGTGAATGGCCTGTCTGCAGTGTGTTTATCATTTTGAAATTTCTGTCAGTGCTGCATTCTCTGCATTTCAGCTCTCAAGACGGGTTTCTTCAAACTAAGATTGATTCAGGCATGCTTGTTTAAGAGTAACTGTGGGGAAGATTGATCTGTGATACAGTTCGGTGTTCATTTAGTAATGCAGCAAGAAAAAAAGAATTGTGTCTTTAGCATCTAATACTGTATTTTGTTAACATTTTCATAGCAGTGCTGAAGCTTTGGATATAACTCTTCGCTAAACCGTTTGAAGCATGATACCCAGGTGCTCTCATAGAACGATTGATACCATTCTTTTTAACAAATCAACAAACTTCTTTGGAAGAAGGCTGTTAGCAAAACTTAAACCGTCCACCCTCGCTGCTGACAATCTTCCTGCCGAATACCTCCACCTCACATCCAGGGCCATAGCTTACCCCATCACATTACTAATAAATAGATCTATTACTGAACACACCTTTCCAACCTTGTGGAAAACCTCATTCATCATCCCCCTTCACAAGGGTGGTCCCTTTACCGATCTTTCTAATTACTGACCCATCGCAATCCTCTCACCATTATTCAAAATTCTAGAAAGGTGCATTCACCATCAGCTCCTCACCCACCTTCTCCCCAACAACCTACTATCCAGTTCATAACACAGCTTCCACCCATCCCACAACACCACCACCACCCTAATTAACTTCACCAACACCATAAACACATACAGGAACAAAGGTAAACTTGTCTTCTGCCACCTTTCTAGACTTATCCAAAACATTCAATACAGTTTCCCACAATAAATGTCTAATCTGCCTCTCAGATCTCAACCTTGACAGCCCCACTCTGCTCTGGTTTAATAGCTACCTTAACAACAACCATCAGTCTGTCATATGGTTTAACTCCCTTCCCCCACAACTCCCAGTCACAGTTGGCATACCTCAAGGTTCTGTTCTCAGCACTTTCCTTTTCAACATCTTTACAAACTAACTCCACTTAGCAACTACAAAAGCTGAAATAGTCCATTGTGCTGATGATACAACTCTGACCTGCTCTGCATCCAACATACAACTTCTCCAACATAAAACCCAACAATCTTTCACAGAGATAGAAAATTGGCTAAACAAATCCCAGTTAATATTAAACCTAAAGAAAACACAACTTATGTTCCACCCAACAAAGACCAATGATACTACCTTTTCCATATCCTCAGCTAACAAGACCCTCATCACCCCAGTCCCAGAGGCCAAATTGCTAGGATTTACAATTGGCTATCAACTAAAATACAACAAACATATATCCCTCACTGTCTCCAAAGTCCACAAAAAGCTAGGGACCCTCTATCACTGTAAAAAGTACCTAACTTCTGAGTCTAGAATCACCATAGCCTGAACCCATCTCTTAGCAACACTAATGTATGCTTGCCCACTGTTAACAAACCTATATAAAACTGACCTTAATAAACTCTCCACATGCTATAACACAATCGCCAGGTTTGCAACCAGCGCCAAATCGTGCTCCCACCACTGCCAATCCCTACATATACTACACTGGTTAGAATTCCCAAATTTACTACGATACCACCAACTCAACCTAGCACATCAGATTTTATATTATCCTGAAAAAAACCCTGCCCTGACCAGCCTTCTAAACTTCCACTATTCAAATAGACAGTTACAATCCAGTTACAAAGCTCTGATAGAAAATATCCCATGTGAAAACAGCTCTGTGGAATCTGTCTTTCCTCACAAAGTTGCAAAAACATGGAATACATTGCCTCCGAACCTCAGACTACAAAAATGTGCATCCACTTTCAAAAACCTCCTCAAATTATATCTATACACCAACCATTTATGTAACTGCAATGGACCTCCCTGAAGTCCCACCCTACTGTAGGATGTTATTTCCTGATGCCTCAGGCAAATTACTAATACTGTGTTCCACTTATTTTCATTGTACATACTGTAAATATTGTTTATATGCCTATATTATACTAAGGCTCTGTAATGTAAACATACTGTACCTACACTTGTCTGTAAAGTGTATGATCACATGTTTGTACTTTAACTCTATATTAATAGCTTGTTAACCATTTTACATGTGTTTCCTAAACTTTGTCACCTTGATTGTTACCATAAATTGTTCATTACTCTGTAACTGTTTGGAGATATTTTTTCCCCAGGACTCCTCTGAAAACGGACACTAGGTGGCCAGCCAGACTGTCCTGGTAAACAAATATTCAGTAAAATAAATAAAAATAAATGTGAATTTAGCACCATTATCTTTTTCACTGCATTCCGCGGTGGTGGTGCTGTGGTAGCGTTGTCGCCTCGCAGTAAGACACTGTCCGGTTCAACTCTCAGCTAGAGCATCTTCTGTGTGGAGACATGTGTGAATGGGCGTACCTTCATTGAAGGTTGTGCATCAGGGCTGCTAACTCGGCACATAAAAATCAACTACCAATCATTAGCGGACCGGAGTTCCGCTGTGGCGACCCCTAACCGGGAAAAGACGAAAGACACAAACAAACAAAAATCTTTTACACTGCATTCAGGCAGCCATTACAAAGATACTTCTTTTTTAAGCTTTTACCCTTCTAAGGAAGAGTGAGAAAGTGTAGAATGAGAAATCCTTTCATACCTTGGCTTCATTTCTAATAATTTTGAGCATGCATCTACAGCTTTTATGAGCAAAGTAGTCAAGAACTAAACTGAGTATGTGGTCTTTTCCATAATTCTTGTGGAAATTGTCATGGATGCAGCAGCTGCTGGTTTGACATATTTTCCTACTCACATGTTACATATTCTTTCCACACATGCTTCATTCCAGAAATAAGGTTTGGGCACCCAAAGAATTTGCAAGAAAGACTTTTAATTTTCATATGCAGCTTTTCTAGTAAGGGTTTTCTCCCTCTTAAGGGGATAATCACCCTGGTACTCCACAAAGTAAATCATTTTGCTTCAAACAGCTCATGTTCTTTCGTAGCATTCTAGATTTGGTTCTCTTCCCCTCACTTAACTTGATATGTTGGAAGGTACTCTGCCAGTTTGTTTCATTCATGTTACTAGTTCAGCTTTCACAGGAACCCCATGAAAATGGTCCTCTGTCAAAACATTAGTTGACTTCATTCCTTCTGTTTCCAGATCTGAATTTTTTATTAATGAAGTTTTGAAGAACGCCTGTATCTTCATGTACTTCTGACATTTGATACTGCAGTAAACATGGGGAGTTAAATTATAGCATCTCTGCATCTGCCATGAGAGACAAGAGAGCTTTATGATTCCCAGATGGGATTAGCAAATGTTTATGTTCTTTCACCAACTTGAATTTTCCTCCCCACAAATACTGATGAAATTTCCATTCTCAAAAATCTAAAGCTAGAGCTTCTTACTCACTTTGGACATTTATGTATTTATTTATGTATGTATGTATGTATGTATGTATTTACAGGAGAAAGAATTCCAGATACGTAAGCAGTAAGATGATCTTTATGGGTGGGTATTATATGTTGAATCACAACTTTGTTACCACTTGCATAAGTCTCAGTGATGTGAGGGATAGGCTCTGATCATAATGACTTTACTTCATTGCATGTTCGCCTCACAGTTAGACGTAGCTCATTCGATTCTCAGAGCGTCTTCTGTGTGGCGACATGCGTGAATGGGCATTCCTTCTTTGAAGGTTGTGCGTTAGGCCCGGCAAGCCAGCACGTCAAAATCTACTGCCAATCATTAGCGGACCGGAGTTCCGCTGTGGCGACCCCTAACCGGGAAAAGCCGAAAGAAACAACATTACTGTATTTTAAAAGCATTCTGTTGCTGATATTTTTACTGTCACAGAGTATGCTGTCTCAGTTGCCTATACAAAGGTGTTCATTTATGGTTAAGCAGAAACTTTGTGTAGTAGTTAATTAAGCACCTAAAGTTGCATCTCATGAATAGCTTTGGCCTTCTCAGCAGAATGACAGATGCCATTTGTATCCAGCACATCTTGTAGATATTCTCTTTATGACTTAAATTTAGATTTTAATTTAATTCTTAATCCACATTCTTGCAGAGTTTGCTACACTTCTTTCTTAGGCTTTTATTTATTCATTGGCTTCTGATTGCCAAGAAAGTCTGACTGGGCAAAGCCCCTTTTCAGTGAAGGCTTGGAAAGAAAAGTTCCAAATTGCATTCTTTATCCTAGGCAATTAGTAATTGGCTAACACTAAAAATATACTACACAACACTGAGCTATATACATAGTTTAACATTTGATCACGTTAAGTTCACTACACAGTATTCATAGCATGCTAAAATCACTCACACATAAAGGACATTCAGCATTACTTTACAGTTTATGCATTAATTCAGATTGATATTTTTAGTACACAGACAACAGAAGAGGCCTACACATATTTTATCTAACCAGTTATTCACCTGAGACATGTAAATAGGCAAGAACGTTCTTTTCAATTTTTCCCTTAGATCTGCTAGTTCTCTCCTCTCCCGCACTTTTACTAGCTTATTAGTCTAGCACTTTACCAGACTTCTTGTAGCAATTATTAGCTACCAGCACTAAACGTTCTACAAGGAAACAGCTCCAGTGCTTATTATTAATGCCCACCCCTCCAGGCATGCCTAAAGGTCAGTTCCCTGTGCTTTCTCCTATTAACCTGGTGAGCTTGGGCATCCTAAGGCAATGTAGCAACTGCCTCATGTACACTGACAACCCTCTCCTCTTACCTCCCAACACTTAGACTTGTGAGAGATGCACTTATATATCCAAATTAGAAGCCACACACTCTCCAGCCAAGACCAGAATAGCTGGTCAAGAGGAGAAGGTCAACACTTGCACCACACCACATGGAACACACAGCCCTCCAGAACACACACCGGCACTGCCTTCACATAAAGACACAATCCACGCACCCACCTTTGTGGAGGCTCTTACTAAAAATCTACCCAAACAGCAGAGACTTCCAAGGCAGAAATGCACTCGGCCACAACACAACACTAATCACGAGACACATAACTGTCCTAAACAGTGTGCCACTCAACCAAAGCCCCTAAGGCAAAACAGTATGCCCAACACACTAGTCATAGGTGACTCGATAGTGAGGCACACTGATGTCCCACTCACTAGGTTGAATAAGGAGAAAGTAACAATCAGCTGCCTGTCAGGTGCCAGGATCCGCCACATGACGCATGCAATCAAGTCCCTCAACAGCAGGTACAAATATGACTCTCATTGTACATGTGGGTGTGAATGACCTGAGATGTACCTCCCTGGACTACATAAAAAAAGACATAGAGGAGCTCTCGGATTAGTTAGCCCAGTCGGCCATGACCCTAGCCCTGTGCAGCCTCTTACCATCACCCAGAATGATACCGCAGTACAAGCAGAAAATTATTGATTTAAACAATTGGCCAAGTTTCTGGTGTCATTCTAAGGGGATCCAGTATCTGTCTGCGTGGGATGACATGATTGACATACCTCAATGCTTTGTCAGAGATCGCCTGCATCTGACACCCCCTGGGCTTCTGGATACTGGCCAAGGCTCTTGCCACCGCTATAGTGCCTTTTTTAGGCAGTGTTCCAAAGACCAAATCACCACCATAACAGCTACAAACAAATGCAAACTGAGGGGCATGCTGCTTAACGCTAGAAGTCTAAATCTCAAAATGCATTCACTCGAAGCACTCATTAAAATGGAGAACATCGACATTTGTGCTGTAACAGAGACCTGGTTCAAGGCAGCAGAAAGCACCCCTGCACTACCAGGCTATAACTCATTCCACACCTTTCAGCCCCAGAACTTGGACCAAAGCGCCAAATGCGGTGGTGTTTCCATATTCATAAAGGATGCGCACACCTTCAGATTGGTAGCCCAGCATAACTAATCAGAGATACTTCAGGTGCAGCTAACATTGGGTAAGACAGCGATTAAGGTCCTAGTCTGCTATAGGTCCCCAACCATGACCCAAGACTTACACTCCACATTCCTAAGCACCCTGTAGAATATTAGGATCCAACCTAACACTCTCATACTGGGTGACTTCAACTACCCCTCCATTAACTGGGAAAACCACTCATGTACCAATACACTTGCCTAACATTTCCTGGAATTCATTGATTCCAATGCCCTGGATCAGCTCATTCTTACCCCCACTAGAGGTAGCAACATCCTTGACCTGGTCATTACTAACATGAGCGACCGTTGCTCTATACCAATAGTCAACTCCTCCTTGGTTAGAGCCGACCACAAGCTAATCACCTTTGAAATCCACGCCCCCTCCCACCCCCCTGTAAAGGTAAGCACCATGAAAAACTTCTCCGAAGCTAACTTTGGGCTCCTAAAAACAGAGGTGTCTAACTTCACGGCACCCATGCAATTGGAGAACAGCTGCATGACTGCCGAATCATACACTAATGACCTGTATGAACACGTACACAAATGCATTGATCTCGCCATACCCAATAGAACCAAGACCCTCTCCTCCAAAAAAAAAGAAGCCAATGTGGTGGTCTCCTGCCATAAACAAACTCTACAACAGAAGGAGGAAACTGATGCGGAATAAGGAGAATTCTCAAGACTGGAAAAACTCCCTTATCAGCCTCAACAAAAAGTTGAGATTCCTCATTAAATACTCTAAAGCTAGTTATAAAAACAGAATTGCAGCAGATAGTAAAGACAACCACAAGGCCTTCTATAGTTATGTAAAGAATCTTCACGGCAATACCCAGATTTGTTCTGAGCTGTTGCACAATGGCACTTCTTATACCGAGCCAACAGATATTGCCAATTTACTGGCCGACAGATTGAATGCCAACTTTACCCCTCCCCCTCAAAGGACTAATCACAATACCAGTATATTGCCAGGCACCCAGTATTACTGCTGCACAGGTTAAAATAGCACTGTCCAAGGCCAAGAATGCAGCTTCTATGGGACCTGACAATATCCCTAGCTATGTTATGCATGAACTACAGAGTGAACTGACACCTCACCTGTGTGCCTGTTCAGTCACAGCCTCACCTCAGGCTTTGTCCCTACCGAATGGCGCACTGCTACAGTCATCCCTCTGCACAAAGGAGAAGCGACTACAGACCCTAGGAACTATCGCCCCATTAGCCTGACAAGTCTGATATGCAAAGCTATGGAACGCATCATCATGGACCTAATAAACAAGGATATAGGGAATCTCCAAACTCTGGATCCCACACAGTTTGGTTTTGTGAAGGGTAGATCATGCCTGCTCAACCTGGTTGACTTCTTTGAGTCAGTCACAAGAGCTGTGGATGAAGGCAAGGTGGTTCATATAGCCTACCTTGATCTGGCCAAGGCATTTGATACCATTCCCCACTCAGGAATCATAGAAAAACTCACTAAGCTAGGCATCAACCCCTGTATCACTAGATGGATTCCAAACTGGCTCACAGATAGAACCCACAGTGTGAAAGTAGCTGACCCCAAGTCAGACTGCCAAGCAGTCACGAGTGGAGTCCCACAGGGTTCAGTCCTGGGTCCTGTCCTGTTTGGTATCTGCTTCTTTGAAGTCCAGGCCAATACGAATGGACTCTGGCTGACAAAGTTCGCAGACGATTGCAAGTTGGGAGCAATAATTAACTCCTCAAGTGATGTTGACATCCTACCGAAAGGCCTCACTGAAATCAACGCCTGGGGTCATAACCATGGCCTTAAGCTCAATGCCAAAAAATGTGTCATCATCCCCTTTGGGAAAAATTCAGTTCTCATGAATTACCACATTGATGGTAGTCCACTGAACACCAAAGGCGTCATAAGAGATCTGGGAACGCAGGTTGACAGCAACCTCTGTTTTGACCACCACATTTCCACTGTGGTCAGAAAGTCCTTCTATGTGGCACATCTCATTACTAAAGGTTTTGCATCCAGGAAGAAAGAGGTCATTGTTTCCCTCTACTCTTCCCTCATCAGGCCAATCATCGACTACAATGCCCCATTTGGCATGTCCCTCACTAGACACCTGCAACAACTGGAGAGGCCACAAAAGTACCTCACAAAGTGGATCCCAGGCCTTAAACACTTGTCCTATATGGACAGACTCAAAAAACTCCAACTATTCTTTGTCTCATATTGCCTACTTATAGGCAGTCTCTGCTTGACTTACATAGCCATGTCTGACCCAGCTCTGTTAGAAATGCTACATCTAAAGAAATCCCAATCCTTGTGCACCGCACACTCCAGAGACCTCAACCTCATTACCACAATCAACAGAACAAGCTGGAGGGACAGGTTCATAACCCAAAGACTGCCCATGCTATGGAATAGACTTCCCATGCATGTCAAGTGGAGCCCCTCATTGGCCCTCTTCAAGAGAAATTTTGATGAGTGGATGGGAAATAGAAAATTCACCCCAGGGATCACTCTAGAGCCTCTACTTGACAGAGGCACTGGGAACTAAGGTCAGGTGGAATGATGCCAGGGTAATCCTATGGGCTAGGCTAGTAAGCTCCAGGGCCATTAGCCTAGTACACACCTATGAACCTATAAAGTATGAGGATTTTATGATCTTTACTTGCTGATGGTGGTGGTGGTAGGGTTGAATGGTTATATTCCAACTTAGTCTTCCTTGATCTCTCTTTAACAGTATAGATCATTGGATTCTTCTTGAGTTCTTGTAATTTTATTGTGGCTTTATAGGCATTGTACCTTAGTGTTTCATCTATTACCTGACAGCAGTATCAGGGGTAGGTGTCTCTTTGTCTGTCTGTCTGGAATGCTGGGTGGCAGACTCCATTGTGGCCCTGCTATTGTTCACAGTTTACATTCTGCTGCTAGAGAATATTATGAGGAAATGAATATATTGCTAATCATAAAGTGAAGATATGCATCTCTGTATCACCATTTTTCAAGAATCTGTACCTGATTTTGCTACCTTAGAGGAGTGTCTCAACAGTATGCTGTAATGGCTCATGCAGCATCAAATTAAACTCATCCTGGAAAAAAAAAAGTTTTGTTCATTTTTGGTGTACAGGGTTAAAGATTGTGGCTGATATACCTATATCCTATGGTTGTGGGATTGATTCCCAGAGATTCTATTTGGTTAGTATGTGACTTTGTGCTAGTCACTTAACCGCATAGTTTTCCATGCCTGAAATGGGTCCATGTGGATCAGTGCTCTATCCTGGTTAATGAACAGCTTTATTTTTTTAATTCATGCCACATCCTGATTAAAGCACCAACAAGTTTCCAGGATATTTGGGAACATTTTTTAATCCTGTCTAGTATATGCAAATACACAGGCAAGCACTTCCATGCGAAGGTTCTAAACTTTCTTGACTCTGTAGCATATCTAGGTGCCAAAGCCACTCTTTCCCATTTATTGGATGGGCTAACTTTTTAGCCCTACCTTGCCACACTACAGCTTCACTGATTTAATTCCCCTAAGAGAACTTTACTCTACTCAGCACCATTTTTCTTATCAGGTCTCAGGATCTGGCTTCCATCACCAATTGTGTTATTTCTAGTGTAGAATCTTGCTTGGAATACCTTGAGACAAATCCCTGGTAGTCTAGATATATGGTTCTCGTCTAAGAGAGCAAATTCCTCTCGTATAACTTCCTAGTGTTTCGCTTTCCTTTTACTTGAAGCTGCTCCTAATAGCAGGACTTTTATTTCTCCTCTCTCATCTAAATGATATCTCTTTCAAGCCTGCAGCCTTTGAGACTTTCACCCTACAGCCTAGTGTTAACAACCAACACTGCCAAGGTCTTAGCACCTTTAGGTTTAACAAATTCCTAATACAGCCACTTTTGTAAACTAGGGGCTCATTAGCATTTACATATTTCTCTGCTAATTCTCACATCCCTCTACTTTGGTGCCGATCTGTGCCAAAGGCAGTGTTTTCCACCTAGCCTCATTGGTCTCAATTTGCAAAAAAAAAAAAAAAAAACATTCTAGTTTGAGTAGCTTTAAGTTTTGGTTCTGAATCTGGCATTCAGAAGTCTCCCTTCTCTGGTGGCAACAATAGCTTATCTCATTGTACTCTCAAATTTATCTTTCAGTTAAAACTTTTAAACTATCTTTTGGTCCCTCCTCATTCTTTCTTCTGGCTGTAAAAATAAGATTGACCCAGGTACAAGATTAAGGGTACTATGAACATTTTAATTACTTGAATTCTGTTTTTTTATCCATGTATATAATTTCCATTTTCTTAAGTACTGGGAGATTTTTATCAGTCTTCTCCCACATTTCTTTTGTTGCCTGAGACACCTGTTTCCTGAGCCAGTCCCCAAAATATTTAAATCTCTGATGAACATAAAACCAAACAGAAGTCAACCAACGTAATCACCACTCGTTTATTAAAATATACTTAAAAACAATAAGAGAGACTGAGGCTTTCAACCTGACCTCTAGCAAGATTTCTTCAGAGTGAAGAACTGCCATAATTCACAGGAATATATACATCTCTGCCGACCAATCAAATACCATACATTTGCATGTTTTGAATAATGCAACCCATCAATTTAAAGTAACTTTCCAGCAATGAAAACATAAGTAAAAAATCATGATTAAATAAGTAGCAAGAAGTGTTAAAAACAATTGGTGAAAGTTAGAATTCACAGAATACTCCACAGTTAAGAAGAAAATATATAATATAATAATGAATACAGTTTACACAGTACTAGCCCTCTTCTTTAATACACTATTCAGAGACAAAGAATCATTACCTGGAATTAATGATTCATTGTCTCTGAATAGTGTATTAAAGATGAGGGGGTAGTATTATGCCATTTGTATTTATTATTATATTATAGATTTTCTTCTTAACTCTGAAGTATTCTGTGAATTCTAACTTTGTATGTATTCACCACTTGTTTTTGCACACTTAATCATGGCCTTGGATCCCATGAATGTCTTAAATATGATTCCTACTCATGCCTGGGGAAATCTGAATTCTTACAAAATTTTAAAAAATAATCTGCTTAGTCTGTCAAGAGATTTCTCAGCTTCTAAGCTGATTAACATAAGCTTTTTGTCATTAATCACAGGTTTGCTGCCCACCACAAGTCTGCCTTGGTTAAAATCAAATAACCTTGGAAGTAACTGAGCTACCCTCCTATTTACATAAATATTTTATAATTATGATTTTAAATTGAAATAGGTCAGTAAGACCATGGGTCAACTGGGTCATTTCCCACCTTAAGTATGGCAACCACCACTGCCCTGTTCTATGATAATAGGACTTCACCCCACCCCAACACACATACACACACACACACGACCTGTTGTTAAAAAGTTGATGCCAGATTTCCAGCACTTTAGCTTTGACTGTTTTCGGTTTCTTTTCTTATTCCATCAGACCCTGATGTCTTTCCCATAGCATGACTCTGAATAGCCTCCTGGATTTCCCATTCTCCTATTTCCACCATTAAGGTTTCCATTACAGTTTTAGATAGTTATATTAAATTCAGACTCCTTAAGTATAGAATCATATCCTTTTCTCTTTGGTCCATCTCTCCATCACACTTCAATAGATTCTGATAATATGCTGTCATTATATTTCTCATCTCTTCTGGGTCTCTCTTTTTAACCTTTACTTGAATCTCTTATGCTTTTTGTAGTATACTCAGCTTTTCGTTGCATCACTCTTAAATGTAAGCACATATTAATTTTTGGAGTACTTGCAAAATACTGTTATTGTAACATTTTTACTGTAAATTAATTTAAATGGTCCAGGTATTGCTCTAACTCTTTTTTTTAGACTTGTCTAACTATTTACTTTTGTCATATGACTCCCTGAGATACTGTATTTTTGGGAGCTACTTAACTTTTTCGAAAGCCTGAAAGTATTTTGTTTACTACTGTCCCATTTCTCTCTTGCTTTGACTTTAGTGTTTTGATCTTTTCCTTTCTGTAGTTCCAGTTCTCTGCTGATATTAATACTGCCTAACCACTTCTTTAATTCTAGGTTTACTCTATCTTTTACTTAGCTTGCAAATGTGTCACTTTTCATGAGGTATGTCAGAAACTCTCTGTTATACCCAGGGAAAAGTGATAATCCCTCTCCTGATCTAGACATGGCCCCGGCTGAAACTGCCTCACTTTTTAACTCTTTAAAAACAGTATAGTCAACCTCACTGCCAACTTCCCACTAATCAACCCACTGCCCGCACACCCATCTGCTACAACAAGACCAAATTTCTCTTTCATGCACATACCTACCTCCACCATAAAAATAACCTCCTGCTTAAACTTAAACCTGGATCAAATGCTCCAGATAACTTACCACGAGAATTCCTCCAAAAATCAGCAGACACTGTAGCCTATCCCATTAGTATACTACTGAACAGATCCAGTCGAGTCCTTTATTCTCACCATCTGGAAAAGGCATTTATCCTTCCTCTCCACAAAGGTGGAAACAGTAATGATATATCTAACTTCTGTTCAATTGCCATCCCCTCTCCCATCTCCAGAATTCTGGAAGAATGTATCTGTAGCCAACTACGTAACAACCTACTGCACCACAACCTCCTCTCCCCATCCCAACATGGGTTTAGGCCTAGTCATTGCACCACCACTGCTCTTGTATCTTTCTTGGACACAGTCAACCATGCTCTAGACTAAGGATACCTTGTCTCCTCACTATTTCTTGACCTTTCCAAGGCATTTGATACTGAATCCACATCTTCTGACCAAACTCTCCAATTTAGTCATATCTCCCCCTACCCTAGGCTGGTTTTCCAACTGCCTTACAGATAGACAACAAGCAACCAGATGGGACCAATCCCTCTTTCCTTTCCTAAACATCAATACTGGAGTCCCACAAGGGTCCATACTAGGTCCACAGGCTTTCAGCATTTTCATTAGTGATTATACCAGCATACCCCATGCTAATGTCATCCAATATGCAGATGACTCCACCATCATCTGCATGGCCAAGTCTACTTCAGAACTACTTACACTTACCCAAAATGCCTTCATCTCCACTGAAACATGGATGTATAATAACCATTTAGCCTTAAATGCTAATAAAATCAAACTCATGTTATTCACCCCCAAAAAACAACACCCCTAACCAAAAATGAATTTACCATCAACCCACTCAACAACACTTGTCTTGAAGTAGTTCTGTATAATAAACCTCCAGGGGTTGTCATAGACAAACACCTAACTTTCGACCAGCATATTAACACAAATATCAAAAAATCCATCAGAAACTAAACATCCTGTACAGGCGCAAACACTTCCTCACCTTTGCAGCAAGACTATCCATTGCCTCTTCTTTTCTACTTCCATCTGTGTTGTATGGTTCACGTCTCCTCACTAATATACAGTCTTCTCTTAAATCCAAATTGGACTCATGCTTTAATAAAATCACAAAATTCGTAACCAGTGCCAAACACTCCTCCCACACTGCATATCACTCCAACATCTAAACTGGCTAGAACATCCCCAACATTTAACTTGCATCCAACTAACCACAGGTCATAAGCTAATCTATAAGCCTTGTAGTTGTCCTGCCCTCTCCTCTCTGTTCGCCATGTATCACCCAAATAGACCTTTGCGATCAGTCAGTTAGATGCTCCTTAATGTAACAAAACCTAACCTGTCCACCAGTCAGATGCATTACCCATATGTTATAGCAAAAGTATGGAATGGTCTTTCTCCTTCAATTAGGTCTACTAGAACCCTGAATGTTTTAAGACTTTGCTGAAATAACACCTGTTTTCCCATTGGCTATGTACATGTACCAGCACTGACTATAAAAACACCCCAATATTCCTAGCCATCCTACCTTTCCTTCCTATCTCAGTTATGGCTCAGACTACTCATATATATATTCAGTGCTTTCAACTTACTAAGTCCAACATGTGCCACCCAGCCACACATAATCTACTCTATCAGTTACCTACTATATAATTTATTCACTCTTGATGCCTGTATAGCAATAGCTCTAAGGCTATATCTTACTTTCAGAATCTTTAATCTGCTGCTCTCCATCTCTTCCTCTCTACTGCAAATCTGCAATACTGTATTGCTCACACATTTGCTATTATCCCATGTCATCAATTGTATTCTTCTTTGGCTTGCATACTTAAAATATAACATCTGTATAACTAGTATTATCTATTTTATTGTATCACCTATTCTGTAATGTAGTGCTCTGTATTATCACTGCTTGATTTCTGTATTTTGGTTCTGTAGCTTTATCATGTTTTTTTGGAGCTTTTCTCCCCAGGCCTACTGAAAATGGGCTCACCCTGTCCAAGTAGACCTACCAGTAAACAAATGCAAATAATTAAATAAATAGTTACTTAGCACTTTCTTGCATCTGCACATTCCTGGCATCTACTATTCCAAAAAATTTAAATACTTCCCAAGATATCTTTTTTCTAGAGGTATTTTCCTTGACCTGGACCCACCTGAAACATATTTCCTGACAGAAGCTGCATTCCAGTCATCTGCTAATAACAGCATATCTTGTTGAAAACACTTATTTGCTCAAGCAGCTGTTTAACTTCTGTGATTTCAATTTCTCGGAGAAATAAAACTGTAACCAGCGTAGTCACTTTTCCTTTCCATTACCCTTTTAAAGCCACATACCCCCCCAAAGAATAATATCCCACCGTTATTGCTTTCTTTATTAAATTTACATGTTCAGTTGACTGAGGTGGGTCTCTCATAAAATAATTGGTAACAGCAGTCTTCTCAATATATCTTAATATCCTTCAACTTTACTCTTGTTAGATAGACCAGTAACATTCCAAGATACTGTTCTCATCTCCTAGAACAGCTGCAACATTTCACTTCTTGTGTGTTTTCATCTTGCACAAATATCCACCTTTTTGCTAAGCTATTTGCAGCTCCTGCTTTAATATCCTCTCAGTCTTTCCAACCATTAACCAAACAAAGGAATAACCTGTCTAAACAACTAAGTCTACCTAAGCCCATCTCCGTCTGTGTATCGCTGAATAAACTATGTACAGATAATCGCATCCTCCCTCCTGCCATTGAGCTAACTCTTCAGCGCAGTGGTTCCCAAACTTTTATGGGCCGAGACCAACTTTCAAAAATGGTAATTTTTCCAACTCGCTACTAGCTACCATGCGGCTTCCCATCGGTCTGCTCAGCAGAGAAATAGACTTGCTCTCTAATCTACCATGTGCCTGTCATTGTCAGGGTTGGCTCACAAATTAGAACTAACTGCTTACAATATAATTTTTTAATTTTATAACTCGTAATAATGAAATTAATAAGACCAAATAAATACATTATAATAAAAGAACACAAAACTGCCCCTTTACGGAGTGACAGCTTTCCCAGGAAAAGTGTCAAGCTCGCTTAAAGTAAATAAGCCCATCACACTGATCCCCAAAAGTGAATCTTAAACTATATGAGGGCTTCAAACAGTTCTCTTACATTCTGCTCCAGAGGGCAGTAATAAACAAATGGGCACAATTTCCATTACTCACCTGTGAGACCTTTTGGCCATGATGGGGCTTACAGATCACAATCCGCTTGCTCTTTGACAATCAAAAGTACTGTGGACACTTATACTATCACATCAGCCAAGTTTTAATGGTTATATAGAATTTTTTCCTTTTTAAGTTCCCAAACAGCATTAATTTCAGAGCACATGTTAACATTTCCATTAACTGGACTACTGCAGTAGTATTCACAGGCACACCTACCCAAATCTCTCTGGACGCAAAGGGTGTTCTTAAAGTAGAACGCCCTTAAAAATTTTTTTTTTCTAAATTAAAAAATAAATCTCCCTGCCAGCGGGGACTCTCTCCTAGCCAATGTGACCCACCCAAAATCAGCTTGCAACACACCAGTGGGTCATGACCCACACTTTGAGGAACCACTGGTCTAGCATGATCTAACTTGGAGCAATGGTTTGGTGCCATTTAGTGCTCTGTTCTCTATTGAACACCCCCTGCACAGTCCTGTCATTGTGAAACACTTTCTGCCTTTTATTCAAATGCTTTACTATATGTAACTTTGTCACATCCCCTCCATTGCCCCAAACTTTCTTCCTAACTTTTTTATTTTTTAGAGACTGGATTTCTGTGTTTAGTGATTAACCTTTAAGATAAGCAGGTGGTTCCCTACTTCTAGTGCTTTTTATCATTTGTTAAGAACATTAATGTAAAATATACTTGTAATTGCACTGTATTTTACTAAATTGATTTGTTTTCTTTAGTCAAGTGTTTGCTCCTGGGCTGGACCTGTAGATGGTCAGTGTAATGCTGTGTGGTAAGCAAATTAAAAAAAAAGTAATACTAATTCTGCCTCAGTGCTTCTTCCAAGTTTACATGAAATGCACAAGTTCACTGCATGTTGTTTTCAGTCCGAAGTGTGCTGCATCACAGTCTGTTATCTTCTGACCATAATGATTACAGTGAAATCTCTCCACTTTAGTTAGTGGTTTAATATCAAAATGTCCTTTTAATACTTCTGTAATTTCTGCAAATGTTTTATCTTTTGGTTTAACTGAGTAAAGTTTTGAAGTAACCCATATTTGAAAGCACTCATTACAATTTACATTGTTATCAAGCCATTTTCCCCATAAATATAATTCACAATTAAAACTGCACAGTTCTTTCAGCATATGCTGGCCAAGATTTCATTGTTTCTCAGATGTGTCTTTGTTATTATTTCAGAGTGAAAAAGTACAATTGTTTAAGTAAACTTACCATAACAATAGATGTTGAATGATAACTGCTGTAGTAGCCTTAGCTACATGGATTATATCCTGCCAAGGATATAACAACCAGCCAGCTTCCAAAGCTTCAGGGCACCTCCCATGTGCTCAAATTGTCAGGTAGTTCAAGCTGAGTGGACTAAAGGACAAGTTAAGGTGCCAAACCCTTCAGAGCTGTACTGTCCCCACAGAATACACTTCTCTAAGGTTTTCAAGGGTAGACTTTCGGCTTGGTGCCATTCCTTTGTATGGCAGATAAGTTCCCTTTAGGGAAAAATCTTCCATTTTCCAAATACTGTTTGTTTTATCGCTTTCCTCTTCAGAAAAGTTATTTCAGTACTAGGAGTTTTGAATTTTAACAGATTGTCATGAGACGGTATTATACTTTTATATGGAAGCACTTTTTTTTTTTCTTGTCAGTTTAAAAATTGTGCAAAGTAACTGAAAAAAAATTTTCTTTGGAAAATGGTCTTTATTTTACTTTTTTTGGGTGACTGTCAAAATGGTTTAAAGTACTTTTTACTGTGTTTTTTATTATGAAAAAGTGACTTTTAAAGACTTATAGTTTTTTTTCTGGCATTTCTGCTCATCTTCCCAAGGAAAAAGACACGATTTTTGGGTTGACCGTGGAGCAAACTATCAGTCCCATGATTGGTCCTTCTTCCAGCCAGAAAAAGAAAAAAAATTAAGCAAACAACTTTTGCCACAACAGCAGGCTAGCAATTTGTCTTAGCTGCAGGTGGGTGACAGCTGTGGCCATTTGTTGTACCTCAGACCACTCATCTTTTACTCCTGATAACTATGGAATAGCATCTACAGCCACTATGGACTGGAGGTTAGCCTCTGTGGCTGCTGTGGTCCACCTCAGTGGGCAAGGGAGTGCCACCATTTGTACAGAAAATTCCAAGCCCGGATAAATGGGGAGGGTTGCATCAGGAAGGGCATCAGACGTAAAATGTTGCCAAATCATACATGCAGACAAAAGTACACATATACATACTGGATCGGTCGAGGCCCGGGTTAACAACGACCACCACCAGTACTGTTGGCCAACAGGGTGCTGGCGGAAATTGGGCTACTATTAGCCAAAGGAGGAGAAGAGGCAGAAGACATGGCTGAAGGCAGGTAAAGGCTAGGACTGTGGTAGTGAGGGTCGGAACTCTGAATGTTGGCAGTATGACTGGTATAGGGAGAGAGCTAGCTGATATGATGGACCGAAAGAAGGTTGGTATATTGTGTGTGCAAGAGACCAGATGGAAGGGGAGCAAGGCTAGGTGTATTGGAGGTGGGTTCAAATTGTTTTAGCATGATGTGAATGGGAGGAGAAATGGCGTAGACATTATCCTGAAGGAACAGTATGCTAAGAGTGTTTTGGAGGTGAAAAGAGTGTCTGATAGAGTGATGTTTATGAAGCTGGAAATTGATGGTGTAATGATGAATGATGTTAGTGCATATGCTCCACAAGTTGGGTGTGCGATGGATGACAGAGAAAATTTTGGAGTGAGTTGGATGAAGTGGTGATGACTGTACCCAAGGGTGAGAGACTGGTGATTGGAGCAGATTTCAATGGGCATGTTGGTGAAGGGAACAGAGGGGATGAGGAAGTGATGGGTAGGTATGGTGTTAAGCAAAGGAATGCAGTAGGTCAGATGGTAGTGGATTTTGTGAAAAGGATGGACATGGCTGTGTTGAATATGTATTTTAACAAGAGGGAGGAGCATAGGGTGACATACAAGAGTGGAGGAAGATGCACAGAGATGGATTATATCTTATGTAGAAGGGCAGTCTGAAGCAGATTGGAGACTGCAAAGTGATGGCAGGGGAAAGTGTAGTTAGACAGCATAGGATGGTGGTTTGTAGTATGACATTGGTGATCAAGAAGAGGAGGATGAGTGTGAAGGCAGCGCCAAGGATCAAATGGTGGAAACTGAAAAATGGTAATTGTGAGGTGATGTTCAGGGAAGAGTTAATACAGGCACTGGTTGGCAGTGAAGAGTTACCGAATAGCTGGGTAACTACAGCAGAGCTAGTAAGAGAGATGGCTAGAAAGGTGCCTGGTGTGACATCTGGAAAGAGGAAGGAGGACAAGGAGACCTGGTGGTGGAATGAAGAAGTACAGGAGAGTATACAGAGAAAGAGGTTGGCGAAGAAGAAGTGGGATTGTCAGAGAGATGAAGAAAGTAGACGAGTATAAGGAGATGAGGTGCATGGCAAAGAGAGAGGTAGCAAAGGCTAAGGATAAGGCGTATGATGAGTTGTATAAAAGGTTGGACACTATGGAGGGAGAAAAGGACCTGTACCGATTGGCTAGACAGAGGGACCGAGCTAGTAAAGATGTGCAGCAGGTAAGGGTGATAAAGGATAATGAGGGAAACATACTCACAAGCGAGGGGAGTGTGTTGAGCAGATGGAAAGAGTACTTTGAGGGGCTGATGAATGAAGAGAATGAGAGGGAGAGAAGGTTGGATGATGTGCGGATAGTGAATCATGAAGTGCAGTGGATTAGCAAGGAGGAAGTAAGGATAGCTATGAAGAGGATGAAGAACGGAATGGCTGTTGGTCCAGATGACATACCTGTGGAAGCATGGAGGTGTTTAGGTGAAATGGCAGTGCAGTTTTTAACTAGATTGTGTAATGAAATCTTGGAAAGGGAGAGGATGCCTGAGGAATGGAGAAAGTATTTTAGTACTGATTTTTAAGAATAAGGGTGATGTGCAGAGCTGTAGTAACTACAGAGGGATTAAAGTGATCAGTCACAGCATGAAGTTATGGGAAAGAGTAGTGGAAGCTAGGTTAAGAAGGGAGGTGATGATTAGTGATCAGCAGTATGGTTTCATGCCAGGAAAGAGCACTACAGATGCAATGTTTGCTTTGAGAGTGTTGATGGAGAAGTACAGAGAATGTCAGAAGGAGTTGCATTGTGTCTTTGTGGATTTAGAGAAAGCATATGACAGGGTGCCTAGAGAGGAGTTGTGGTATTGTATGAGGAAGTCACGAGTGTCAGAGAAGTATGTAAGAGTGGTACAGGATATGTACGAGTGTAGTGTGACAGTGGTGAGGTCTGCGGTGGGAGTGACAGATGCATTTAAGGTGGAGGTGGGATTACATCAAGGTTCAGCTCTGAGCCCTTTCTTATTTGTAATGGTGATGGACAGGTTGACAGACGAGATCAGACAGGAGTCCCCGTGGACTATGATGTTTGCAGATGACATTGTGATCTGTAGTGAGAGTAGGGAAAAGGTGGAGGAGACCCTAGAGAGCTGGAGATATGCTCTAGATAGAAGAGGAATGAAGGTCAGCAGGACTAAGACAGAATATATGTGTGTGAATGAGAGGGAGGATAGAGGAATGGTGAAGATGCAGGGAGTAGAGGTAGCGAAGGTGGATGAGTTTAAATACTTGGGATCAACAGTTCAGAGTAATGGTGAGTGTGGAAGAGAGGTGAAGAAGAGAGTACAGGCAGGATGGAGTGGGTGGAGAAGAGTGTCAGGAGTGATATGTGACAGATGAATACCAGTAAGAGTGAAAGGGAAGGTCTGCAAGAGGGTAGTGAGACCAGCTATGTTATATGGGTTGGAGACAGTGGCACTGACAAAAAGGTAGGAGTCAGAGCTTGACATGGCAGAGCTGAAGATGTTAAGATTTGCACTGGGTGTGACGAGGATGGACAGGATTATGAATAAGTATATTAGAGGGTCAGCCCAGGTTGGAAGGTTTGGAGACAAAGCCAGAGAGGCAATATTACGTTGGTTTGGACATGTGCTGAGGAGGGATGCAGAGTATATTGGGAAAAAGATGCTAAGGATGAAGCTGCCAGGTAACAGGAAAAGAGGAAGGCCTAAGATAAGGTTTATGGATGTGGTGAGAGAGGACGTGCAGGTGGTTGGTGTGACAGAGCAAGGTGCAGAGGACAGGAAGAAATGGAAACAGTTGATCTGCTGTGGCAACCCCTGACGGGAGCAGCTGAAAGAAGAAGAAGTATGCATTCTTCAGGCATGCTTTATTAACTGAAGACTGCTATAAGTGCAGTTAGCTTTTACTGTGCAGATCAGGCTTAATTTTACAGTGGCCTAAAACTGCCACAATAGAATTAATTTACTCAATTCATCATAGTATGTCCCTTTTAAATCTCCAGTCATAGATTTATACATCCTGCTGTCTCTGTCTCTGTCCCTCTCTCATACACTTGTAAGCAACATTTATCCAGTTTTTGTTAATACTCTCAAAGCTCTGCCCAACCTGCTAGCTCTTGTCTGGCAGTATGCACAGAGAATCGAGGCTCTGAATTGTTAATATGGTACTTCGTTTAGCCAAAGTATAGGGTTTGATTAATTCCATCTCCAGTTGTGTACTTTGTGACTCTGAGCATGTAACTTAACCAGATGGTGCTTCCAGTGCACCCCTGAGAAAGAAACTTGTGTCCAGTGGGCTTAACAGGTTAATAATTTGTGTAAAATAAAACTAAATAAATACATGTTATGCCAGTAGGTGGATGCATAAGGAGACAGTGGAAAAAAGTACCCCAGTTACACTGTTCTCTTAGACTGCAAGAAAACTGGCGAGATCTCTGTCTTTAAATGGATCAATAGAGGGTGCCCTGTCATTATGAGTTAAAATAGCACACTGTGAGTGATACTGCTGGGCCCCTTGCATTAGAGGTAGATCTAAGTGAGAAGGATGACTTACCCAGATAAGCATTAGTCATCATGGTAACAGTCTAAGTACCTGGCTTCACCACTAGACATGTGGTTTTCATACCCACCTGGAAGATTAGATCACTTGAGCAGCCTTTAAGATGGATAGCAGTGGGAAATACTTCTATGAAAATCAGGGATGTCATCAGATGAAGGAAGTCTGTTAAAATTATCAAGTAATCTGTTTTTTCCAACATAACCTTAAGCCCATAACAAGAGAAGAGAGATGATCTTGTCAAGACGTACATTGGTTCTGACCACTAATGGTTACTTGCATGTTATTTTGCTGGCTTCATGACAGTTCACTTTCTGCTTGGCTGCTTGACTTTTGCCCTTTAGCCATTCAGATGATGGCTTATAAGTTGTTACAGTGTGACATAAATAGATGTAGCCTTTTTGTGCTTCTTTGGTTTCTTCATTGTTTGATAACATTTCATTATTTATTTTATTTTTATTTATTTTACATTTGTTAACCGGGAAAGTCCAACTGGATACATATCCATTTTCAGAGGAGGGCTGGGGATAAAAGCTCCAAGCAGATAAATGAGTGTAAAAGTCCAAAAAACTATTAAATCCAAACAGAATCCACGGAAAGGAGAATCAGCCAACAAAAAATAATGATAAATGAAAACAAAGACTTTTATTTGACCACAAACCCAAGTAAATCAAGCGCTTTCACCTGGTTAATACCAGGCTTTATCAAGATAAAAAGGAAACAGTGTAACATGGATTTAAATGTAACACATGTAGTCACATGATATCTTGATTAATTAATCTAATAAACAGTTAAAAAGACATTGTTCAAAAAAACATTTGAGAGAATTTTTTAAAAATATAAATTAAAGGTTCCTTATTGAATAAGAACCTTACATAATGTATAAAAAATTATATAAAGTTGTAAATATTAAAATGAACTATAAATGTTTATAATAAATATAATAAGATAAATATATGCTCATGACACCTGTTGAAGTTGTTTTAAACCCATCATTTAGTTTTGGTTATAACCTAGCCTTCCTAAGCCTGAGCACACTAGTGATGTTGATGCTCTCATTCAAGCCAGGGGGCCTTGCAGCATTCAATCTAAGTTGCCATAGGAGCTCTCTGTACTCAAGACGTGTCTCCCAACCCCCCCCCCCCCCTGGCATCTTGTGTCACCTGTTCAAGTACAACAAATTTAAGCTGCATGTTGGGACAGGCAGTAAGATGCTTATAAAAGGCGTTGGTTTCCTTCTTCTTGGAGATGTCATATACATGCTCATAAATTCTTTTTCTTAAGGGTCTCTCCTTCTTCCCAATATAAAAACTGGGACATTGGGTACATAATCCTAAATATACAACGCCTTTAGTCCCACAATTGTAATAACCATCTGAGTCAAACCTGAAATTCCTAGATGGGATGTATAAGGGACTGTCGTTGAATATAAATGCACACTTTGCATGCTCCACACTTGTATGTACCCAGTCTACCAGAATGATGTATATGTTCTATGTATTGTTTTCTTTCAAATAACCCTTTTAAATTAACATCTCTCCTTTTCACAAAATTGGGACACTTCTGTATTATATTCTTAAAATCTTCATGAAGTGTTAAAACAGGCCAATGTTTCAACACCGTTTGTTCCACCTGTTGGGAATCTTTAGAAAATGTGTAAATGAAACTATTATGGATATCAAATTGCTCAGGTTGCTCACTTTGCTCAACCACCTGCAAACCTCTACCCAACAACGGAAAGTATTTATGTTCTCTGTTTTCAGTGACCACTTGAGCCAATTGATTAACTAGAGAAGCAGGGTAACCTCTTTCGAAAAAGCGAAAGCGGAGGGCCGGGGATAACAGCTCCAAGCAGATAAACATTTAAAATGCAGTATACAGTAATATTTAGCAATTAACAAAATCAAAAGAAAAATACACATAGGTTACATATTTAAGAGAATGGTCTGAGTAAGGTAATATTTACAGAGATATTAAGTAATTTAACAAAAATAAAAAGACAACTACAAATAGGTTCCATAATGAAAAAGGTTCAAAGTAAGGTTATATTTGGATAAGAGAAAGTCAACAACAATGTGGGAGGTGGAGGGAAACTATAAAGGGAGAAAAAAAATAAACATATAAGAAATGAGGATATAAGAAGAGGAAACAGGTAAAGGAAGATCATTTATAAAGAGAGAGAGGAAGAATGAGATAAGAGAAGGGCAGGTTAGGTAGAAAGCAGCAGAGGCTGAGAACGGAGGTTACAGTTCTGATAATTGAAGCTAGAGCTAATATAAAAGGGTAGAAGAAAATAATTGAAGGAGGGTACGGAGAGAGAAAAAGGGGAATTCTCTTAGATAGCTAAGATGGTTTAATAGATTATATGAGTAATGTCGGGTTAGACTCGGACTAGCTAGGACTGAGATAAGCTTTAGTTGAAACTCAAGTCCGTGAAGTAACTCAGACTGAATAATTTAAGTTTTAGTCAGGGTTTAGACAAGGACATAGCCAGTTATTGTACATGTGTGTCTTTAGTGATATTTTGAAGTGAGGCAAGGAGCAATTTGTGGTTAGTTCAGCAGGAAGGGAGTTCCATTTTTTACCAGCAGTGTTAGAGAATAAGGAATCTCCGGCAGAGTTGTTGGCTTTGGTAGGTTGTACTAGCATTCTGCTGGCACAGCGAAGGGATGCTAGGTTGCAATATGGGGTAATGAGATTAGCTAGACTGGGGGTGAGGGAAGGTTGGTGGAGGATTTTATGAGTTGGTTATAATAGATCTGGTTGGGTAGCTCTAGCCAACCTAATTTTTGAAGATTGTGGCAGTGGTGAGTTCTGTATTCTGAGCCTGTGGCAAATCTCGCTATATTGTTGTAACATTTAGTGATTTTGTTGAGATTTGATTTGGATAAGTTAGTGAGGATGGGTGATGCATAGAGAAGGAATGACAGAAGATGTGTGTGAGCTATGGCTGTTCTGGCAGTTGGAGTTGGAAATTTCTTAATCCTATACATGGAGCCTATTTTTGTTAGTGTTTTTATCGTTTTGTCTATATGGGCATTGTAGTTTAGATTATTATCAATGATTATACCTAGCAGTTTAGTAGTTGGTTCTGGAGAAATTATGGTGCCATTCTGAGAAGAGACTGAAAATGTTGGTGGTGTTATCTTACGGGTGGGGGAGAATAATAGAAGTTTGGTTTTGTTTGGGTTCAATAAGAGCTGACGATTATTAAGCCAGTTCTCTACTTTGTTGACGGTTGTTTGGGATAGGGATTGTAATTCTGTAGGAGTTGTGGCAGAGCAGATTAGCGTGGAGTCGTCTGCGTACTGTATAGTAGTAGCATGAGTGATAGCTTTGGGAAGGTCGTTTATGAAAATAGAGAAAAGGAGGGGACCCAGAATAGAACCTTGGGGTACTCCTAGAGTGACAGGTAAAAGAAGAGATAGATGCTCTTTCCACAGGTCTGCTTGCTTCCTACTGTGCAAGTAAGAGTGGAACCATTTGATTGCAGGGTTTTTTTATGGACAGGGATTTGTGAGAGTCTAAGAGTAGGTTGTGGTTAACCATGTGAAATGCTTTTGACAAGTCGAGGAAGAGGGCAGAGGAAAGCAGGTTTTGATTGCAGTTTTGGTTTATTTTGTGGGAGAATGTGAGAAGGGCAGTGTTAGTACTGTGGGCTGGTCTGAAACCATGCTGGGATGATGCTAGGAGATTATTGTGGGTCAGGTGGTTTAAAAGTAGTTTTTGTATGCATTTCTCCAGTATTTTGGCTAGGGGAGATAATATGGTGATAGAAGTGCATGACAAAGCTGTGTTGCTCTGTCTTATGGTAGGTAAGTGGAAGATTTGGAAATTAAACACAACTTAACTTTTTAACCATGTGACTAAAATGAACACATTTACAACTTATTGCTCTAATGTCTGGGCTTAACAATCAACTAATGACTGGAGGTAGAGTGAACCAAACATCGTATCTTAGTGCAGGTCAAAGGTTCATGACATAGGGAGGGCATGAGGAGTCTGTAATATGCTTCCATAAGATGATGAGTATTCATGTATACATTATACCTCTCAACTGTCCAGATTTTTGCCTCATATCTTTGGTCTGTTGATCATAAAATTTATGATTTTCTGGCAAATCACTTGGATGAACTGAGGACTGAAGTCACTAAATAATGATATGCATTTGTGTTTCAGACTTCATATCCTTCAGTAAAATGCATACTGAAACAAAGCCTGTTATTCTAGCAACTTTCTAAGTTTATAAGAGCAATATTTAAAACCTGTCCCTATTTTTGGTCCTTTACCCCCCCCCCCCAATTCTGTCAGGCTTTGTCCATATGTTTTGTAGTACGAGGTTGAGAGGTAAGGTATACATATATTACATTTAGTATATATTTATTTTTTAGGCATTCGGTACATGGTAGTTGAAGGTAAATTATATGACAATGTTGTTAACCTGTGAAAAGGAAAGCAATGTGAGAGTAAAAAAGAAGGACTTTAATATGAATACATGGGGAAAAGCTAACAAAATTAATGACTTGCAGGTTAAAATCTGTTTTAAAATCCTACATGACTCATGCAGTCTGAAGCGTATTACTGCAGTGTTTAATGGCTTATGAACAATGAATGTAAAATAATTTTGCTTCTTCTAATGGAGCAATCTTTAGTTGTTAAATAGATTAAATGCTGCTGCCTGAATCAGTGTATACAATTTATCATCAGGTGTGTGGGAGCTGGACCATAAAACATGAGTGGTAAAGCCATCAGAAAGTTGCACGAATCATGCCCACTCATATACTTTGCTAATTAAACTGCATATTTGGTCTCTGTAACATAAGTTTACAAACTGTAGCTTTTTAAAATCATCTATTTATGCTGTAAATGAACCTTTTCCCTATCTGTCTGTTGTACCTGTACTCATATTATGTCTTCCATTTCATACCTTCCCTCAAGTGATGCCAGATCAGGATTTATGTCTCCTGTTCTTTTTTTGTAACCATACTGCTTCCTCAACCAACCCACTCAGTCACATTGGTATGTTCTGTGTTCCAGTCTTGCTGTTTTCAAGTTCTTTTCTGTAGTTATTTGTGTGTTTTTTGTATTCTCTTCACTGCTGATAAGCTGTCTATTCCTTCTGCCTGTTTCTAATTACTGTTTTCTCTCAGAAACCCTTTGCAATGTCAAATATCCCTGCATCTTACATCAGTATCATACCTGTAAGAGTATACTCAGAGGTCAGAGATCTAGGTACATAGATATATATTATCCTGAACTTTGACTGCCATGTGGCCACAGTGGTGAGGAAGCCCTTTTATGTGACACAACTTATAAGTAAAAGTATGGCATCCATATCCAAGGAAATTATAGTCCCACTGCACTCAGTTGTCATTAGACCAATAATCGAGTACAATGCACCGTTTGGCATGTACTTGACAGGACACTTACAAGAGCTGGGGCTACCTCTGAGGTTCCTCACAAAGAAAAGTACAGGATGTAAACAACATGCACTATGCAGATACAGTAAAAGCCCTATCCCTTTACTCTATCTCCTACCAACTATTAAGGGGTGACCTGTGTCTGACCTACAAGACACTCACAAATCCAGCCCTGATGGAGCTGCTACACATCCACAAGTCAAACAGCCTGAGGGTCACCCGATCTAGGGATCTAAACTAGTCAGAAACTCAAACAAAACATGCTGGAGAGACAGGTATCTGTCTCAGAGATTGCTCCTTCTTTGGAACAGGCTTCCTATTCACATTAAGCAGAGCCCTTCTCTGGCCCTCTTCAAATGCAATTTAGATCAATACATGGAGAATCACAAATTCAAACCTGGGGTAGTACTTATGTGCCTAATGGACAGGGACAATCTGTAAGATACTCAATGCACAAAAACAAATCCATGCCATCCCCTTGCCCTTAGGGGCCATATTGGGTAAAATCGGGTTATATTTGCTAGCCTTGTAAAGGCCCTTAAACTGTTAGCCTAGTAATCTCCTGTGAACCTATGAACATATTGAGTGCTTGTTTTTTGCCATTCTTTGTTGGAGTTTCATTTCCGGTCGTGGGTTTTATTTATAGCAGAGACTTGTTGTTAACCTTGAGACCTTGTGTTATGCCTCGGCTTCCTGCTGGTGTCATTGTAACCTGTAAGGGGCTGAACATTAATAGAGGACATAGGTTAGACGAATGCCACCATAAACATCAGAATTTTTTTGGGTGTGGATCTGGCTAGTTCCCATTTGTGGTTCATACCTGCCATTGGGTAAGTTGTGTTGTTAAGACTCATGATACTGTTCCCCAGCTTATACCTACAGCTCACTCTCCCAATCTAAAACAGGTGATGAGGACCTGCTTTCCTGGGCTTCCGGTTAGGAAATTCTATTTTAATATTATATCTGTCAGAAACAAGTCTACAGTTTTATTGGACCTGCCTCTAGACAGTAACCTGGCTTTTGTTACCACAAACAGGTTCAGTGTCGATTTTAGACCCATTCTTGTTGCAATTTTGTCACCAGTGTTCTTGGTTCTGCAGCATTGTGGACTAAGAAAGTCTACTGGTTGGGTAGCCATTTTGTATCATTCTTACTTTGTGTTGAAGGATGTTCTAGCTTGGACTTTCAGCTCCTTCAAACATTGTGGCAGTGGGAACATATGTTAGCATGTTCCAGATGGGTGAGATGCCATGTTACCTGGTGGTAAAGCTGATCACATGGCTAGATCACAGCTTCCTTTTCTTCATAGAATGGTTGCCCTGGCCCAGGATAAGATAGTCTATAAGAAACTGAATCTCTGAATACTAGATTTATTGGTATCTACTGTGCAACACCGTGTAGGAGTTCAGTGCATCAGACATCAACAGTGCTTTTCAGGAAAATAGTAAAGTCTTGGTATCCTCACTGTCTTTTAGCCCCAAGCTTTGTATGTAATGTTTACCTTCTTTTGCCTGAGCCATGGTGTAATCTTGAGCTTCAGGGCCTAAGATGAAAAGGACAAAGGTTAGAAAGGAGATGGTGCCACAGTTGCCTGTTGGAGGATAAACTTGGATTTGATGAATGTTAGTCACCCACATTGAGGTTACCAAAAGAAATCATTTTTTCCCCCTAAGAAATTTGACATGGTGAACCATCTGGCAGCATGCCTTTGGCTGTTTTTTAGATTCTGTATCTATTCTGCCTCACTACACTTAGGCTTTTGTCTGCTGAAGAATGTGCCCTCACTGCCAGATGCTTTTCTTCTAAGATGGACTTCATTGGGTCTAGTTTTGTCTTAGGTACACTCACGGTGGCTTGCTGAAGACTAGCTCAGTTTAGCTGTCTTGTTCGTAGTCTAACTTTATGACTGAATACAGTAAGTTTGTTATCTTCATCTCCAGAATGCTGCTGACCACCTGTGGACGTTAAGCTTGCCTAACCAAGTTGTGTCATCTCGCTTGGATGTCTTGGGCCCTATCCTCTACCTGATTATCACCTTGTCCCTTGAGAGTGGAGTTTTTTTTCCCCTCAGATCTAAAGGAGGCATGGGCTTCTCCTCAAGAAGGTTGGGTTGGATGGCTATAATCTGGACATTTACTGACATATCTCCATCCTCCCTTTTGTTGGTATGGTTTTTGAAAAGGTTGCTTATGCACAACTGGACTCCTTTTTGAGTGCTAAACTCTATGATCCATTGCAGTCTTGTTTTCAGTCTAGGCGTAGAATAGAGACTGCCCTAGTTTGGGTATGTAATGATCTCCTAACTGATAAGAGATTAGGACTGTTATTTCATCTTGGTCCTTTTAGATCATTCTTTAGCTTTTGACATAGTGGACCATGATATTTTTGACCACTTATTCGAGTGATATATGATAGTGCTTTGCCTCCTGTCTCGCTGGTCATACACAGCAGGTTGTGGCAAATGTCAGGCCATCCTCACCCTTCCCTTTGACATTTGGGGTGCTACAGGATTCTATTCTGGGGCTGTTGTCCCCCATATGCATGCTGGAAATGTTATTTGAAGAAAAAGTTAAAATTTTCCACTCTTTATGCTAATGGCACACAGCGTTACCTCTTCTTTCCTTAGGATTCTGTGATGGCCTTAAATTTGCCCTAGACTTGGAATGCATCCATAGTAGTATGACAGATAATTGGCTAAGACTCAGTATCAGTAAGACAGTCTATATAGCCTTTCATATGCCACCATTCTTAATTCCTCTGCTTTGGTTTTGTCACCTGACATCGCCAGCAATGATGAAAAACTGGAATTTATGCCTTGGGTGTATGGTTTTAAGTGTGATTATTGATGATAAGCTTACTCTTAAAGACCAGGTCTCAAGCATTCATAAAGTTCTCCTGCTATTATAAGTTTATAAGTTAAGTCTTTTTTGGGGGTACATTTCCTATTTCTAAAAGTATATGTCTTGTTCAGTATCAATTTCTGTAATCGCCTTATTACTTCCTTAGTGTTTCTAACAGATAAGCCATTTACTGCTTTGAATAACAAGTTTACGGTATAAATTCTTTTACTTTGTTGATTTGTCAGTGTCTTCATTCTGTACCTCAGCATTTAACAAAGCTTGTTGTTGAGGAGTGATCTGTATAATGATCTTGTTTTTAAACACTTCAAACTGCACTTCAGTAGTGTTGGAATCTTCTTGAAAGTTGTCATTCTCATATGCCAGGCCAATCACATTTTCTGTTATCAATAATTTGGAATCAGATAAAGTGGTACTTTTAATATCCTGTTTCGTCTACCTCTTTTTTGGATCAAATTTTATTTTCTTTTTTTGAAATGACCTATGATGAGGCCTACTATGCTTGTAATGTTTGTTTTATATTTAATCTTTTTTTTTACTTTTTGTCATTTAATTTATTATTTTAATTATCTTTATTAATGTTTAAAACATTTTCTTTTAATTTGTTTAATTATACATTGAAATGATATTCATTGGACTGCAACATTCCCACACATAGTCAGTTTTATCATTTAACTTTAATTCTATCATATTCTAGTATTTGTGTATAGTTGTAACATACATTTGGGTCTTGTGAAGTACATTTAATGTGTAAGCCACAACTACTGCATGCCCTAATGTACTTGTTTAATCAGATCTGTTAGTACATATGAATTTAAAGTGTCCATTGTATTAAGAATCAAAATAAAAGTTATATTTATGCAAAATAATTTTAATAGTATGTTATTATTAGAGTAGCAGTTAATCTAGAAAAAGTAAAACCCTACAAACAAGTAGTAATTTGCAATGTAATAGCTTAAAACTGATACTATGTGTAATATAGTAAGTAACTCAGCCTTAAAGCTACCACAATGTTAAGAATTAAATACAAAGTAAAACTGCATAATACTGTAATACGTGGAATACAGAATTCAGTACTAACTAAAAATGCGCTATAGTGTTGATTAAAATGAAGTATAATTTACAGCATATAATCACTTGTCAGATATGTATTATGAAGATGTTCACAGTTACCTGTACTGTACAACAGCCAGCAGAGTTTGTAACAGTCTATTTAGACTCCACTTAGCAATGAAACAAACAGTTCTCTTAATAATATTAGTGCTAAATTTTATAACAACATGCACTAAAAAGGTTTGGTGTGTCCAAGACATATTAATATCCTAAACTTAAACCATTTATTTCTATGAAAAGCACAATAAACAACACTATGTATGCATAAAACTATTGTTTCTAATTTACATTCAGGTATCAACTTTATTAGTAGGACAAGAACATGTTTTAAACAGGATTTCTTTAATGATGTAAAATTATTTTGTAGAAAGCTTTGAGTATTTACATTTACTTGTGAATTTATGCTAATAAACTATCAATGTGTAATATTATCCAGTGTTTAATGATTAATCCTACAAATGTAATTGAGAGTTTCTCAGTATATCAAGACATGCTTCTTTATGTCTAAGTAAGACACGAGTACACCCGCTTAGCTCACATCTGCTCGGAGCAGCCATGAGTTAATAAACATTGCTGCCCTTAAAGACCTGTCTATCACACACAACACAAATAGGAAACACAAAACTAGATATTCTCAGTGTCTTTAAAAAGATGCAGGATTGCACAAAAATAAAAAGGATTTACTGCACTCTTCCCCTTAGAATGACAGAAGTGAGGTAAAAGCAAATTAAGCTTCCCAAACTGCACAGAATATAGTTTAATTAACTAAAAAATGTCATTTGAAGCAGTTTGGTTTAAATGTTTTAGAAAAAGACATATAAACAAATGCTGTACATTAGTTTGGTTTAAATGTTTTAGAAAAAGACATATAAACAAATGCTGTACAGTTAATGATGATAACTATACTTGTCAACCTGTTAGCACAACAAAAAATCTAGACAAAGCCAAAACTAATGGGGGTAAAAAAGGCACACAAGTAGGCACAGATTTTAAATATTGTTCTTATAAACCTACAGTGTTGCTAGAATAAAACAATGTATCAGCATGCATTTTCTGAAGGATATAACGTCTGAAATTCAAATGTCTGCTATTATTTAGTGACTTCAAGTCCTCAATTATTTGCCAGAAAACCACAGATATTTTGAGGATCAGACCAAAAATATGAGGCAAAAATCTGGACTTTTGAGTGGTGTGAATTAATAAAAATACTATGCCAATAAAAACTAGAAGAACTAGTCAGTAGTCCTTTTAGCAAACTGTGCCAGAAAGTGTACCTGTAGAATGTGGTAGAGGTAAATGTTTAACTTCCAGAAGTGTATCTACATTTTATTATCATACTGTCACCAAATTTTTGAAATGTGCTGTTGTGGAAGAACAGAAGGAATTGTTAGGAGTGTTATATTCAGGAAGCATGATTGAGTTAGTTAAATCTCAATACATTTTCTCAGGCATAAAGCAGCTAGTAAACCGAGAATGTAAGTGGTATGTACATGGAGACAAGAGTATGTGCCCGGTAACATACAAGTGTTAATGCAGTCTCATTTGGGCAGAGTGTTACATGCTACATCTCTGGTGCTTATGGTGTCTCTTAGTGTGAACACTGGTCTAGACTTCCCCAATTTAAGGAACTTTAGAATTAGGAACAGTTCAGTCAGATATACTTCTAGAGGTACATGGACCCAATGAAGAGAGGAAATGTAGGCTTAAAATACACAGAAGGAGGCTGTAGGTGGAAGGGTTAGATAAATCTAATCCTGAGTCTTGTTTAAATATTTACTGGGAATTTAAGTTTTACCAAAGACTCCAGCAGTTAAAGGGGTAAAAGTCATTAATGTGGAGAATGACAGAGAGGGGCCTTCGTTAATACTGCACTAAAGAAAATGGCTATAGAAATGCAGGACTGGACAGAGTCTTAAACTTTCCTTTGCTGTGTCAAAGCAGAGAGCTGTCCAGAAACAGAAGCAAGATTCAAAGCATGAAGCAAGTAAAACCACTCATGAGGGTGAGAGCGAGAGAGGGAAGCAGCCAGTACTCCTAGTTGAAAAAAAGTTGTTTTCATGAGTTGCCTTTTACTGTGGTAGAATTAGAAGAAGAGAAATAGCTGTTGTGGTATTTGTAGGAGAAGAGGCCATGGCTTTCACTTACATCAGAAGCTGCAGGAAATGCTGACTTGGTTGACCTTCATGTAAATCTTATCAATTTTAGGAAAGCTTTGTGTGAAGACAGTAAGTAGAAAAGCTAGATGGGGAATCAAAAGAATATAACAGCACCACTGCATATCCCTACTTTGAGCTAAGAAGTAACCTGCAGTAAATGGTAACTAAAGAGAGAACATGCACCAAGCCAGTTATTAGTGCCTAAATCCTCTTGAGTACCTGAAATCATCACACATCCACAGTTCGGGTGGTCATTTAGGAATGGATAAGACAAAAGGCTAGAGTTTTAGTTAGATTTCATTGACCTGTTCAGTGTATCAAAGCAGAGTACCCAACCCAGGATTTAAGAGTCTCCTGATGACCCTACCCATTGTAAGTGTCCCTTTTTGTATGTAGAGCAATTGACATTGTAAGTCCAGTTGTAAAATCAATTCATGGCAGTTATTGATTATGCAACACATTTTCCTGTGACAGTATTCCTGTAAAGTCAATGCAAAGTCTGTACTGAAAGAATTGATATTCTTTTTTAGGGTAGGAATTCCCTGAGATATTCTTACTGATCAGGGCACTGCATTTATGTCCAAAGTAATGCTTGAAGTTTGCACTTCAGTTTTTAAGATCATGCATCAACTGAACCTCAAGCCATGGGTTATCCCAACTATACGGTCCATCTGCTGGAGTTCGAGCCAATAGTTCCATGCTTGGGGGGGGGGGGGTCATGTAACATAGTGATGATTACTAGGCACTGCCTTTTAAGGAGGCTGAGGAAAAAAGCAGGTAGGTTGTAAAAAGGTCTATTTAAAGGCAAGTGCCCTGCTACTCGACAAATGTGTGAATTTTGTGTCTGAAGAAGGCCATGGGAGAACTTTGGAAGGAGTTATATGTACTAGAAAGAAGGGAGTCTAGAGGGTTGCCTATGAGGAAAGGAACTGGTACCCTACAGAAAAGAAGATGCTTTTGTTTATCCCTGCCTGTGTAGAAGTGCATGGATAAGGTACTTGACTTTATCCCATTCCTTTGTGGAACTCTGAAGAGAAATTACTTAGGCCAAACCTTGTCTGTGTGGTCTGTATAAGTACTGCATATCTATTTTAGCAAGCTATTTTGCCAAAATCCTGTCTATAATGAAACATTGTGTTTAAATTGAACTTGAGTAAACCCTCTGTATTGGGAAACTTTGCTTCAGAACTGAACTTGTCTAAATTACTCATATTATGGAATATTGCATCTAAACCTGAAAGAAACCTGCATTTAATTTGTATTGACTAAAGGAAGTGTGGATAATTTGATGTACCTGTATTTTGTAGAAAAGAACCACTTTTCATTTATTTTTTCGCTATGTAAAGTAACCAGTATTAAAATGACACACACACATACATATATGGTTAAATATTGTAACGTGTTTCTAGTAAATGTGTAATGAGTCATTAAAATGTGTTTTGGAATATAAAGATGTGACTGGGACCTGGTCAAGGCCAAGCCTAGGGCTAGTAAAGACAGTTTGTTCCTGGAGAGACTGTGAGTTACTGTACTATTCCTAATAAAAAGAAATCACAGCTACTGTTCTGTTCTGTTTTGTTTCAAGCCAAGTGAGCTGCTGTTTTGATTTTCCTGTGACTCTGTAAAAAATAAATCTGTTTTTTCATACGTATGGTCTCCAGAGTCTACTTGGGCCTTGCAATGGTGCTGACAGTAATCTGTCTGAAGACTTGCAATATTTCTGATCTTTGTAGCACATTTGCTACCAAGTGCAAGCTAAGCTTGTCTTTTTAATTTTCTCTAACGCTGTAATTGTTGTGTTTCTGACATGGTTTTCTGTTGATGTTAACTGTGGATGACTTACTAAAAAATTCATGAAATCCCATGTGTGGACTGACCAAAAGCTGGTGCGACTACAGCAGCAGCTAACTGTGCTTGTCTGTGTCACTTTCAACCGCTAGACTGTGCCTCCTATAAATAAAATCATGAGGAAGGATGACAAGGAATCCAATCTGATGTTTTTTGAACACTACCACTGCAGAGAACTGGGACTGAGCAGAGTGGGCAAAAATCATGTCATCCCAGATTACAGGACTGGAGCTGGAAATGTACATGAACACGAAGGAAACTGATTATATGGACTGACTAATTTAAGAAAAAACTTATACCTAGAGCTGATAGTACTCTTGAATTGCAAGCAGTAACATTTTCTCATTGGACTTTTATGTTGACAGAATATTTAGAACACAAATTCAAGTTTTGTTTAGAATATGATAGCAACAGTAAACTGAAAATGCTAGAACTCTCAGCAATAGATAGGTTTAAACAAACTTTGGCTAGAGATGTAAGAAAATAGTCACTTCACTACAAAGTAATCCCAAGAACTCTGATAAGCTAGTAACGGTAATGGAATGCTTATTAGTTAATGGCATGAAGTTCAACACTTGTTCATAGATGGTATATGTGCATGGTTTATAAATGAAAGGGAAGAATTAGAAGTGGCATTTGGCTAGAATGAGTTCTGTTCATTTTGGAATGTAATCCTCTCTCAACTCTTGATTGTAGTTCTGAGACTCAAAAAGTACCAAAAGTATTAATATACAAGAAATCCCGGTACTTATGTATTATCGCAACCAGATTTTTGCGGTTGCGAAATTCGGAAAATTCAAGTGAAACGAGGGCATGAAACAGTGTAACATGTCCTTCAAAGTCTTTATTACTGATGAGAAAGTTTGGATTACCTTCAGGACAAGCAATTTATAAAATCCTCTGCCTGATTTGTGTGCATTACAGACGCACGCTTGAAAAGTCATGGCTGCTATCGTACTGAGAAATGGAATGTGTAAGTACAGATTGCTCCAGGTTGTAAAAAGGGGTGCAACAGCCAGTGTTAAAATCCGTCCCTATATTATGTGGCTAAAATTTCACAAACCTGATTTATTAATAACAAAATGCAGCGCCCAAAGGATGAAAGACGTTACAATGACCTTCTGTTGTTTCCTGGATTTGGTATTTACCGGCTTTTTTTTTTTTTTTTTTGCTGTTACTTACTGACAGCAGTAGTCATCGATGAGTCAGAACTGTTACTTTTTGTGAAATCTGGCATACCTTGTGGTCTGCGTTTATTTAGTAATACATCACATTTGTTAAATGTAACTGGCACAATATAATAGGGGCACTTTGTTAAACTTGCTGTTACACCTGTTTTACAGTCCTGCAGAATTCAGCATGTACTATGCCAGCCCTGACAATTAAAGCATGCATCTGTACAGCACGCAAATCAGGAAGAGTATTTATAAACTTTCTGCTCTTCCTGAAGGTAACTCACACTTTTTTGTGAGCAGTAAGGACTTTCAGTAACACTTTACAGTGTTGCATGGCTTCGTTTCAGTTGAAGTATGCTATTTTCGCAACCGTGAAAATCTGGTTGGAATAATACGTAAGTACCGAAATCCCAATCTCCCTGCGCCACATGCTCTAAAGATCACCTTATTACCACAATTAACAGAACATGCTGGAGGGACAGGTTCATCTATCAAAGATGGCACATACTCTGAAATAAGCTTCCCATTCATGTCAAGCAGAGCACCGTGCTGGCCCTCTTCAGGAGAAATCTTGACGAGTGGATAGGTAATAGAAAGTTCACCCCAGGGATTACTCCAGTTGCCCTACTGGATAGGGGCACTGTGAACTAAAATCGGGTGGCACGGTGCTTTGGCAATTTTTTTTAGCTAGGCTTTTAAAGGCTTTAGGGCCATTAGCCTAGTACACACCTATGAACCTTATCGATATATAGGTTTACTATCAAAATCTCGACAGTGACAAAAAATGTATTTTATATTGAAAGTCATTGTCGAGTTCCTGCATACTAAGTAGGTCAAATGTGAAATCTGCTAAACGAATTCAGCAGATTTGACATTTTCATTGAATATCAAACGTGAAGTCCATATAGGAGCAAAGATAAGTGCAACTCCTACACTGCAGTTCACGTTTTTGTGGGAGAACAACACCCTCCTGCCCCCCCACACCCTCTGCAAACTATATAGCCGAACTCTGAGATTGCTCTATAGTGAGGAAAAGGATAAATTTCCCAATCCATACTGTACCGTGCTATCTAGTCATAACATTGAGTACGTATCAGCTAATGCACAGTGGATTCTTGCTCAATTAATATTCAGAAACACTGGAATCGGCCAACTTCCATTCGGCATTCCCATATTCTTCAAACCTACATTCTAAATTTGGAAAGTAAACCTACACACACACACACACACACACATATATATATCTACTTTATTTCAATGAAATTACGTTATATTGAATTTTACTTACCTGAGTTGAAATCTCCAAATTTGCAATTAACCGGACTGCCAAAATCTTTTGCTTATGAAAGGAGCCACTTGGCCACCACGGAAATAAACCTAAATGGACAAAAATTCAACCCACCAAACTTCGGTCCCACAACTTCCCTACGTAAATATACCAACTCCAAGATAGCAGTACACTGTAATTTTGTTGAAAGACAGTAAACCCATATATATATATATATATATATATATATATATATATATATATATATATATATAGGTTTACTATCAAATGTCTGAAAATCAAAAGGCTGAATCCCAAAAACACTGAAAATTCAAAATATTTAATACATTTTTAATGCAAGGGGCAAGCCCCCCTGCTAAATATATATACCAACTCCAAGATCGCACGACAGTGGAGAAGGGACACATTTCATCATTCAATATTTTGAATTTTCAGTCTTTTTATTTTCAGTCATTTAATAGTAAACCATATATATATAATGGCCCACAATGGCAACTAGCCTAGTACTTACCCATGAACCTACAAACCTGTCGCTATTCTCCTTTTATTTATTTATTTATTTTTTTGCATATAAGTGATTTGTTTATCTGTGCAGTGCACTGATCAGTGCTGATCAGTGTCAGGCTTGGGCTGAGTGAAATACTAAACATTTCATAAACAAAGAAGGCAGAAATGTAAGCAACAACAGAATAGTTCATATTACTTGTATAGAAAAACTGTACATGTACATTATAGTAACAAGCAGTGTGTGTAATGTACAATGTATACGTTAGTGGGTCGACCTTCAGTAATTCTGTTAGAGTAGAAGTGGAAAAAAGTAGGGATAGTGTGTTATGTGAATGTCCTGTGTTTAAGCCAGGAGTATTTGGCTTTGATAAAGTGGTGCTTTTTGAGTTTTTGAATTAAGTGTTGATTTCTTTTAGGTCGATGGTGAAAGCTTGGCAAAGAGTATATGGCTCAGAGGAGATTGTGATGCTAACAGTAGGCTAGATCTTTATTTTATGGGTAGCCATGCAACATTTTTAGGGTTTGTCAGTGATGCTTATGAAAAGGTGAGTCTGTAATGAGTCATAAGATGCTGTTGGTGATTCTCTGGACTGTGGTGGTATTTTTCTTGGAGGCAGATGCCAAAATGGGTAGTTCATATTCCAGCTAAGAGAAGAGAGCTTCTTTGGCGATGGCTACTCAAGCTGCTTGAGATAGAAAAGGTGAGATCTTTTTGGCCCAGAAGAGGAGGGAGTTTATTTTTGATCTCACTCTGCCTGTGTGGAAATGAAAGTTAAAATATTGATCAAACCATAATCCTAGATATTTGAAGGTGGAGGCTGTTTCTATGCTAAGGTTATATAAGTCAAAGAGTACGCTGCTTAGTGATTTTTTTTAGTGGAATTTGAAAAATCATAGTTTTGATATTGGAGGGGTTAATTAACCATTGGCAGAGCTCATTGTAGTCTATTCAGAGTCGGGACTGAATACTGATGTGAGAGTGACTTGGTCGGTAAATGACCATGTCATCTGCACAGAGGATGAGTTGAAGATGAGGAGGTTACAAGGAATTTTTTTTTTTAATGAATAAGAAGAAGAAGAGGGGAACAAGAATGGATCCTTGTGGTGCACCTTTTTTAATAAGTATAGAGTTGGATTGGGAGGATCTATTTTAGGTCAGTGAGTAAGATTTTAAACCAGGGAATGCTGTCTGGGCTGATACCAATTTCATTTAGTTTGTTTAGGAGAAGATAATGAACGATTAACTCAAATGTCTTTGCCAAGTCTATAAATAGGGCACTGTAAGGAGGCCTCTCTCAGTGTATTGCAA
Source organism: Protopterus annectens (assembly GCF_019279795.1). Classification (NCBI taxonomy): domain Eukaryota; kingdom Metazoa; phylum Chordata; order Ceratodontiformes; family Protopteridae; genus Protopterus; species Protopterus annectens. The sequence continues at coordinate 52,792,380 of NC_056733.1, forward strand.
GGATGTTACCGATTAAAGTGCTGTCATAGTACTTCATCCAGGCCAAACTCCATGCTGTTTGGAGGAAAGTCAATGATTCTGTTGGATACAGTGAGAAAGCTGGGTATAGACTGCTGACAAAAAGAGAATACTCAAAACACAATGATCAGACTTTGCATGCACAAGTCCACATTTTCAGACACTCAGACTTGCTGTTCTAAGATGCACATTGAGTATTAGAATTACAAACATTTTATCTCCTTTGTCTTTTTGTATACCACTTCTTTCCATAATTAAATCTTATGGTACTGTGTTACTTTATTGGCCCTACGTTGGAAGTTGCAATTCCTTATGATGTGGTGTGAAGTTCAAACGTAGTTCACATTTGAGAGACTTGCAGCTCTGTTAAAGCTGCATTTTTATCATTCAGTGAAAAATTGCATTAAAAATTGTGTGTTTTGGCTTGCACATTTCCTCTAAAAATACATTGCCAAAAAACATCTGGCTATACTCTATCTACATTGATCCAAGAGTTAATGTGCACTGGTTAAATATAATTATCATACACTGCTTCATGTTGTTCAGGTGGTTTCTGGTGATGGCCTAAGGATTTAGCTATACTTATTTTTATTGTTTTGCAAGATGAATGTTTATTCATTTATCCTTGACTACTAATTTCTTTATACAGTGACTATTAAAATGATGGTCTTGCATATGTTATCTGTGTGCGCTATGTTTTTTTATGATCGCCATACCAAATCCTTCTGTAATAATAGTATAATGAATGTAAAATTCCTCACTTTGTTTTGCAGGAGACTGTGCTGCTGTGATGTTCTTTGGATTATTTACTTTCACCATGAAGGGAGCTGCTTTTATGACAAGGATTTAATGATTAATACATTAAAACTGGTGATTTACGTTTTACTTTAAATAGGGCAGCCCATTAATAGGGAGTTAAAAGCTGATTTATAATGCATTTGCTTGAATGTCAGCAAAATAAGGTCAGTCAGTCTTTGTTAATGACAGTGCTGAGGGGAATGTACGCATTTGGACAGGGTACTTCACGTTTTGATATATCTACTTCGTGTTACAGTAGAAAGATGAAAATTCTTTGTATTTCTTGGCCTGCAACATTGCTGACCCTTATGTTATGGCATGTAATGCTCAAGAATATTAATTCTAATTTCTATTATATATTTTGCTAGAATTCATTTTATTTTTTAGGGCAGTGGAAATGAAAAAGAAAAAATGTTCAGCCCCTCTTGAGCACTTCCTTAACAGCAACAAGACTGAAGATTACCTTTGAATGTATATATATTCAGGGCATGTGTGTTTCTTTGTGTGCATATGTGTATGTCTCTGTGTGTAGGGGAGGCAGGGATTGTGTTGAAACTGCATTACTGCCCACACTGTTAGATCATCAGGTAAAACTGGCTGCAGCAATGTTATTTGTAAATTGCAACTCCATTTTCATTGCATGATGGTGACTGATAAAAGTATTAAGGGATGAAGTGGGTGCCTTTGTTTAGAACTTCTAATATGAGTACTTTCCTCCCAAGAAAGAGGAGTGATTTTTTTTAGCTTTTTGTTGATGGTCTAAACAAAAGCAGGCTGTACAACTGTATATTTGTGCCTGTCTGTATGTGTTGTTGAAGTCAAACTCCCTGATAGTATGCTATATAAGTCAGACTCAAAAAGGCACATATTCACGCCCACTAAAACTACAAGTGACAACATAAAGTGTTTTTTCCAGAGTCCAAACCCACTGCAGCTGCCTACATGAAGGGCTTCAAACTTACCCCATCTTTACTTATACATATGAGTGTGTGTGTGTGTGTGAGAGAGAGAGAGATATGTACTAAGTTAATAGTTGCACAACACCAAAGAAAAGAGGAACACCCAGTAAGCATGAAATGGCTCATATATCTCTGATTTCCCAATAATGATACATAAAAGTAGTCCAGGAGTTGACTTTGTGATGCATTTGTATTGCGAAGAATGCATTCTAGCAGTTACCATTCATTGAATGGTAGATACATGCACCCATACACTGGCCCAACACTTCCTGGAATTCATCAGTTCCAATGCTCTGGACCAGCTCATTCTTACCCCCCACTAGAGGAAGCAACATCCTTGACCTAGTTATTACTATCATGGGCAACCGTTGCTCTACACCAATAGTCAGTCCCACCCTGGTTAGATCTGACCTCAAACTAATCACCATGGAAATCCACATCTCACCCAAACTCCTCACAAAGGTAACCACCATGAGAAACTTCTCCAAAGCTGACTTTGGGCTCCTAAAAACAGAGGTGACTAACTTCATGGCACCCATGTCAGTGGAAATTAGATGGATGACTGCTGAATCATACACCAATGCACTGTATGAGCACGTACATAAATGCATGGAACTAGCCATACCTAACAGAACCAAGATGCTCTCCTCCAAAAAAAAAAGGAACCCAATTTGGTGGTCAGTCAGTCACCAAAGCTGTGGATGAGGGCAAGGCAGTTCATGCAGCCTAACTCAATCTGGCCAAGGCCTTTGACACCATTCCCCACTCAGGAATTATTGATAAAATCACCAAACTAGGCATCAACCCCTATATCACTGGGTGGGTTGCAAATTGGCTCATAGCTAGAACCCACAGTGTGAAAGTAGTGGACTCCCAAGTCAGACTGCTGACCAGTCATGAGTGGAGTCCCACAGGGATTGGTCCTGGGTCCTCTCCTGTTTGGCATCTACTTCTCAGAAGTCCAGGCTGACATGGAGGGACTCTGGCTGACCAAGTTCACAGACAACTGCAAGCTGGGAACCATTATTAACTCCTCAAGCAATGTAGACATGAAACAGCTTCATGCAAATACATGTAACAGGTAAATAGAAGTATTGTTTTTTTTTGTTTGTTTGTAGAGGGAAGCCCCTCTGACCCCTCAGTGTGTCATACTTTCCCCAAAAACTTCTTAATTTATTATTTTAACTTTGTCCTTTCTTGGAGCTGTAGCCTTGTCAATCAGAGTAAAATTTAAAAAAAAAGAGACATTATGCCCTCTCATAGGAACCCCTACACATTATCATTCCTACATCTGAACAGTGTGTAGCTAGCAAAGAAACGTAGCAGAAGAAAGCCTCAATCAATTGTACTTCAGCAAACAAAAAACAGGTGTGTACTGAGTGTATAAATGGAAACCTGTTATCCATATGAGAAAGAGTTAAGTGTTTTGATAAACTTCAGGTAGGGCATAGCTACTGGTGAGCCCTTGTCAAGTTCTCCTGTAACCCAGTAAGAAATTGCAGCATTGATAACAAAGGAAGTAGGTTTCTAGAATATAGTAGTCAAGATTGAATAAAATGACCTAAGTTTTGTATGGCTTTATATTCTCAGTTTATACCACAATGACAAGTCCAGTAAGTGTAAAGGCTGTCCTTTAGAGAAGGGCCAGCAACCAGTGGAGCTGGACCTCACATTTACCTATATTTATTTATTTATTTATTTATTTGACATTTGTTGACTGGGTTAGTCTGTCTGAGCTAAAGCCCTTTTTCAGCGGAGGCCTGGGGAGAAAAGCTCCACAGTTACAAGAAATGCAAGTAAAAAAATACAGAATAAAAATTTTTACAGGTCAGAATACAAGTAGATAACAATACAAGATAAACAAGTAAAGTTCAGAAATGCATTGTACATTCAAATGTACAAGAATGAAAGCAAAAAAATCAATTGTTATGCCCAAAGGTTATAGCAAACTTATATATCCTTCCCCAAATCCTTTTAAAACAGAATAAAACAAGAACTATATGCAGCTGGAAAAAACAAAAACAAAAAACAAAAACAAAAACAGAAGCCTTAAATTCATCTTGGTGGCTACTTGCCCCTGTCATGTACCATAAAAATAGTCAGGCATGTTGCCAGAGTTTGCACATCAACACATCATTACTAGTAAAATTGTAAAGCGTTTTGCCCTCCCAACTGTAGAAAAACAATCTGCATCTATTCAATTAACATTTATCGGGTTCTTATTATGTGATTGAAGACACATTCTTTCAAAGTCCTTCAAATGCGTCTTGATTGAGCTTGCAAACACGAAACGGCAAAATATTGAAAGGACATTTAAGCGATTTCTTTCCCTGGGAAAGAAATCACTTGGTCACTTCTGTTACTTTGCTGTTTTCCTCACTGTAGTGCAATCTAAGAGTTGGTATATTTATTTATGTAATTTTTTAAAAGTTTTTTTTTCCTTTTCTTTTCTTTTGTGGAACAGCAATTTGGATTTCCCTTGGAAAAAAAATCGCTGTTCTAAGTGTTCAAGATTGTAAGCTTTCGCTTACATGGGGTCGATAAATCAGCACTCGCTGATTTACTGTAGACCCCATTTATCTTAATTTCAAATGTCTCGGATTACTCCTTGAAGGTAAGTTTGCAGAGACGTCAGAATGAGAATGAACTTTCGTTTGTGCTATCACTGGCTGTGTGGTTTGAATTTTGGTGCTTCTTTTATGGTATACCAACATTTATCTTAATATCTAGCTGATTGAAAGAATTATATACATTAATTCAAAGTCACTATATTGCACCTTTCTTAATTACACATATTGGTACTTTTCCGTTATCAGGGCAACACTTTAAACGTGGTTTTTGAGCTCCGAATTCAGTATCTTGTCATGTGTTTTTGGTCTTGCATAAAATTTAAAGTTGACATTTCCTTTTTTAAATGTTATCCAGTAAAATATTTTATACACACCTGGTTAGATGAGCAGCAAAAAGACATGACAAGACACAGGATTCGGAGCTCAGCAACTACGTATAAGGTGTTCCTCCGATAACAGCAAAGTACAAAAAAAGGATTTTCTCCATAATTTAAACACTATGCAGTCCATTACAACTACACTTGTATGTACATCCTCCAAAACACTATTTCCTTACTTACAGTTGTCTGGCTTCTGGCAGCTGTGATGAAACAGCTGGTAGCTGTGAAGCGTTTTTTTTTTTTTTTAAGCTGCAACTACTGCTTTAAAAGGGTTTCCCTGACAATGGAAATTACCATTGTTAGGAAGTACAAATAATGTACGGGAGTTAAAATAGTAATCACGTACCTGATATAACATATATTATCAAAGTCTTACCAAAGTTCTGCTTTCCCAACTTTCGGTTGCATGTTTTTTTACTTGATTTGTCCAGCTGCTGGATAACAGGGAAGCACTTTAAACTCAGTCGCTGAGCTCTGAATCCAGTGTCTTGTCATGTCTTTTTTATCTTAATCTAACCAGGTGTGAGTAAAATTTAGAAGTGACATCTCCTTTTTTAAATAATATCCAGTAAAATATTTTACACACACCTAGTTAGATTAAGAGACAAAAGGACATGGCAAGACACTAGCTTCGGAGCTTAGCAACTGCATTTAAAGTGTTACCCCGATAACGGAAAAGTACCCACATATTATATCAGCTCTTCAGCTAGATTTACTAAGATATATTTTTAAGTTCATCCTTATTCTGTTCCAAATTCCCATGCATTGTTACCAGGCCTCCTCATATTGTTTATCTTTCCAGACTCTTTTATAGAAATATATTCATTACAATATACACCTTTTTATGTCTGTACCTCTATACATCTTACACTTCTCCCCACTAGATCTCATTCTTTTACCTTCTCATATTATTTTTATCTGTATATTCACTGTATTACTTATACCATTCATTTCTTAGAGACATCAGCAGTAGACATACCTCTTGATTTTCCAAATTTTTGCCTCATGTTTTTGGTCTGTTCCTCATAAAATTTGTAGATTTCTGGCAAATCACTAAGGATTGAAGTCACTAAATAATGATACACATTTGAGTTTCAGACTTTATACCATTCAGAAGATGCATGCTAATACAAATTTTTATTTATTTTACATTTGTTAACCGGGAAAGTCAGACTGGGTACATATCCATTTACAGCGGACGCCCGGGGAGAAAAGCACCAAGTAACAGATAAACATTTAAAATGCAGGTTACAGTGATATTTAGCAATTTAACAAAGATCAAAAGACCAAAACAAAATAAGTTATATATTTAAGAAAAAGTTCAAAGTAAGGTAACATTTAGATATGAGAAAGACAACAACAAAGAGGGAGATGGAAATAAATATAAAGGGAAAAATAAACATACAAGAGTAGTGTGGGTGTAGGAAAAGGATGATTATTCAGAAAGAAAGGAAGAATGAAATAAGAGATGGGTAGGTTAGGTAGGAAGTAGCAGAGGCTGAAAAGGAGGTTATAGTGCAGATAATGGAAGCTAGAGAGATATAAAGGGGTAAAAGAATTTAATTGAGGGTAAGGAGAGAGAGTAAAGGGGAATTACATTTGAGAGCTAAGATGGATTAATAAATTATTTGAGTAAAGTTGGGTTTGATAGGGACTAGAGAGTGAGACAAACTTTTTGTCATAACTCAGTCTGAATATTGTATGGGTTAGTCAGGGTTTAGACATGGACATAGCCAGGTATTAGCAAATAACATCAACCATTATTAAAATTACTAAAATCTTTACTTTGTTCAAGGTACTCAAAAGTAGGCATGTAAATCTATCACTTTGCTTGCTCATTTCTCTATATTTACCATATAAAATAACATAATGAACATTTTGTTATCAGATCTTATTCTGTCACACTATCTTTATTATACTGTATCTCTCAAAGCACTGTACAAGCTAAAGATGAACAAATATCACCATGTAAGTTACAAATGAAATTGTTAGCTTTCCTATGCCATTCTGAGTCAGGCTCAACTATCCCTACCTCTTCTGTAGATTATATTGTAACCCTCATGCCACTATGAGTTTCCACTCCATAATAGCATTGAAAATAATCTTCTTACTATATTACCCCAGTTTAAAAATAGCGAGGATATTAGATATATCACATATAAATGCTGCTCTGGTGATCAGAGCAACATCAAAACGTGCTTGCAGCCCAAAAAAGGGAACTATTTTTGGTGATAAATTCTAACTTGACATTTATTTATTTATTTATCAATCACATTCTCTGCATTTATTTGGGTGCTCTTGGCAGAGACTCTTTGGTTGAACTATGTAGAGAGAGTGTGGAATGCATCAGTGTGTATCTGCACTGAGAGACCTGTTCCTCGGGGTGAAGCATAATTTTTTATTCTGTTTCTTCGTAAGATTTTATTGATTTTTAGCTAAGGGATTGTCACAAGCATTTGAACCTTGCACTATAACTGGAATTCTGGTAAAAATAGTTTCCTTTTTTTGTTGATTCACTGTTTTGGCTTTTCTTAGGAAAATGCATCCTCTTTTGTTTTAATTTATGTTATTTATTTATTTATTTTATTTTTGTATTTGTTACTGGTATAGTACACTGTACCAGATTCTGCCTTTGAGGGAAGTGCTTAGCCTATCCTATAGAGGAATTTCCCTTTTCTGAAATTATTTTATTACAAATCTTCTGTTTTTGTGGGATCAGAATTATCTGCAAGTATTTACTGTAGAGTAATTTAATACAAATTGAGTTGCCTCTTACAGCTACTCTTCCTTCACTTTTGTTAGCTGTAGGAAATGTCTTGGTATTGCCTGCAGTATGCCTGACTTTCAGCCTGCAGCCCATAATTAGCAGCTAAATTATATTAAGTTTCACATTTTATAAATTTGCTGTCCCTCTCCTGTGGTTAAGGATGGGAAGACTCTGGGCTTCCAATATGGCTGGACACTGATCAACAGCTTAACTTCTGCTCTAGCAGTGTGAAGAAAGAAACAAAGATAAGGGCCTGGAACCCTGCCATTTTTAATAAATTCATGTATTGGCTAGTAAGTATACTGTTGGATGCCAGCAAAGAAAAAAACTTAGCCTGAAAGAAAATCAACTAGAAATGGTGAGGAGAAAACACAGAGTGGAAATAATCCTGCAGTTTTGAGCAAAAAGTGGGTCATGCTCCAGCTTTGGTAGAAAATGTAACTTTCACTAACCTAAAGGAAAAGAAAATGTGGTTTCCAGTAACCTAAAGGAAAAAAAATAAGTCCGATATGCTTACAGCTGATTAAAATAAGTGAATCACCAAAGGAGTATATCAACTCAAGTAACAAAAGGCTGGAAAAAATGGAAGATACTTTCAACAGATATGCAAATGAACTGATAAAACTGCAAAAATCAGAGGGCAAAATGTGGAAAAGGCTGGGTAAGTTTCAGACTGCTTAAGAGATATTTCAAAAATGGTAGAATTAGAGCACAGACCTTGCAGGGAAAAACTTTTCTGCTGGACCATAAAAACTGGAAGGAACAGACTGTATTAATTTTATGAATTCACAAATAAAAAGCTGACCTTGTTAATTGAAAGGATATGTCATGTGTATGCTTGAAACCTGACCAAGAGAAAGCAGCCATGACCTGTATTAGTAAAATTGCAATTCTGCCATCTGAAAAAGTTGATCATGACAAAACTGTGGCAGAAGGGCAAAGTATTAAAAGCTAGAGACAGCAGAGTACTTGTGGAATGTCATTATTCACTGTATACCAGGGAGAAATTTAGCACATTTATTCCAACAATCAAGGAATGTCAAGAGGCAGGTGTGAGATTCAAACTGCTGTAGCCAGCTGGCTTAAGAATATTTTTCTTGGAGGATCAAAGTCATTTTTTGATGTAGAACAGGCTAAAGAAGAAATACAGACATTTTCCAACAAAAATTGAGCCATAAAGCAGAAGAGAACTCGGTTTCTCATTCTTCTGGTAATAAAATTCATAGATAGACTTTGCCAATGAAACCTTTACCAATGTTCCTAAGGTAAATGCTTGAGAGACAGAAAGCACAGGAATTCACTAGAAGAATCAGGAGTAACTTGGAATTGAACTGGAGTCTGGGCTTGAGAGAAGAACATGAAGACCACCAGCAACATGGAAATTAATGAATAAATCTGAGAGTACAATGCATTAATTGTCATTTGTTAAATATGTCTGTAAAAGAAAAAGTGAAAAGAGAGTACTTTTGTTAACTTTGTTAAATTTGTGAGGGACTGAAAGGCATTTGCCTTCCTTCATGTCAGTAATGTTTTGGAGGACACTAAGGAGAAGAGAAGAAGAAGGAAAAGGTAACTGTTAATAAAACAGTTTCTGTTCTTAACATTATTTTATAAACATTTTATGATATAAATTACATGTTATATAAAGAAAAGTATTTTCAGTTTTTGTTGATGCAATAAAGATACTAAAGTAAACTGATTTTTCCCCTTTTTTTAGTATTAAGAAATGTAAGAATTACAATGGAAAAAAAGAAAAAGTCTGGTCAAAAGCATGATTAAGTTTAAGTTAATAGTCTGTAATCTTGGGTTGTTGAGGTGGAGGATGAGATGTACAAGTACACAGATCATAATATATGTAGAGCTATGTTTTCCCTTACTTTTGCATAGAGGAATGTCTGCATTAATACCCTTGGCTTAATCTAATAAGTTTCAAATTGAACAGGCAAATAAGAGAAAACCATGTAATGAAATGTTTTTCTTTAGCAAAAATATTCAGCATGTCTTCAGAAGATTGCAGCTGATTGTGTTTTACCTTTTCTCTTTTATTTCCATGGATACTAGTTGATTATTGCCCAATAAAAAGCCAGAACACTGTTTTCTAATGCTAAAAGTTAATGTTTTCTGAAAGTATGTAAGCTGTTTTTCACATCTGGAAATGGAATACAGATAAAAGAAACAGCAATTAGTTTAAGTAGGAGCACAGTCAGTAACATGCATCTTAGCATGGGTAACCTTAAATTTAGGTCAGATAGTGTCTGTGACAGTTGTTTGTACTAGGGGGGTTATATGAGGATATTCATAGTTTTATGTGTTTGTATTAAGGTAACAGTCTATGGGGGTGTTCTGGAGGTGTGTTTTTTTTGAGGGTTTTCATTTAAACAAAATGTTTTGTAACATGTGACACAAGTTTAAATGGAGATGACAAGACACAACTGTAAAAAAGATCAGCCTGCCAAACATTAGTGGATATGTGTATCACAGAAGCTTGAAATAGACATCTAAAAAAGCTGTCGTATATAATAGGTGGGAATAATAAGGTGTCGTCATAGTGATGACACTTTCCATATTATCATGGAATGCTAATGGTCTCACAGGTATAGACAAGGAAAGAAAATTAAATTATATTAAGAAATGCAGAATGCAAATACCAACTGCACAAAAAATACTTTTGAAAAGAAGTGAACATGTGGATTTGATAAAGAAAGGATTTCAGGATGGAAAGTCGACAGAATACATGGACAAAGGAAAAAGGAGTGGAGCACTTATATTAATTGCTAGAGGAGTTCCAGTAGTGATAGAAGAGGGAAAAAGATGATAATGGGCAAGTTTGGGGCAGTAAGGGGCTACTGGCATGGGAAGAGGAAGATGTTGGCCTATATTTATATTCCACCTAAAACTGCTATTATAGAGCTTAAGACTTTTTTAGGAGAAATAATCAGCTTTCAGCAGGGAGTATTATTTGTAGGTGGGGACTGAAATTTTATTTGCAACAGTGAGGATATAAGTGGGGGGCCTAGAATGGAAAGTATAACAAAAAATGGCAGATTTCTGAAGAAATATATGAAAATATTTGGTATGGAGATGTATATTCAGTAGTAGGAACTTGCATAGAGAATTTACATAGTATTCCCCAAGGTACAATAACTTGGCTACACTAGACAGAAATTATATTTCAGAGGAACGTGCATTTAATTGAGAACCTCAACGCATATCCAATAACTATTACAGCTCATGCACCAATAATAACTAAAATGAAAATACAGTTCAATGAAATAAAAATGAGACACTGGCAGTTCCCCACCTGCCTATTAAAAAGAGAGGCATGGGTAGTGGAAATGATTTGGGACTTTTGGAAAGATAGAACATACTTCAAAAATTATAGCTAGTGAGTGGGTAAAATGAAAGTGGAGTTTAAAATTAGGGTAGAAATAAAAGAGAAAGTGATATGGTTAAGCAGTGGTGCTGCGGTAGCGTTGTCGCCTCACAGCAAGACGTTGTCCCGTTCGATTCTCAGCTAGAGCGTCTTCTGTGTGGAGGCATACGTGAATGGGCGTGCCTTCGGTGAAGGTTGTGCATCAGGGCTGGTAACTCGACACGTAAAAATCCACTACCAAACATTATCGGACCGGAGTTCCGCTGTGGCAACCCCTAACCGGGATAAGCCAAAAGACACAACAACAAGAATTATTTAGAGGGGCTGACAACAGAATAAGGGTAATCTCACAGAACAGAAAGAGGCAGAACTGCAGAATATTAAAAAGAAAATAAGTGAGTACCTTGATAATATGTATGAGTTTAGAAAGATTGCTGTTAAGAAACTGAGAAAGTGTTTTTTGAGAATAACACCAGAGCACAAAAGCTTTTAGCACAATGAGTTAGGCAACAGAAAATAGAAGCAGTTGTTGCCAGACTTAGGGAGCCTATAACAAGAAAAATAATCAGAGATCCTGTAGAGGTAATAGAAATTTTATGGACATTTTATGAACATTTGCATAAAGCAAAGAAGTATGGAAATTATGAACATGCACCAAAAGAAATATTTATGGAAGACCTAAATATTCCAAAATTAGAGTTAGATGAGACTCAACATTTAACCGTTAAGTAGGAGGTGATGAGATAAAAATGGTGATGTATAACTAATCTGCAAGAACGTCTCCAGGAAGAGGTGGTATTCTTATGATGGAAGTTTGGGAGCTAGGAGGGAATAAAGTGATAAAGGGGAGCCACCAACATTCTTGAAAAAAACTGTGGTAGCTGTAATACCTAAAGATGGTAAAGCTCCATCAGATTCAGCTTCATATGGGCCCATTTCAATTTTAAACCATGATTATAAAGTGTTTTTGTGTATAATGGCTGAAAGAATGCAAAGGTGTTGTCAAAACTGATAGGTATGGATTAGTGTGATTTTGTGAAGGGGAGGCACACATTTGACAGCATTAATAAAACAATGATGATCAAGAGGGAACCAGAATGTAAGAAAATACTACTGATATTGGTAAGTTTTGATGTAGAGAAGCATTCAACAGAGTAAGCTGGGATTTTATGAGTAGGTTAGTGGAAGCATTTTAATTCCCTAATACAATGATAAGGTTCATAGGTTCATACTAGGCTATCTGCCCTAGGGGCATTTATAAGCCAAGCCAGAGTGTGTGTGGCTTTCACCACCCCTTAGGATGAGAATACTATACCCATTAGTTTGCTGTGCCTCTGTCCAGCAGTGATACAGAGATGATTCCCGGGGTAAACCTACGATCTCCCATCCACTCGTCAAGATTTCTCTTGAACAGAGTCAGTGAGGGGCTCTGCCTCACATGGACTGGGATTCTCCTTGGGAGAAGGTAACTTAGGAGGATGTATGAGGGATCAGAGGCAAAAATCAAAGTGGGAGGGTTCCTGTCTAAAAAGTTGTGTCTGAACAGAGGAACTATGCAGGGGTGTCCTCTTCCCCTTTGTTGTTTGCATCATGTTTAGAATCGTTGTCAAGGAAAATAAGGGACTCAGAAATTCAAGGATATAATTGGTATGGTAATCAGGAAAAGCTGACTGTATTTGCTGACAGTATTATTTTGTACCTGATAAAAACATAAAAGGACATCTCAGTGTTGTCGAACATTCTGAGATGGTTTCAAGTTTTTTTTTTTTTTTCAGAATATAAAATTAATAAAGATAAAACAAAGGCTATAGCTGTAAACTATGTACTCGCACATGAATTGATTCAGCAATACCCGTATTTATGGGGACATGATAAAATTAAGTATTTAGGAGTATAGATTAAAAAAAAGGATTCTGTTATGGGCAGCTAAGCATATGTGGGAAGAAATTAAACAAAAGATAATTCAAAAACCGAGAGTTCAACTCTGAAGAAATCCTTTTAATTCACAGGATGAAAGTGCTACGTTCATTAAAGATTGTTTGCTTGATTTTTTTTTTTTTTGCTTTGTGTTTTTATCTGCAAGAAAGCTGTTTGAGTCGCAAGTTCTTATCACAGGTGAACCCTGTTTGATATTCCATAATGATAAGGTTTCCTTGAAAGGAAATCCTTCCCGTTTATTGAAAGCAATTTTTCTTAATCTGTATGGGTACTGACAACTTAAGCATTAGCTTGTCTAGAACTAAATACTTGAGGAGCGCTAACCTATATCAAAACATACTATTTCAAGATGGTTGTCTCTTGTTATTCCTTTTTGTTATTCCCACCATAGCTCTATACTTCCAGGGAAGTTCAGGGCTTCTCACATGACATTTTGGAAACGGTTGATTCTGGATGTTTTCTAGAGACAGCTACTTGGTCCTCTGTACATGATTTTTACAAAGCAGTAAAACTAATTACTTTTTCACATCTAGAACAGTCTTGGCTAAGACCACTTTCCAGTGACTTTGATAGTCTACCCATAAAGCCAAGGCTACTGCAGCAGTGATTTAATGAGGGAACATAGTACAGTTTTGTAAGTACACCTAACTATAAAAGTAAATGTTCAAATAAATCATTTCTGCACTAGCTGATTCCCCCCCCCTTATTTTATATGTTTTTCTGCATGTGCATACCTAGCATTTACCATTTACCCTTTTTATCAGGACTATAGCCACCCTTTTTCTCTTGGAGAAAAGTTCTGCAGATTTTGGCGCAGCCTGGTCTCCTGTAAGAGATGAGGTGACCAAAGGCTTTGGAATTCTGTCAGGCCATAATATATCCTTGGCAGGATATAACCCATAAAGCTAAAGGTACTACAGCAGAGATTTAATGAATGAACATCTACTGTTATAATGAGTAGACTTGCACAACTTTGTTTTACCAGTTTTAATCTTACATTTAGCTCTCTTTGATGCAGGATCCTGTAGCTGTCCATTTTTGCACAAGTAACAGTCTTCACAGTTTGCTATTTAGTTTTAAGTGATACCAGATAGCACATACTTTCTTCCCCAAATGTATTAACTACTTCCAGAAATGTAAGCGTTTTCTGACTGTGTAACCACTGACAGTAAAACTTTATTCATCCTACTCTTAGTTTCAAAACTCACATCCATTCTCAGCTTTCTGTGAGCAAATTATCATCAGATTAGTATCTGTAAACTCCCAGATATGACAAAAGTAGTGAATCTGGGATGTATTTGAGGTGTATATGAAAGGTGGAAATATTTAACAGCATCAGGGTTCTTCAGATGTTATAGATTTGTCAGTTCTTATCTTTACATAAACTATGTTGCTAACACTCCATTGCATACTAAATAAAATGAGCTTTTGTGTGTAGTACTGTCATTTACATGTCAATAATAGCATTCTAATCTATTGCCAGAATAAGTGAGATTCTGTGTTGTTGTTGTCTTTTGGCTTTTCCCAGTTAGGAGTCGCCACAGCAGACCTCCGGTCCGCTAATGATTGGCAGTAGATTTTCACGAACGCCGAGGTGCCAGCTCGACGTCCAACCTTCAACGAAGGCACGCCTTTTTATACATGTCTTTTGAACTCCCACCCAACCGTGGGGAGGACATGCAGACTCCACACAGAAGGAACTCTCCACATTCCAGCCAAGAATCGAACGGGAGAACCTTTTGCTGTAAGGCAACAATGCTACCGCTGCACCACAGTGGAAGTCTAATAATTGAGATTCTGTGTAATTTCTTTAAAACCTCTTCAGCATCGACTGCAGCTTTTGTACTGTATAAAGGGTGCGTACAAGCAGCTAATTACTACTTTTTTTCTGCTACTCTAAATTTCACCAAAAAATAAAGATCTGGAGGCCTATATACTTTAATTGCAATATCATGTTTTTAGCCTTTTTCATGTAATAGCCACCCATGTATTTCTCTGAGTACCAGTATTCAGTAATAAATATTTAGTCATTCATCTAGACCGGGTTTTACTTCTGCGAACAAAATGTATATCAGATTTTTCTCCATTTTTTGAACATATACACTTCTTCTTTTACATTTATGTAGTATTTTTGAGGAGAAGTCTTATGTCTGTAACCTGCACTGAAGGAATTGTATAATTTATTTGACAACTGTTAGGTGGCTGTCATTTGTATGTTTTATAAGGAAAGCCGTTTAGTGGAGCCGTAAATTCACAATTGTTGTGTTGTGACAACTGAGAGTATGCACACTGTTCTAAATTGTCGTCTGTTATTTTATAGGTTTGTAGGTGAATATTAGGCTAACTGCATTTGAAGGGCTATTTTAAGCCTAGCCAATAATCTGAATTTAGATTCAAACCCTCTGTCTTGGGTTTGTGAAGTGAAGATCTTAACCATTATGCCAAATCCACCCAGTTTAAAACAAGTTCATAGGTAAGTACTAAGCTATCATTCTGCAGGCTGTTATAATCCTAGCCAACACCTAATGTTAGAATCAAACTCTTGTACTTTGCATCAGTGAGGTAAAGAGCTTAATCATTATGCCAGCTGCTTGTCCTAAAATGTGCAGCCCCAATTGTCTTAGACATTTTAAAAGACAAGCGGATAACTTGCTGAGATTTGAACTGATGACCCCTGTTTTACTGGACCAGCAGCTCTAACCCCTGAATTACAAGGCCACAAAATAACAGCAGTGGATATATGACTTATTAAGTAAGTGCTAGGCTAGCTGCCCTTGTGGGCCATTTTAAGCTTAGCCAATTTCCCTTTCAAAGGTGAGAATAATACCCTATATCTTGGTCTATGAGGCAAAGAACTTAACCATTATACCAATCCCTGTCTTGGTTATTTATTATGCCTTACAGATGAGATTGCTTCTCCTTGTTCTGCACAGTAGCGTTTGCATACTTAATATAAGAGATTCCTTACAACTTTCATTCTACTCCATTCAGACGATGCAGCATACAGATACAAAATTCCAAAGTATAACATAGTATGAAAACTAACTGTAGCATTATTTTTTTAGTTGAACTGTGAAATACTTGGATTTCTAAGAAAACCACATTTTTTTCCTGTACTTGTGTGATTTTTGAGTTTGAATTCTGTAGATGGTCATGTAAAGGTAAAAAAACTTATGCCAAAGAAATTAGTCTTAAAATGGAGTTTGTCTTTATGCATAAGTAATATGGTACTAAAAGTAAGAATGCGGTGTCTTGTTAATGAAGATAAAAATACTTGGAAGAGAGAAGCCTTCCCCAAAGATAAATCTGTTCATAATGTTTAAAGATTCCAGTAGCTGCTGCCATTCACAGATGCACACACAGCACATGCATACACACACCTAGATCACTGTAATAACCAGTTACTTTAATTGCCAGTGTGGAAAAAAGAGAATATAATCAGTGGATCACTGCTGTGGATAGTCTGTACTGTTACCACTGCCCAAAGATATTGTGAAGAAAGTGTAAGAACTAATTCCCACAGTAATGCACTTGCTGTCAACCCCCACCATGATCACCGTAATTACTGGCAGGGAAAACAAAGAAAAATAACGACTGGACCATTTTTATGGAAAGTGTGTAGGTAAAGATAGCTGTTTGTGTTAGTCCTCTTGGTGATCACAATTTAAATTCCAGAAATAATTGCTACTGTGGTGTATTTGCTGTTATAATTCACAGACACACACACCCATCTTGATCGCTGGAACACTGGTAAGTGGGCAACTAATGAAAAGAATGAATGATTTGCTGTTGTGGGCAGTGCATATTGTTATCACTGCCACACATGTTTTTTTGTGGTAACAGAGTGGAAGAAATTCCCACAGTAATGCATTTGCTTGGGACATTCATGGACCCCCCCCCCCCCCAACTGATAACTGCAATTACCCATGAGGAAAAAATATGAGGAAACAGATGGATGACTGATGTGGGCATATGTACTGTTGTCACTGCCTACAGTTAAATATGGTTGTTTTTGGCAACTACTTCTGTAATTATGAAGAAAAACACATGAAATGCTGTCCAAAGAATTGTATATTTGCTGTCATTCATAGATAATACTCCACCCTGATCATTGTAATTACTGGTGTGATGGGAGAAAATAGCGAATGCATCACTACTATGGGCACTATATACTGTTACCACTGGCGACAGATATTAATGCTTCGACTTAAATGTGAGTCTGTACATTTCAACAGGTTTTGACCTCAATATTGCCCCTCAATTTATACATGACTTATTTAAGATATATTATTGTTATTGGGTTTGTGAAGATACAAGGGAGTTTGCATCTTTGAGACATTGTATTTCAGATGCATTAAATTATATTCTCAGTTTCTCAAGTTATTGATCATTGCATTTTTCAAACTAGCATGCGAGATGTTATTTAGCAAAAACGGAACTGCATTACAGCACATATGAAATTCTTAGGTGTCTCAAAACCAGCACATTTGAACTTCTTGAAGAGTACATGCAGTTTGGAAGACTGAAAGGTCTGGCATTTTACCTTTAGAGTTTTTCAACTTTGAGGATTTAATGATGCCAGATATATCTTTTTTTTCCCCTGTGCAGTCAGGCTTCTGCCCCAAAACCTCATACAATTGAGAAGGCAGTTGCATTGTTTAAAGGCTGTTTTTTTGATACTGCACAAGTGGATACAGTACACATGGGCTGATTAGGTCACTGCAAATGGGGGAACAGACTTTCATTTGAGGTGCAATGACCTTAGAAATGTTATATTAAGTAAGGGATGCAGGGAGGCAGAAGCTTATGTATGGGAATGTAGGGGGCTGTGTTTCCAACAAAAACACTTTGTTAGTAAAGTGGGAAGATGCCATTTATTTATTTATTTAGAACACGGTCTGAAAATGTTGTTCTTCCTGCAACTGTATAAAACCCCAGTAAATAAGTAATTAAATAACACTGAAGATGTATTTTACCTTCTTGTGGCAGTTTTTCCATGTGGTGATCTGATATGTAGCCAGGATGTTACACACACACAAAGAAAAACATAAAATTGACCGGCTTAAGAAAACCACTAGGTTTTCTAACTAGGCATTCTGAAAACGATAATTTAAAATCTTAGTAAAGTATAACCACTCAAAATATGCCAAGGCTTTTTTATTTTTATTCTAGCACATTTTATTGTCCATAAAAAAATAAATTCCATTTTTTTATGAGCTGAAATTCCAAGAATTGTACTTGTAATTAAGTGCGATTTCCATCCTTTGCTATAATTATATTCTGTTTTTACTCTATGTAGGTATATGTATATGTGTATTTATACAGAGAAACCGCCATCTTTAAGTTAAGTAATAAGCATGAGAAGATATACAAGTTATAACGACTGAATGATTGATGGACTAAAATGCCACTTTTCATGTAAAATCAAATTTTCCAGTAGCTATATTCCAGATTGTGAGATTTTCTATTTGTCTCACCACCTCAAAAATGTAAATCTTGTTCCCTCCCCATTACTACCTCACCAACATGTCCTGTCAGGAGCTGCAGAACTTCTGGTTTTGTATTGTGCTACATTCCCTTGATGGCTGATGGAGAAAAAGCCTTTCTAGTCTGTTCTTTAAGTGCATTTATCATAATATCTCTTTTCCATGTTAGTTTTCCCTCTCACTCATTCTCCACCTGTCCCATGCCCTCTGTATGCATTTACTTTACAGTCCATTCCGTAGGTGTTCACCATCTCAATTAGGAAGTACTTGTAAGGTAGTGGTTGGACCCTGCAATACAGTGTCTGTGTCCCCCTCCTCCCTCTCAGTTCTGTTCAAGATGACCTCTTTCCATCTCTTTGATATGATCTTGTGCACAAATATTGTCTCTGTCCTCTCAGAGGTGGTCTGTAATAAGAAAATAAGCTAAAGCTGGCTGGTGTTAGCAGTCCTGGGTGTAAAACGAAAATCCAGATCCAAAATCAGACCACACATGCTTATCAACCTCTTAGCACAAGAATTCTGGACTGTGCCAAAAATAGTGGGATACAAAGGCCCAAAATTGGGGACAAGTTTTTGATATTGCTCTTATGAACTTTCAAAGTTGATAGAATAACAGGTTTTGCATTAGCATGCATTTTCTGAAGGATATAAAGATTGAAACGCAAATGGTTGTTATTTAGTGACTTCAGACCTCAATGATTTGCCAGAAACCCACAAATTTTATGAGGAACACTCCAAAAATAGGTTAAAATCTAGACATTCGGCAAAATTCTAGACAGTTGAAAAATAGACAAAGCACTGTGTGCAAACTTAAGGAAAGAAAGATATCAGAACGCTAAAATGTTTGGGTGCTTTCATCCTTGTTTTTGATCTTTACAGCAAACATAGCCAGGGACAAGATTCACGATGCATTTTAGATACAGAACTGAAGTTTAACAGGTAGACTTGTATTTTCCATTCTTGCATTTTTAGAAGTGGTACATTTGTTGATGCTTCCTTAAATTTGGGTCAATGAAACTCTGATGAAAAGCGAAATCATTAAAGCATCTAGACTCCTACAGATTTATCTCCTTCCTCTTTCGGCTTTTACCGGTTAGGGGTCGCCACAGCAGATCACCTTGTCCACTCATGATTGGCAGTGGAGTTTTACGGTGTTGAGTTGCCAGCCCGGAAGGCACACACATGCACGCACACACTCATGCCTAGGGCCAATTTACTGTATCCAATCTACCTACAGCATGTCTTTGGGATGTGGGAGGAAACTGGAGCACCCGGAGGAAACCCATGTGACCACAGGGAGGACATGCAGACTCTACACAGAAGGCACCCCAGCCGAAGATCGAACCTGAGAACCTCTTGCTATGAGGCGGCAACATTAACCACTGCACCACCGCGACCATCCAGACTCCTAAAGGTTTAAATTTCAAAAAAATTTGGTTTAACAAAGAGGGTATCAAAATAAATTTTTAGATAATATAGTTGACGTAGCTGGGGCCAGATGTGACAATTGATGTCCATTTTTGAGGTGTCAGGACTTGTTACAGAGGTTAAAACACCCATTTTCATTTATAGTGATGTGATAATTTTATGACAGGTATAAAAGGTAAGTTTTCAGTAGAATCTTGTGGAATAAAATATATAATTCTGAGTAAGTGGATTTTTGATGGTAACCCTGACATTTTTAAGTGATCCAAAATGCCCACATTTATGATAAAAGCAGACATCTAAAATGTAAAATATTTGCTGAAGAAAGCAACACATTTTAAAGCAGGAACAGTAGCAGTCCAGGTATTGCTATAAGTGTGTGTATGTGTGTGTGTGTGTGTGTAATGTATATATATATATAAAAGGGTCTACTTTCATAGACCGAACGTACGACTCACCGACACACATTTTCCCCACCCCAAACAACCGACAACACACCACACCGACAACATAACATACCGAACACCAAAACACCGACACAAAAAACGCCAAATACACATTGCACACAACAACATATCCACTAACCTTAACCTAAACCCTAACCCTAACGTCCGACACTACCGCACACTTACCCAACCCGCACCCTAACCCTAACTCACTTAACAAACCCCTAAACCCCAACACCGTCACTATCGCACACTCACCACACCTGCACCCTAACCCTAACTCACTTACACCCTAAAACATGCAGCCCATCACTATCGCACACTCACTCCACCCGCATTCAAACCCTAACACACTTAACACTACACTACACACCTCTACGTCACTTCCACACACTTACCTCACCGGAACCCTCAGTCCGACACCACCGCACACTAACATTTCCCACACACTATCCTAAAATCCCTCAGTATCGTACACTTACCTGTCCGCTCCCCAATACTACATCTTTCACTTTCGCACACTTACCGTATCGCCCGTTGTCGGTCTCTCATCCGTCGGGATATCGCGTTTTCGGTAACCTACCTGTTCGGTCGCTCCGTCTCGGTCTTCCGGGTGTCGGTAGAGTGGCGCTTCGGTCTATGAAAGTAGACCCATATAAAAATATATATATATATATATATATATATATATGTGTGTGTGTGTGTGTGTGTGTGTATGTATGCGTGTGTATCTATCTATATATATATATATATATATATATATATATATATATATATATATTTATACATATGTGTGTGTGTGCGCATAAATAATTGGGGAGTGGTAACTGAGATGACTGACTGCTGCAATCTGTATAGTTCTAATTTGTCAAATGTGTGTAATGTAAAAATCCTCTACTACCTCATTGTAATGTATGCAACACAATAGCCTAAGACACCATCATGCATGAACGACCATCCAGTAGAAGAATATAAGGATCTTTGTTTTCTTGAGTCTGAATGGTTGGATCAGAGTCATTATGCCAGTGAAGATCATAAGGTCAGGTTTAAAGCATGAAGAGCTTGTCTGACCGTCTCAACCTAGTGAGATTGTTCCAGTCTCATTTCCATGCAAAAGCTGCTGTACAGTGATTCAATAGCTGGATGAGGGTTTTGACTGTGTCAGATATGTCTTTATAACTATATGTAGTAATGCTGGAAGCCTGTCAATATTTATGGATAGTTTTTGTGTAGTAGGATCAGAATCATGGCTGATAGGTAAAAGTAATGTTGCTTGCTGACAAGCATGTATAAAGCTGAGTTCTTCTATAAATCTGGGCTTAGATTGAACTCACATCGTACCAGCCAATGCTGATACGGTGGTGGAAGGGGTCACTTATGTGTCAGTATATTAAGTAAGTTAGGCAGCATCTTTACTGAATGAATTTTGACTTTATCAAACAGTCTCAAAGCAGAGACTATGGCAGCTGCAGATGGTTGGGGGGGCTGAGTATAGTTTTTTACTTTTGCCGGGTGGTCTCAACTGTGAAGCAAAATGTAGGAAGAGCTGGTTTGCACCAATAGTAGAGAACAAGTCCAGTCAGCAGAATAGGCAACCTAATGAGTCTTACCTTCTGTTAAATTGCACTTGGTCGCAGGCTGTGCTGCTGTTTTAATTACAATCACATGCCTTCAGCTATCAATTTCTCACATAATGTATAGTCTTGATGTCTTTTATTAGAATATGCAACAGAATAGATGTGCGGTATCCAGAGGTCTGGTAACAGTAGCCCAGTGCCATAATTATTTTAGTCTTTAGCATGGTGCCTTCAGAAATTCTAAGCACTTTAATTGAAGCCTTTAAAATAGTAGAACTGCTGGTACAAATAAGGAGGAAATAAATACTAAGCCCAAGGTTATAGCATTTTGGAGTATCCCTCCTTCTCCAAGGTGGAGGGATCTCAGAGTTAGTATATATATAAATAGCAGGGGCATGTTGAGGTGCTTCTGTCCTACAAAATCAGAGTCAGACTTCACTTTCTTGAATTGCAGTTTGCATTTTGCTATGTCAGGACTTATGTAGTCTCACACTTCTGACAGGGAACCTGCCTCCTTTGCATTACATTTACTTAATCACAGAAGGAGAAAATAAGCTTGTCTGGTCTGCCATTTTAAGTGCTTTAATATTCTGCCTTTCCTCTGTTCCTACTATCCCTTTTTAACCCTTTCCTACTCTTTCCATATTCTCTTGAATGAATTGCTGGATTTTAATGGGGGGGGGGGGCCCAAATTTGGGACAGATTTTAAATACTGCTGTCCATAACCTTGAAAGCTAACACAATAACAGGTCTGTATTATCATGTATTTTCTGAAGGATATGAATTTTGAAACTCAAATGTCTGTCATGTTGTCACTTCAACTCTCCATGACTTGCCAGAAAAACACAAATTTTATTAGGAACAAAACAAAAATATGAGGCAAAAATCTGGACGTTCTGTAAAATTCTGGACAATTGAGAGGTATGGGTAAAGGGAAATTGAAGAAAGTGCATGAAAGTAAATTCACGTGTCATAGTCCATGTTTGGCAGCTGGAATCACTGTAGCAGTGCTGTTAGGTGCGAGAACCATCACTTGCTCAGCTTAGCCTAGAGAAACACCTGCAGATAAATGACTTAATTCTAGACTGACGTTTTTAATATATTTAACTGTTGCAGTGGCTCCCAGTATGTAGATTTAAGAAGTCACTTTACTGTAAACAGTATAAGATTAATGCATTTGCCTTTGTAATCCCACAGTGATAATGACCTCACCCTGTTAATCTTTGCCACTTAATGAACGAGCTCTCCTCTGTAAAGAACATTATGACAGCTGTAGTTTTCATCGGATTAACAAGAAGGGATGAAGATAAACATTTGAGAATGCCTATGGTGTAGATTTCAAGAGTATAACTGGAAGTTTAATTATGGGTGGTGGTAGTAGTTTTTTGTGCAAACTTGTCAGCATTAATTCTAGTTTTGTTCAGTTTAATGGTTTAATGTTTTTTTCTTCATTTATAGGCTGATATACGATCCAGAGAGTACATCCGGAGGAATGTTTTGCAGACAGACGGAAAGGCTAAGGTATAATCAGATTTCCTTTTTTAAGGTAGAGTGACAGGGATTTCTATAGGCCAGCTGCTAAGTTAATTGCATTAAAAGGCCAGTCAGAGTTTGAGTCAAGCTTGAATTGTATCAAGGAGTAACAGCAGTTCACTGGCTAACATGCATGCATGCGTACGACTGAAGGCCCCCACATCCCTGGTACAGGTCAAAAAAGTGCACACATTGTACCTGGCAGAGCTTCATCCAGGAATACATAAACTGTAGCATTCATCCATCTGCTTTTACTTCAGATCTTTCTGCAAGTAGAGTTTCATTTTGTAACATCACAGCTAATTCATAAAGATATACTTGAAGTGGTTTGAAAAGCATGTTGATTAGTTCTTCACAAATGCAGTTATGCACCATTATTTCAACACAGTGACCATGCTTAAATGAATGTCTTCAGAATTTCAGATTTAATAACAAATTACACTTTTCCCATAATCTGTAAAACAGTACAGGATGTGTGTAATAGTATGCTATTGGCATTTCTTGGATGATAGAAGTTTCTCAAGCAAATATAGAAGTAAACATAGAAAAATAGTTTACAAAGTTTTCTTTCTAGCTTAGCAGAGGCAAGGTGGGACATTATCACAGCAGAATGCATCCTCTGTTGTAACTATTTGCTTAGGTACCTAGCAGTAGGCTGTCTTTCAGTGTAAATTTTTGATTTTGCTCAGTTGTCTTTTGTTTCAAACAGTAAGAGAAAGGGAGAGTTTATAGAGAAGTGAAGCAACACAAAATTAATCACATTGGACACGTGTAGAAGGTGATAAAAAGGGAATTCAGGATGCTTGTAAACAAAGCTCTAGTTAAAGGAGACAGTGACCTTATTAACTTCCATCACATAAGCGATGTTCTTTAGATATTTTTGTTATATCCTACTGCCTACCAGAGATGAATCCTGCAGTGATGGATCAGCCCATTCAGTTTCCCGTGGGTCAGAGTACAAAATCCAGGCAGCCATTATGCTTTTTGTTTTCTGTTTTAAACATCTCTCTTCCCCCGTGGATAAATGTACTCGCTCACACATGTGCGGGCCTACACCACCTTCCGTTGTTGAGTGTACATACTCCCCACACATGTCCATTGAAGACTGCCACACAGATCACATGGATGCAGTTTGGCAGAGCAAGTGCACACACCCAGTTCATACTGTGCATGCCAGGCACCTCTTTCCAGAAGATACCATCATTGCAGTGAGCTACACTGCTTTATTTCTCCCAAGATAATGAGCCAACATGAGTTGCATACTTCTGCCCTCCCAAGCCCAGCTTGTCCAGAACCCAGACCACTTTTCAGGCTTGAATTGCTTGGACATTAGGGCATCAGACCTCTGTGCAATGGAGCTGGCATTTTAGAAGCATTTTTAATGTGTATTTAAGCTAACCTACATCAGTAAGTGCGTATTACAGAGAACTGTACCTGAAACATCTGGCACATTTCAAGGAGCTGTGTATTTTAACTTAATTCACAATATTCATGTGAATCATGTTATTTTATTTCTTATTGTAAATGTAGAGAGTAAGTTGCTTAAGATTTTATCTGGTGTCTGTATCACTGTCCCTTGAAAGCCTCCCCATACCCCCCCACACCAAATACTTTTATTGTTAAGAATGTACTTCTCAGTGTACTTTGGGTGCACTTGTATTCAAATTAATCTAGGCTTTACTTTACTCAACACTTTCAAAATGATGATGAAAAAGTAGTGTGAGATTGCTTTTAAGAAATGAAATTTTACACATGATTGCTGTTTGAAAATTATTTCCTGCAATTAAATTAACCATTTCAATTGTGGAAAAAATAACCATGGGCATTGTAGGAGGCTTAGCCCCCACCTCCCAAACACCAATCAAATTTACAAACTGTGAGAACCTTAGAGGTAAGGGGACTACTCAGTTTGGTTGGCCACGGTGGTGCAGCGGTTAGTGTTGTTGCCTCACAGCAAGAGGTTCTCTGGTTCGATCCTCGGCTTGGGTGCCTTCTGTGTGGAGTCTGCATGTCCTCCCTGTGGTCAACTGGGTTTCCTCCAGGTGCTCCAGATTCCTCCCATATCCCAAAGACATGCTGTAGGTGGATTGGACACTCTAAGTTGGTCCTAGGTGTGAGTGAGTGTGTGTGTGTGCGCCTTCCATGGAAGGTTGGGCGCTGGGCTGGCAACCTGACACCGTAAAAACTCTACTGCCAATCATCAGTGCCGGTTAAACAAGGTTAAAGTTTTTCTGGCTCCGCCAAGTCTGCTCTTCAAATTTTCCCTTAAGAAAGCTCTACTCTTATAATAATCTAATCTAATCGCTTTATTATAAGCCTAGCACTTGTTCTCAAAACCTCTCTTCTAAGTAAGCACTCGCTAACTAAAGTAAGCACTACATCCACCTACCTTCCCTATGAGTACCCACTTCCCTTAAAGGCGCAGCACTCCCTTATAATATTCTAGCATGTCGAGTGGTAGATTGCTGGCATCCTCTCTGGTTCAGCTAGTTAATCTGGGAATCTTGAGACAATGCTACAATTGTCTCATGTACACAGACAACCCTCTCCTCCTCCCAACAAACACAAATACATGGGAGAGATGCAACTATATAGCCAAACTGGAGGCTGAACTCTCTCAACTCAGGAGTGGCAAGATCAGACAGGAGGAGAAGGTAACCACACACACACCAAACCCAGTCCCACATAGACCTACCACAACTGCAAATCAAACACATAAAAATACAAAGACATACTCGGAGGCACTAACAAAAAACTTACCAAAACAACAGAGGCTCCCAAAGCAGACACCCAAAAATCCACCACCTCAAAACATAACACATGCATCACATACTTCAATAAATCCGTGTGTTCAACATTCACAGCCCTTAAGGCCAAACACCATGCCTGATACACTAGTAATAGGTGACTCTATAGTCAGACACACTGACGTTCCGCTTACCAGGCTGAACAAGGAGAGGGTAACGGTGAGCTGCCTATCAGGGGCTAGGATCCGCCATATAACACACGCACTCAGGTCACTCCAAAGCAAGTGCAAATATGACTCCGTCATTGTCCATGCCGGCATGAATGACCCGAGACATACCTCCCTGGACTACATAAAAAGAGACATAGAGGAGCTCTCTGATTATGTAGCCCAGGCTGGTATGACCCTGACCCTGAGCAGCATCTTGCCCTCACCAAGAATGATGCCACAATACAAAGACAAGATGACCAGCTTTAATAATTGGCTCAAATACTGGTGTCATTCTAGGGGGATCCAATGTCTGTCTGCTTGGGATGACATGCTGGACAAGCCACGCTGCTTCGCAAGGGATGGCTTGCATCTGTCACCACTGGGCTTGTGGATATTGGCTAAGGCTCTTGCCTCCTCCATAGTGCCTTTTTTAGGCAAGGCTCAAAAGACAAACCCACCTCCTTAGAAAACAAAAATGGAAAAAAATTAAGGGTAATGCTGCTCAACGCCAGAAGTCTAAATCTCAAGATGCAGGCTCTCGAAGCACTCCTTAGTATGGAGGACATTGATGTCTGTGCAGTAACTGAAACCTGGTTCAAGGCTCCTGAGAGCACCCCAGCGGTACCAGGCTATACCTCGTATCATGCTTTTCGGACCCAAAACTCGGGCCAAACCAAAAAGGGAGGGGGAGTGTCCATATTCATCAAGGACACCCACACCTCCAGGTTAGTGGCAACAAATGAAGCATCAGAGACCATCCAGGCACAACTAACCATAGGCAAAACTGCTATACAACTGGTAGCATGTTACACACCACCCTCCCAATCTCAGGAACCCCACTCAGCCTTCCTGAAGACATTGGAGGATATGAATGTCTCACCAAACACCATCATATTGGGAGACTTCAACTACCCTAACATAGACTGGGTGCATTATTCTAGCGCTAACACCCTAGCCCAAAGGTTCCTGGAATTCATAAATTCAAACGCAATGGAACAGCTAGTCACCTCTCCCACAAGGGGAGATAATATACTAGACCTGATCATCACAAACATGGGGACAAAGTGCTCCACACCGGAAGTATACCCTTCATTAGTGAGATCTGACTACAAACTAATCACCCTGGATATACATATCCCACCTCCACCCCCAACACAAAAGACTACAGTGAAAAACTTCTCAAAAGCCGACTTTACACTTCTTAAAACTGAGATGGTATCCTTTAAGCCCACTGGGACAGTGGAAACCACATCCCACAATGCAGAATCCTTCACAAATGCTTTGTACGGACATCTCCAAGAATGCATGGATCATGCAATCCCAAATAAAACCAAGACCCTCTCCACCAAGGGCAGGCGTCCTGTCTGGTGGACCCCAGCCATAAACAAATTGTATAACAAAAGAAGGAAGCTACTGTACGACAGAGCAAAATCCCATAAAGAGAAGGCATCTCTGATCAGCACTAGTAGAAAGCTACGTTCTCTCATAAAAACATCCAAGGCCAACTTTGAGAGAAAAATCGCTATGGACACTAAAGATAACCACAAGGCCTTCTTCAGCTATGTTAGAAACCTGGGCGGAAACCCTCAGATATGTTCAGAGTTAGTTCACAATGACAAAAAATACACTAAACCCACAGATATTGCCAACAGACAGGTTCAGTGCAAATTTCTCCCCTCCCTCACCCCAAAAGAAGAAATACTTATCCCAGCTGAATGTAACCTCCCTGTCATCTCAGATGTCCAGGTGAGAACCGCCCTCAGCAAAGCTAAAAACACAGCATCAATGGGACCTGATGGTATCCCAGGTTGCGTGCTACGTGAACTCCAAGAGGAGCTAAACCCGCACATAAAAATGCTATTTAACCTTAGCCTTACTACAGGATATGTACCTGAAAACTGGCGTACAGCAACAGTAGTCCCACTCCAAAGGAGGCACCTCTACTGACCCTGGTAACTACCGCCCCATAAGCTTAACCAGCCTGGTCTGCAAAGCTATGGAAAGAATCATTATGGAACTAATAAACAGAGACATTGGGGACTTACAGACACTTGATCCCACCCAGTTCGGCTTTGTAAAAGGCAGATCTTGCCTTTTAATCCTGGTTGACTTTTTCGAAACAGTCACTAGAGCCATTGACGAGGGCAAAGCAGTCCATACAGCCTACCTTGACTTGGCTAAAGCTTTCAACACAATACCCCACTCTGGCATCATAGTCAAGCTCAACAGCTTAAATGTAAATCCATATGTCACAAGATGGGTGGCAAACTGGCTAAAGGATAGAACCCATAAAGTCAAAATCACTGAAGCCATGTCAGACTCAAAGCCAGTGACAAGTGGTGTCCCACAGGGCTCTGTCCTGGGAACCCTCTTGCTCGGCATTTATTTCTCAGATGTGAAAGCAAACATGGGAGGGTTGTGGCTGACAAAGTTCGCAGATGACTGCAAACTAGGCGCCATAGTCGATACACCAGCTGACACATACATCCTACAGAAAGGCTTCACTGAAACGGACAACTGGTGCCGGAGTCATGGCCTTAAACTAAATGCCAAAAAATGTATAGTCATCCCCTTTGGGAAAAACAAAGTGCCCACAAATTATCACATAGGCGGTAACCCACTGAGTACGGAAAAAGTAATCAGAGACCTGGGGATCCAAGTCGATAGTGACCTCTCATTTGACACCCATGTTGCCAAAGTGGTTAGAAAGACTTTCTACCTTGCCCACCTTATCATGAAGGGATTCACATCTAGATCAAAGGAGGTCATTGTGCCCCTGTACTCCTCCCTTATCAGGCCCATGATTGAGTACAATGCCTCATTTGGTATGTACCTCACCCGGCACTTGCAACAGCTAGAGAGACCCCAAAAGTACCTCACCAAGAGGATCAAGGGTCTCCAACATATGTCATATGCTGCCAGACTAAAGAAACTCCAACTCTGTTCAGTAGCATACCGCCTACTCAGAGGTGATCTGTGCCTGACGTACAAGGCCATGTCCAATCAGGAATTGATGGACATGCTCCACCTCAAAAAATCCAAATCCATCAGAACCACGAGAGCTAAAGATTTGAACCTCAGCACAAATATGAATAGGACATGCTGGAGGGACAGATTCATAACTCAGAGGCTTCCCTTACTCTGGAACAGAATCCCAGTTCATGTTAGGCAGAGCCCCTCACTGACTCTCTTCAAGAGAAATCTTGACGAGTGGATGGGAGATCATAGGTTTACCCCAGGGGTCATCTCTGTGTCACTACTAGACAGAGGCACAGTAAACTAATTCTATTATGTAAGGGGGTCATCACTGTGTCACTACTAGACAAAGGCACAGTATTCTAAATCTATTCTGTACACTTTTGTACCATTACATGGGGTGGCGAAAGCCACATCACTATGGCTAGGCTTATAAATGCCCCAGGGCAGATAGCCTAGTACCAAACTATGAAACTATGAGCGGACAGGTGATCCGCTGTGGTGACCCCTAACTGGGAAAAGCCAAAAGAAGAAGTCAAGTAGTCCGAGTATCTCTCTCAGTTTGCAAATATTCCATGACAGAACCTAGAAATGAAGTTGAAAGACACGTCATAGTATGTTCGCATTAAGAGCTACTGCCAAGTGGTAATGGTGGTGGTGATGGTGAGTTCTGTGTTGCTTAAACCTCACATGATATACAGAGATGGTACATACTTAGTAAGTTTATTTGCTTAGGACACAGCAGTCCCCTTTCCAACATCACTGAAAATGGGAGACTCCTAGTGAGCAATTTGTGGATATAAGGAAGCTGTAGCAAATAAATTGTTTTCAGCAGAATGGTTACATTATCAGGCAACAACCTTTGTCCAGTTCATCTCTGCGAGGAAGGAACTTGTCAGATATGAGTTTTTAGTCTAACAGGAAGGCTTTATCTGTTAACTTATAGTCAAACAACCCTTATAAAGCTCCATAGAGTATTTTTCTTTTGACTTCATTTCAGTCTTAAAGCTGGGTTATCTTTCATGAAAGAAAGATGAGATTTTGCTGCAGAAACGGAAAATCTTTTTCTTAACTATGTAGTACAACAAGGAATTAATTATTTTACCAAACTGGGCTGTCCTGCATTTTTTATCACTTAGTTTGAAAATTACTGCTACAAATAATACAGGATCTTCGGTACTTTCCCGTTATCGGACAACATTTCTCAAAACAATTCTGAACACATCTTCCGATTTCTCAAAGCCCTTTCTCCCCAAGTTCACTTCACAAGTAATAAATTGACTGTTTTGACTACTATTAACAGTTCAGATGAAATCCTGAAACATGGAAGGATGAAAGCACTTTAATGTGCTATTAAATGTTGTGGCGAAATAAAGATGGGGAAGTTCCACTACTGTCAGCCTAATTACATGTTCACATTGTCAAAAGATGTCTGGATTTTCCCAAGACCTTTCTCCACATTGTCACTTCATCCTTTCATCACATTCATACATCTATCTCAATTTGATTACTTCAAAAACTCCACAATTACACATGTCTGAATGTAACTAACTTAAAAAGTCCCACATTTTATTTTACAAATGTCCCCTTGTCACAAACAGCTCCACATGTAATATCTGCCATGTTATGCTGAACTAGAAATAACCTATGCATACTTTTCAACAAACTGGCAGATGTGATTTAAAAAGACCCAGTGTGCATACATAAGGAGCCATTCTCTGAAGATAAATGAAAATTGTGATAGAAAAGTAAGTGTAGTCCGTTCAGCTTGTAATATTGCTCAGTCTGAGGTGCTTACTGCATGTTTTTTTTTTTTTGTTCTCTTTAGCAGTCATCTTATTTGTGTACATTTTGTGGGACAGATGTCACACTCTGAATATAGCTGCAACCTAGACACCACTCCGACAGCAACAGCACCTACTGGCATGATCGATCTTACATAGAGCAAGCCTCAAAACTGTCTGAATGGAATATGTGAAAAAAAATACAGACTTTTCAAATCTGTGTATGAACAAAGCTTGTTTTAAGTTCTCTTGCCCATCTATTATTTTGCTGTGGTTAATGAAAAGTGTATGGTTTATTAGTTCCCATTTTGATTAATATTTACGCAGTACAGCATCGATATTTAGCCGAAAATATTATAAGCAGCACTCAGTTCACATCAACCAAACATTTTGACTGCTGCCGCATTAACGGAGAAGTGTGTTGACAAGTGTTTTCCCGATAACAGACTGCTGCCCCATTAACGGGGAAGTGTGTTGAAAAGTGTTGCCCCGATAACAGAAGAGTACCGGATCTTCTGTTAATGATAGCTATAGTATATGTTTTTACTTTTATTAATAAGAACATTTTTATGTAATGCATTCCAAACAGTTGAACGTCAGGGTGTGTATATGGTCATGTGTAGTCTGAATCCTATGTTTATCACAACTGCCTTTTCCATACTTATTCGCCCACCTTTTTCTTGTTGTGTTGCAGGCATCATCGAAGCCCTCCATTTACATATGGTGCATCACAATCTTGGATACTGCATTCTATGGCTCTACCTGGAAAAGTAATATTTCCATAAGTGTATTTTGAATCATTCTTCTGTCAGAAACCAGCCTTGCCCCTCCCTCAGTTTTTCCTCTTTATATGATCCTATCCTGTTTACTTCCTAACAAAGCATTGCATCCACATAAACCCTTTCTGTTATCTCTAATGTACACCTGTCAAGCTGTCAAATTCTCTTTCTACATAAACAAATCCTTCCTCTCTTTCACTGTTATGGTAGCTTTTTGATGCACATTTCCTGATACCCAGCTATTTACAGTACACCAAATGCAGTTTTGCCTCTGCATTTTAAAACCATTTTTAAAACAACAAATAAAAAAACAAAAGTAATCACAGTGTAAAAAATAACTAAAATAGTCCAAAACATGCACTGTAAAGCAGTAGGAAAACACTTTGTCAGCCAAAGTCTTCAGTCCAAGCTGTTTTTATTCTTCCAACATACAAAGACACAGATTGAACATGTTCATCCCCTAATCTGGGTACATCATCTTTGATCCTTCAGCTGAACTACAGACCTGCTAAAGTCTTGAGAAGAAAAAGGCACTATCGTCATGTAAGGCCTGTCCAGTAGTCTCTCTCTTCTAAATGTCATAAGACTAAATTTCTAATATCTC
Source organism: Protopterus annectens (assembly GCF_019279795.1). Classification (NCBI taxonomy): domain Eukaryota; kingdom Metazoa; phylum Chordata; order Ceratodontiformes; family Protopteridae; genus Protopterus; species Protopterus annectens. Next base: position 52,824,749 of record NC_056733.1, read on the forward strand.
ACGCAAAAAGTGAATGAAAAATATCCTTGTTATTCTCTCGTTTAATATGTTTTTACAAATACACGGTTAAATTAAGGTATTTTGTTCTGATACTTAATGGGCACATTTCATAGACAGCTCCAGCAATATCCATTACTTTGTGTTCTATAGATTATTTATTTTAAAAGTGAAGGTAAATTTAAGCCCATGCTTTCATTTGGTAACACATTACTTTTTGTAAGTTAATGGAGCTGTAGATATTGTAGGACACATTGATTTCTGTTTTCCGTTAGTTACTTTACTTTTTAACAGGAACTTTTATTTAGCTGACCGACTTGACATTAAAGATATTTGTAGTAGCTATTGTTGTGTTTACTTATTTCATGTCTACATAGGTTCACAAGTTAATATTAAGCCAGTGATAGTTAACCATTGTAGGCTTAGCAATTGTTGACGATGAAGAACTCTTGAAATTTGTGGGAGTAGTTCAGAAGATGATGGTAGGATGTAGTGAACCAGAGGTTATTAGCATTTGTCTGCACTTCAGAGAAATAGATCTCGAAGAGGAGGGAGTCTAGGACAAAATCCTAAGCGATGTCTCTAGTTGCAGTTTACTTTTTGGAAAGGTACTACTTATCCTGGTTCTGTGTGCTCTGTTTGATAGCCTGTTGGCATTCCAGTAAAATACAAAGGGGCTGATGTTTAGTTGACAGAGCAGGGGGTGATGTCATGCTTTGGCAAGTCCAGATAAATAGAGAAGGGAAAGCTTTCCTTTAGTATTTTGGTGGCATTTTCAAATAAGATAAGATTAAGAAAGCACAGCAGCTGCATGGCATAGAAGAATAAAGCCCTGATTACATCACAGTTTACTCGAGTTTGATAATGGCTGAAGCACCAGTAGGAGCTAGCAGGGGATGATGGAAATGAGTGGGGGGTGGCGGCTGTTTTGACTCACCAAATGGATGATACCCAGTGAGACTATTAGCTGTATACCCTTAGGAGCCCCAGGTCATCTTCTAAGAGCTGATGGGAATCCTCAGAGGGCAACTTATAGCTGTGATTAGAAGAGACTCCTCAGTGGGGAGTGCTTAACCAGGGAAGAGAGTAGGCCACCCTGCAGGACCAGCAAGGCAGACCTGCTTCCTAATACCCACCTCTCACTATAAGTGGCTAAGCTCATGATGATTATTGGGCAAGAATAAATGGGCTGTAGGATTGTCAAATGCCTGGGAATTTCCTAGTTCCTGAAAACCATAGAATGAATGGGTCAAATGGATGCAGGTAGACAAGCCATTAGGCGTGGTCCTGCAAGGGTATAAAAAAGAATGCACAATCTACCCTTGATGAAGCTAAACTATGGAGTGTCTGCAGTTTGCAGGACTTGTATGCCCTTAATGACTTTTATCTATGGTATTACAGATAAGGCTAGGGAAGCTGTCTGGCCTCTAGTTATGATGGCTGGGTGCTGGGTTGAGTAGTTATGGGTGGACTAAGGGTGAAATAGATGAAGTGAAATTAAAGCTGAATTTATTAGATGTTATCTATGGATTCTGGGCTGTGTGAGTAGTACCATTTGCAGTGAAATTAGAGCACTGTTGGGTGTTATTGCACTTATTATATACATACCTTAAAAAGCCTTCTGGTTGCCTTTAGTGTTGATGTCAGTCTTAAAGGCAGCATTATTGTTTCTTGAAATATTTTTGAATTCTACTTTTTCAGTGAAGCTTTCTTTTTTGAGCTGGGAATGGCACTAGCTTTATGTACAGCTAGAAGTCTACGTTTCCATTATGTAACTGCAAGTCAGAATGTAAACTAAAACTGTGATTAAATCTGCAAAATGCACATTTCTTCAGTGGCATGGGACTATATATAAATTTGTGACCTTTTTATTGAAGTTATAAAACTATGGCTCCCGTCTGCTGGAAGCCACAGCAGTTTTACTTGGGTTGTCAGAAAATAATTATGAGATATGTAACTTTTTCAAGACCAGAAATCTAGGGTCAGAAACTGCAATCAGAAGATTCTTCAGAGAAATAGCAAAGACAGGGTAGGCAGACACACTCAATATGCAAATGCAGCAATCTGCTTCTGAATTAAAAAAATATAAACCAGATAGCCCCAAAAAGACAATCGTTTGAGAAGGAATGCTATATGGAGTTTGTGACTTGTTGTTCATAGCACTTCTTATTAGTTTCTCTATGCATGGAAATTCAGGTAAATTTAGATTATGATCCCTCAATTCTTGTAGTTCAGAATTAGCTTAAAAGACTCATTGTAATTAGCTGTTTTCTTTCTTGCAGTCTGTTTGTTCAAAATTTTTTTTTTTTGCTTTTTTGTGCAGTTTATTAACTCTGTGTATGTTTAACTGTTAATTGTATTGCTTAATTCTTTCTTTGCTAAGTAGTAGTATTTTATTTATTCATTTTCAACTAGCTCATGGCTGGTCATCTATATATTTATTAAGTGATAAGGGTGTATTCACTGCTAAAAAGTGAGAAGCCACTGGCATCCAACTCTGTTGGTCATACTTTTCTGCATATATCATCAGTTGTGTCTGGCTTATTAACAAGAGTGAAACAGTAACTGCAGAGGTCCTCAGACTGGTAATATAGGTGGTGGCATTTATTACCATGAGGCAGGACAGAAGACTTTACTGTACCTGCCTTCCTTGGAAACTAGCGTGCGTATGTATGTTTATATGGATGTACTTCTAAAGAACTAAGTATACAGATCTCGAACAGCAAAAGATCAAAAGCCAAAACACAAAACAAAATGCTTATGTTTTCTGCAACAAGCCCCCCTATACTCCCCACACCCCCTATTAATTATATATACCAACTCTGAGATTGCTCTACAGTGGGGAAAGGGCAACTTTTCTGATCCCCACTGTGCACAATATTGCATGGAGTTAACATTGTCAGAAGCGATCAAATGAGTTTTGATCACATTTTCCAGTGTTAAACATGTTTGAGTTTACAAATGTTCAATTATATGGTGTGCATCTGTGTGTGTGTGTGCATGTTTGCATATAGAATGTCTATATGGGAAGCTGTGGTAGTGCAGCAGTTAGCATTGTCACCTTACAGCAACAGGTTCTCCAGTTCGATTCTCGGCTGGAGTACCCTCTCTTTGGAGTCTGCATGTCCTCCCTGAGGTTGCGTGGGTTTCCTCTGGGTACTCCAGTTTCCTCCCACACTTCAAAGACATACAGCAAGTGGACTGGATATTCTAAATTGGTCCTAGGAGTGAGCAATAGTGTGTGCATGAGTGAATAGTATGGATGAACTACCATGGCAGGGCTAGCCACCCAGCGGTGTAAACCTTGGCTTGAGACAATTGTCACTGTTGAAGTGAAACCCCGACCCCATGTACAAAAACGGGAAAAGGGGTTAAGGATGGATGAATGTGTGTGTGTGTGTGTGTGTGTGTGTGTGTGTGTGTGTGTGTGTGTATGTATATGTATATATATATATATATATATATATATATATATATATATATATATATATATATATATATATATATAGTTCCCCTTCAGAACATCTAAAATCATAACGTCGAAACCATAACATCTAAAACCTTCAACATATAAAACCCATAACATCTAAAATGTGTATCACAGCAGCGAACACTACATATCACATGAAAATAACATCCCCTCCACGTATGACGACACCAAACTAACAAACACACTTTTTACTAAGTTTCTGCAGGGAGGCTCTGCCCCCCCAATAAATTATATATACCAACTCCGAGATTGCACTGCAGTGGGAAAAAGTTAATTTCCTAACCTCACTGTATCACAATCACCTTAAAAAATGTACACATAATGTCTATATCACTTACCTGTATAACCTAAAAAACACATACAGAATGGCAAAATAAACACTATATAAATAGTATAAATTCCTACAATATATAAGTAATAACTAGAGAAATAAAAACTACAACATCTCATGGTAATACCACAAGATTTACAGATTAAACTAACATTTACACATTTGATGATACACTATTACATATTATACATTTTAGATGTTATGAAATTTGATGTTATGGATTTTAGATGTTATGGTCTTGATGTTTTGATTTTAGATGTTATGAGTTTTAGATGTTTTGAAGGGGAACTATATATATATATATATATATATATATATATATATATATATATATATATGTTTACTGTCATATGTGCGAAATGCAACCCATCTTCAAAAACTAACAACGAAAACAAAAACATTGCTCTGGCAAATAAACGAAACCAGTAATGTTGATATGTCATTATTCAATGTACTCGACTTTACCCAGCATAACCTGCCTACAAGCCATTTCCAACTGATGTATTTCAGGGGGGTAAGCCCCCCTGCATCCCACGTCCCCTGCTAATTATATATACAAACTCCAAGATTCCACTAGAATGAGGAAATGGGTACATTTCCCAATCCGGACTGTACTGCAATTTCCAAGCAGAACGCCGACCTCACATCAGTGAATGCACACATTTGCTGTTGTGGAGTCGACTGTTTTCAGTTCGGCCTTCCTTCAACTGGAAAATAGCCTTTCGACTAACCCAGTTTGACTGAATGCAGTCCAAAATTTTGATAGTAAACCTGTGTGTGTGTGTGTGTGTGTGTGTGTGTGTGTGTGTGTGTGTATATATATATATATATATATATATCTATAGATATGCAGATATATAGATATATATACACACACACACACACACACTCACTTGTTTATTTAAAGAAAAGTTACTTTGGACAAGTGAGAAGATGAAGGCGGTGAAACAGGTAGAGAGGATGATGAGAAGGTAGTTTGGAGAGCTAGACCAAATACTGTTTTCTGTAGGTTGCCCAGTGTGTCTTTGCTGTGGATGGTTAAGGCCCATACTCAGAGTAGTGGTTCATATTTCCTGCATGTTGTTGTGGCCATACTGCACTTAGTGAATTATTTTGTGGTCCATGTTAGGTTCATAGGAGATTACCAGGCTAACAGCCCATGATCCCTTACAAGCCTAGCCATATTTAACCAGTTTCCCATTTTTCAATAGCTAGTCAAAGAGGTACTGAGTTCACTACCACAATTAAAATATTCCAGCTTTAATAAATGAAGTTAAAAGTCACTAAAACTGTTGCTGAACTTAAAAACAGATGAAGCATCAAATAATAAGTGCTTTCGGCAAGTTTGCCTTCTTCAGATCGTGACTTCCTGTGCTTCATTTCATATCCTTAAACACATATTCACCAATCAGGTAATTTCCTTGCAGTGTTAGTCCCTCCTACCACAAGCTGTCAATCACTTTCTTGGAGGCAGAGAAGCCTCCAATATTAACCAATGGAGAGGCGTTTCTGTTTCAAAATAGGTTTAAATGGAACCATTGCATTTAAGCCTGGGGTGCGGTTAGCTCTTAAGTAACTTATCCATCCAATTTCACAAATCTCAGTATTGTTTTGGAAATCTCCAGCTCTGTGTCCTGTAGGCACACATTCTATAGCTTTAATGCTAAAATAATGGGTTGGATTTGAACTAATATGAGATGCCAGCATATTTTTCATGTCGAAAATGCGAATAATACAATACGAAAACAGGACAGACATTGCAATGCAATATAAAGAATTATATCATTTGTATATCAAACTGATCTGTACAGTTGCTTGTATTGAAAATGTATTTGTAAAGTTTGTGTTAAAAAACGTACCAACATTGGGTCCTGCTGGACAGAAAAGAAATACACCTGTATGTCAAACTGTATTGCAAGTGTTAAAATGAATATATTGCAACAGAGTAAGTATACTGGAAGGGAAGAGGTTAATCTCAGTCCAGCTAACTTTGAAAAATAACCTGAAATTAAATTACTTGGTATAAGCCATAAAGATTGTATCTCACAGATCTGAATGCAGTCAGAGATGCAACATCTGTGAAAACAAGGACTAGGAATCCTGCTATATTGTCCTTAGTGGTGAACTAATTGCTGCCATGGAAGAGTGGGAGTGTTGAAATGGTTTTCTAGCTTCCAGATGTTGTAACACATCTTAGCAAAGATATGTGTGTGTATATTGTGATAAATATCTGCAAGATCCTGTCTCAGCTTTTAGTAAGGGAGATAGTGTGAGATGTGATGTCATTCTATAATCCAGCACTGAAATGATGCTTTAATACTAGATGAGACAGAAGTCTCAGAGCAGTCTGTTTGTGAAACCTGACAAGAAAGACCACTCACTCACATCACCTTGCTCTATTAAGTAAGTAGGAAACAGTAATTATTCAGATCAAGTCAGGAAAATATAGTGAGATTGGTTAAGTATTGTTTTTCTGTATCTGTGTAAATGTTTCCATCTGTGTTATTTTTAATATTTCCTGTGATTGAAACTCTGGGTGTTTATTGTAAATAGATATTCAATATTTTCATATTTTCTATTTTATTATTTATTAATAAATATATATATAATTTTCATTGTGGCTGGTCTTTTAAGAAATAGTTTAACCCTTGATAGGAGCTGCATTTATTTGGTGGCACCATGAGCTTCATGCTCCTGAAAGTCTTGTGCTTGGAAACACTACCATTTGTGTGAGTATTAATTTTACTAATTGTATTTGGGTACCCTGGTATGAGTCTTAAAGTAACTGGCTGGTGGCAGTGAATCTATATTATAGTTTGGGCAGAGGGAGTATAGCTGGTAAATCTGTGGAAGCCTTTCCCAGGGGTGTATGTGTGTGTGTGTGTGTATGTGTCAGCTACTTGGAACAGTGACATAGACCACTGATCTTCAAAGAGAAAGGTGAAGTCTTATTTGGGACCTGGAGAGGAAAACCCAGCCCCAGGACTGAGCATGCTCCCTGTGTGCTGTTAAGGAAAATTGTGCTTGGTGTAGAGAGCTGCATCAGAAAATACTATCTGTGACTGTTTCTGTCAAAGTGAATATTCCCCCACTGATGTCCATGGTGAGGATTAAGGTTCCTTGATCACTAGCCCAGAGGAGGGACATCACAGTTACCATGTCCTTAGCCACTACCTTGAGTACAGAGTCTGTATACCTGACAATGGAGTCACCAATAACTAGTGCATTTCTGGTAGTACTGTCTACTTTAGTTGTCGACTGTGTCTGCTGTAAGGGCACAACCATTTAACTTTGGTGATTCTTTGTAACAGTTTTAAACGATATGTGGTAGTAGACATGGATAGTGAGGTACCTATGTGACTATGTGGCTGTGTGAAGCTGAGGTGCAGTATCCTGTGTCTTGGAGGACCATTTTTTGGCTATCTCAGCATATGTTGGTTTATATTTATTAACAAGCTCCAAGAGATCTTTCTACCGTTTGCACATGTAAGTGCATCTCTTGCAGATGGATTTTGTGTCAGGTAATTGTAATGGACTGTCAGTAAACATACAGCAATTGCTAGACTGCCTCAGGGTGCTTAGGCAAATTAGGCTGGTTAAGGAAACAGCATTTACAGTCTGTGGCTGCATAGTTGGTGACCAGATAGGCAGGGTTATGTACTGACAGGAAAGGCTAGATGGTAGTGGTGGTAATAGAAAGTTAGTCACATAGACTGGATTAGTTATAGCAGTAGACTGTGGATAGGTTGACTGTTGCTGTACTGGTAGGTTTAAGCTAGTAAATGAAACAAGGACTGTGAAGGGGTTGAGTGACATTAAGATAGCAAATGGGTGGAGGTTAAGAAGAATGAAGATGTAATGAGGTAACACAAGGGTTTATAGGTATATCAAAAAAAGGGGAGAGTAACAGCCACACAGACTAACATTGAAAGAAGCAGCTGAATGATAATAACTACTAGCAATTAGTGCAACTGCAGATAGCTATAGGTCACACTGAGTTATGCAACAGTAAACTAGCCAACAATTAGGGACAAGCAAAAATAAATCATACTTCTAACAGATGAGCATCTGCAATAGGCACACTGAATAAAAGCAGCAGACAGAAGATTACCAATAAGGGAACATCAGTTAAATAATAAAACAACCAGTGAATAGGCAACAACAGGTACCCAAATGAGATTCAATTGATGGAAAAATCCACCCTGTCCTACAGTTTAACTCAATTCTTAGGTTGCTTTTCTCCCTACAGTATGATTCCATTATTGTTTTGGTACCAGAAATCTGCTTGTACTTCATGACACCTTTATTTCCTTGCCTTGGAATCAAAGGAAGGGAAACACCTCCACTTTTTCTTAGTTTCATTTCTCACATACTTTGGTAGGGGAATTTCTTTCCACCTGTATGACATAGCACAGAGACAGAGAAATATGTAGTTCTGTCTCTCTCTGTCAGGCACTGACCATAGTCTTGCTTCGGCAAGAAGTCCTACTGATGTCAGCAGATCAGTAGCTGCTAAAAAAGTGTTGTGAAACTGTTTTCCATTGTTTTATTAGGGGGTCTGGCATATAATCAAAAACACTATTAGTTGAACGCTTATTAGTCAAACACTAATAAGTGAAAACCCCAAATGTTGAATGAATGTTTCAGCAAAAACTTTCATTGGGTTAAAAACCAGTTGGCCAACCCAGCGAACTACACAAAAACCTCACCAAATAAAACCAATTCTAGTGGGAGGCTATGCCCTTCACATCTCCCCTAACTAAATATACCAACTCTGATTGTACTACAGTGGGGAAAAGGGCAAATCCCCAATGATGGCCGACTGGTTGTTTTCCTAGGGAAACATTTCACTGAAATGTTCGTTCGACATTTAGACTTTTTGCTTATTAGTGTTTGACTAATAAGCGTTTGAATAATAATGTCTTCAATTATATGATATAGACCCCTTTATTACAGAGATGAAGAGAAACAGTATCAGTGCACCTAGTTGATAGGGTTACCATGTGTCTCTCATTGTACAGAGTAACACTGATTTGGGCAGTTCTGTCTGGGGGTGGAGGGGACATGAAAAAAGCAAATATCTTGATATTTTACAGGCAAAAAATATTTAAAAAATGTTCTTTAAATGTGACAGAACACTGAAATACTGCATTTAAATAATGTTAATGGCATATAAACTAATGCAACTAACCAACATTGCACATTTGGTAATAAGATGAAAATAATTCTTTTTCATTTAATGATGGCTCGTGTTTTCATGCATAATCTCAAGTTTCCATAAAAATGTCCCAGTTGGGGCATCCAAACAGATGGCAACTGTAATAGATAAACAGATATGATCCACTTTTCGATAACTGCAACAGTTTTATAGAAAATAATGTTAGTTTGCACACACAACTACTGATGTAGCATGCTCAAAGATTACAGTTTTGATTGTGTTAATATGTTGGAGTATAGCAAATTACAGGGTAGCAACATAACTGGGAAAATATAATGTACAAGAACATTTGTGCATCCATTTAAAAAGTCCACTTACACAAATTCAAGAATACATAGTTGCATTTTTGAGCAAAACTATCAAGCATATTAGCACATTTCTCCAACATTCAGGATAACAAAAAAAAAATATTCCTGCTGTTGCAAACACTGCACTGATGAGTTCTTTGAAGTATTGATTAACATCTCTTGGATTAACAGTGCTAGCTTTGACACCTTAGGAAGAGTGTGGCAAAGATTCTGTCAGTGCTCATATTATTGATCTGCAAAATGACAACCTTTACAAAAACATGTATCTTTGCCCATAGTTGTAAAATTGGTCTGAAGTTTTTAAAATAGGCTGTGAGCAAATTGTATACGATGATCAGGTAACCATTTAAAATGTAGGGACCTGCTATACTGAGTTTTAAAATGCTGAAGCAACTGCTGGCCATTTCTCAGAATATTCCAAATATTCCTTTCTGTCTGAGGTATGGCAGTTTCAGAGTAAAATAAAGTGTGGTGGTGGGGAGCTTGCCCTCCAAGTCAAGGTGTCGGGGGTCAAGCCCCTTTGCAAAAAAATAAACTTTAAGAAGAAGAGTGATGTTCGAGATTCACTCTTCTGCATTTTTGGTCTATTTTTTCCAGTATGTCAGCACAAGGCATTTTGAGCACCAGAATTTTATTAGGGAGCCAATAGTGTTTTCAGCAATAAAATCCAAGCCCTCCTGATACAGAAGTTGTATAAGATACCTGTGACTGACACTGCTGCCATTCTGTCATTATAGACTTGGAAGACAGCATAGCTACCTTATGTCTAGCATGACTCATATAACGGGGACTTGAAATTCTGGGAAAGGGGAAAGGGAAAAGAAAGTACTAAAACAAGATCACTGTAATATTTCAGGCCCCATGTTGATCATTTTATGGAAAAACATATTAAAATTTTATAAGCAGCACCCGGTGATTTTAATGAATTAAAATGGCTCAGAAAACAAAGATATAATGAAAAAACACAATTGAGTCCCAAGGTGGACTTTTCCTTTAATAAAGCAATATTCAGAAACACACACTGAATATGAAACACAAAATCATATAAGAATATCCACTGAATAGGTGCTAGCAAAATACTAAAATGGAGTTCAGTTAATAAAGCAGAAAACAGTAGACACACTCAGAACTACTTTAATTGCTTAAGCATTAGTCAAAGGCTAATGAATCAGGAATGTAATAAATTCAAGCTTGACAAAAAATCAGGCACAGTAGTGCATATAAGCCATAGAAGGGGCAGTGACATTAACATAATCTATGGAAAGGAGGTAGTGGTAGCCGTACCAGTTGTAGTCAAGGTTCTTGCACTACTTACCCAGTAGGACTTATGCTGATGAGTGGTGTTGTTTAGAGTGTAGCAAACACCAGGCTGAGCAAACCCCTCGGTTATTTGAAATTTGGAAGGCTCTGCCCTCACAAAAGCTGGGCAGTCAAAATCAAGTCTAATCTCTGGCAAAGGTTGGCCAGTCATCAAAATTAGGTACTCTGATCCTTCATTGGAACTCACCTTCAAGTAGCCTGCAGGGCAAACGTTTACTCCTAACCGAAGTCTTGAATGCTGTAGAACAAGTTGTAGGAAGTCGCTGAAGCCCTTGTAGTACATTGAGTGAGTCAGAACCCAGATGGAAAAGGACTTTGTGGTTTTCTCTTTATTGTCTGTAGTTTCCTGTCATCTTCACTGGAAGATGTTGACTGAAACACTTTAAATCATGGTCTTTTCAAGAAATATTTTTTATTTTGGTCTATTATTAACGTATAACACGAAAGTCCTTATTTTTAATCTAGGGGTTGGATTTGTTTTGTTTTTATACTTAGTCTTAACAAAGAGAAAATGCATATAAGAAAAATTGTAGGAAATCAGTTTGTGGCAGAATTGCTTTGACTTGTTTAAATCATTTTTGTATTTTTAGTGTAATGTTGTAATGCATTTGTACTTCCATGACATAGATACTTAGTCTTTACAAGGAAGGTATACTATATTTGCTGAAAGCAAAGTGCAGGTTATTCTAGGTCTTTACAAGGAAGGTATACTATATTTGCTGAAAGCAAAGTCCAGGTTATTCTAGGCCTTAATATTGTCCATATTTCCAGCTTATTAACATGTTGTGATCCTCACAGATTTCATTTTCAGATATCAGGAATGTCTGTACTTTAAGGCATCATGAAACAACATATTTAAAATATCATGGTGTTTTACAGGAAATCTGTTGCACATATGCTAAATGCCTGCATTTATTTTGTTTCTGCTTTTTAAATAGTCAGTATGAATCCCATTTCTTTTGGATCATAGTATTGTTTGAGAATCCGCCCGGATACTTCTGATTAATGTTACAGTGAAAGACCTTCAAGCAGCTAGCACATCAGAAGGTGAGTGCAGGGTCAGCCTTAGGTGAAATGGCACCTACATGAAGGGCTCTATGATGTCCTTTGCACCTTCCATACACACATATGTCCCAATGCCTCCATCCTGCCCAGTACTCCCTTAACATGGCCTCCACACATCATCCGAATTACTGGGTCACTCAGAACTATAATAACGTGGAGGAAATAACTGAGTAAAGTCCAGACGTCTGGGTATTCATAGATGTATTTTAGAGCTATTTTCCAACCCTCTGATACAGTGATGGTCTGACCTAAAACTATGAGCAAGGAAAGAAATTCATTTTTTTTTTCTTTCTTTCAAGGAAGAAATAAATTGGACCTGACAAAATAGAAGTTCATAATAAACTGAAAAGACAAATGCTTGCGAGGATACATAAACCATATATGTGAATAATATGTGCCTCCCTAACACCCTTCTCTCAAAACAGGCTATGATTAAGGCACAAATAGCTACAATCATATTTCCAGTGGCTGGTATCAAACATATATACAGCGTGCCTCCTCACCCCTGCCCTCAAAAGACAGCCATCTTTTAAGTACCATTTTGCTTTCACACTGAAACAGAGTAATCGAGAGTGCTCGAGTAAAGTCTGGTATCCCACCTGTGACTCAGAGGTTGACAGGACTAACAAGAAACAAATATAAAGGATTAGTCCAGATAAAACAACTTTAGCTAGCAGATCTAGGAGACTGTCTATCTCTCTCTCTCTGACACCCTTCCAGTGGAAGGAATAAAGACACCTTGTTGAAGTTTCCAGTAGTTATTCAGTTAAGCAGGTAGATGGACGAATGTTCTTGTTCTAATACAGTACATTCAACAGGTCAGTTATTTAAAGGCAGTTGCAGACAATAGTGGGATGTTCCATGGCTCTACACCAGTAGTCAGCTCTTTCCTGGTTTGATCCGACCACAAACTAATCACCTTGGAAATCCACAGCCCTCCCACCCATCACAAAGGTAACCACTGTGAAAAACTTCTCCAAAGCTAAGTTTGGGCTCCTAAAAACAGAGGTGGCTAACTTCACTGCACCCATGCAAATGGAGAATAGTTGCATGACTGCTGAATCATACAGCAATGCACTGTACGAACACATACACAAATACATGGTTCTCACCATACCCAATAGAACCAAGACGCTCTCCTCCAAAAAAAGGAAGCCAATCTGGTGGCCCCCTGCCATAAACAAACTCTACAACAGAAGGAGTAAACTGATGCAGAATAAGGTGAAGTCCCAAGACTGGAAAAACTCCTTATCAGCCTCAGCAAAAAGATGAGATCCCTCATCAAATCCTCTAAAGCTAGCTATGAAAACAGAATTGCAGTAGATAGTAAAGACAACTACAAGGCCTTCTATAGTTATGTAAAAAATCTGTACAGCAATACCCAGATTTTCTCTGAGGTACTGTAAAATGGTACCTCCTGTACTGAGCAAACATATTTTGCCAATAGACTAGCCGACAGATTCAGTACAAACTTTACCCCTCTCCCCCGCAAAGGACCAATCACGATACCAGTAGATTGCCAGGCACCCAGTATTACTACTGCACAGGTTAAAACAGCACTGTCCAAGGCCAAGAATACAGCCTGACAATATCCCTGGCTGTGTTCTACATGGACTACAGAGTGAACTGGCACCTCCCCTGTGTGCCCTGTTCGATCACAGCCTCACTTCAGGCTTTGTCCCTATTGAATGGCGCACTGCTACAGTCATCCCTTTCCACAAAGGAGGAGTGACTACAGACCCTAGGAACTATTGCCCCATTAGCCTGACGAGTCTGATATACAAAGCTATGAAATGCATCATCATGGACCTAATAAACAAGGATATAGGGAATCTCCAAAATCATTATCCCACACAGTTTGGTTTTGTGAAGGGTGGATCATGCCTGCTCAACTTGGTTGACTTCTTTGAGTCATTCACCAGAGCTGTAGGTGAAGTGAAGGTGGTTCATACCGCCTGTCTTGATCTGGCCAAGGCCTTTGATACCATTCCCCACTCAGGAATCAGAAAAACTCACTAAGCTAGGCATCAACCCCTATATCGCTAGGTGGGTTGCAAACTGACTCACAGATAGAACCCGCAGTGTGAAAGTAGCTGACTCCAAGTCAGACTGCAGACTAGTCACGAGTGGAGTTCCACAGGGTTCGGTCCTGGGTCCTCTCCTGTTTGGTATCTACTTCTCTGAAGTCCGGGCCAACAGGAATGGACTCTGGCTGACAATGTTCACAAACAATTGCAAGTTGGGAGCTATTATTAACTCCAAAAAACACACGAAGGTCACCACACGTCCGGGTTTAATGAAGCTTTCAGGTCTACACCCTTCCTCAGCATATAAAAAAAACATCCATTCATTACTTTTAAATAGAGGATTAATTCTATCACATGATTAAGCCAGCCGTAATACTTAAAGGAACATGAACAATTAACCTATACTAAGCATTAGTTAAAATCTAACTTTTATAAGCATCATTAAAAACATTCATTAAAAAATTGTTATGAATACAAAACAAAATTTTCATATACAATATAAAATATAAAAATATGGACAGTAAATAAACATATAGGAAATAACAGAGCCACAAACATTCAAAGATATTGTTTTTGCCTATTCATCAAAATTGGTTTTATACTAACAGCACTATTAAGACCAGGTGGTTTATCTGCTTGTAAACGAACTATCCATTCATACTCCCTTGTTTGTAGATAGTTATCTAGATCACCTCCCCTTGGTCCTAGAATTAACACACAAATAACTCTAAATTTAAAAGTGTGGTCTGGGAAGTCCATTATATGCCTATATAACCCATTTGATTCAACTTTTCTTTTCATTTCAGACTTGTGCTCTATTATTCTATCCTTTAGTTTCCTACATGTTTTTCCCACATAAAATACACTACATTGTGTGCACGTTGCTAAATAAACTAATTTTGTCGTATTACAGTCAGCCCTACATTTAAAGGTGAATTCTTCATTTGTTAAGGGATGCTGAAAATGTCCTACTGTTTCATATATATCCACACAACAAGTGCAATTGTGACACTTATATGTTCCTATTTTAGTTGGTATATTTTTTGGAACATCAATAAAATCTTTATAACAGAGCATCTGTTTTATTGATTGCCCGTTCCTGTAGGCAAATCTTGGTCTCAACCCCAGGATATCCCTCAGTTCCGGTTGGGCCATCAATATCACCCAGTTCTTTTCAATAATCTTACGAACTTTTATGGTGTTGGTGGTGTAACTTGTAACAAATCTTACAACATTATCTTTTATTTTATTTTCACCACCTTCTGTTATTTGATCTTGATGTTCCATGTTTGAAAATCCAAAAATAGGTTTATATATACTTTTTCTTCCTTGTATAACCTCATCATATACTTGATTTACATCTGTTAACAAATAACCACTTTTCACAAATTCATCCTTCATTTTGTTAAGCTGCTCTATAAAGCTATTTTCCTCAGTAGTAAGTCTACTAACCCTTATTAATTGCGACTTTAAAATTCCCTTGTAAATATGTGGTGGGTGCATACTGTTCATCTTAAGATATCTTTCAGCATATACTTCCTTCTTATGTACCGTAGTTTCTACTCTATCATACTTTTTCTGAATACTCACATCTAAAAAAACTATCTCATATGATGAGTATTCCATTTTAAACTCAAAAAAATCTGTAGTACTATTCAAATACTGCACAAAACTCTCTAATTCAAGTACTGTCCCTGTCCATGTAAAAAAACAATCATCTACAAATCTACAATAACTATTTAACAAGTGGCTAAATCTATTAGTGTCATTCATTACATATTCCTTTTCCCAAATATATAGCACCATATTGGCAAAACTGTTGGCCATTGATGTTCCCATGGCCACCCCATTTAGTTGTTGATATGGCGTTCCATCAAAAATAAAAATATTTTTTGTCAACACCAACTCAAGTAATAAACATATGTTTTCTATCTCACGTGGTTGAAGCATAGATTCCATCATTAATAATTTTCTAATATCTACAAACAAGGGAGTATGAATGGATAGTTCGTTTACAAGCAGATAAACCACCTGGTCTTAATAGTGCTGTTAGTATAAAACCAATTTTGATGAATAGGCAAAAACAATATCTTTGAATGTTTGTGGCTCTGTTATTTCCTATATGTTTATTTACTGTCCATATTTTTATATTTTATATTGTGTATGAAAATTTTGTTTTGTATTCATAACAATTTTTTAATGAATGTTTTTAATGATGCTTATAAAAGTTAGATTTTAACTAATGCTTAGTATAGGTTAATTGTTCATGTTCCTTTAAGTATTATGGCTGGCTTAATCATGTGATAGAATTAATCCTCTATTTAAAAGTAATGAATGGATGTTTTTTTTATATGCTGAGGAAGGGTGTAGACCTGAAAGCTTCATTAAACCTGGACGTGTGGTGACTTTCGTGTGTTTTTTGGATTCTGATGAACAACTAAGCGTGTTTTAGCTATTATTAACTCCCCAAGTGATGTTGACATCCTACAGAATGGCCTCACTGAGACCAACGACTGGTGTCAGAAACATGGCCTTAAGCTCAATGCCAAAAAATGTGTCGTCATCCCCTTTGGGAAAAACCCGGTTCCTGTGAATTACCACATTGACAGTAGTCCATTGAACACAGAAGGCGTTATAAGAGATCTGGGAACACAGGTTGACAGCAACCTCTCTTTTGATCACCAAATTTCCACTGTGGTCAGAAAGTCCTTCTGTGTGCACATCTGAAATTGGTACACCTTGTTTGCTGTAGCATAGACTAGATCCAGGCCTGCTGAATCTAGCTTTGTTTATATGCTTGTTGTTTGTTTGCTTGTTATTTCCCTGGAACGCTAATTCCACCTAATATGCGGCTTCTCAGCGCTTCTGTGGATCACTAGTGATATCTGCATTGCTTACTGTACTTATTTCCTTGTTTCACTTGAAAGAAAGTTACTGTTTGTCGTTTTTGCATTTAAGTTACCTGTAACACATTGCACTTAAGTTACCTGGCACTTGCTCGCTAAAGCAATTATATGTCAGCACTAAAAATTAAAAGCACTACACCCTCACTCCCCACTGGCCCTTGTTTTCAATTATTAAGGAATTCACAATATTATTCTAGCATGTCCAAAGGTCAGTTGTCAATCTCCTCTCCGGTCCAGCTGGTGAATCTGGGAATCTTGAGGCAATGTTACAACTGCCTCATGTACACAGACAACCCTCTTCTCCTCCCAACAAATTCCAACACATGTGAGAGATGCAACCATATAGCCAAACTGGAGGCTAAGCTCTCTCAACTCAGTACTGGCATAACCAGTCTGGAGGAGAAGAAAATCACACTCACTACAATTCCAGTCTCACATAGACCTACCACGACAACAAACCAAACACATAATCACACAAAAACATACTTGGAGGCTCTAAATAAAGATCTGCCTTAGCAGCAGAGACCTCCAAAGCAGACACCCAAGCAACTGCTACCCCAAAACAAAACACGTGCAACACATATCTCACAAAGCCAGTGTGCTGAACAGTCACAGCCCTTAAGACTAAACAACACACCTGATACACTTGTAATAGGTGACTCTATCATCAGGAACACTGACGTCCCGCTCACCAGGCTGAACAAGGAGAGGGTCACGGTGAGCAGCCTGCCGGGCGCTAGGATCCGCCACATAACACAAGCACTCAGGTCACTCCAAGGCAAGTACAAATATGACTCAGTCATTGTCCATGCTGGTGTGAATGACCTGAGACATACCTCCCTGGACTACATGAAAAGAGACATAAAGGAGCTCTCTGAGCATGTAGCCCAGGCCGGTATGACCCTGACCTTGAGTAGCATCGTACCTTCACCAAGAATGATGCCACAATATGAAGACAAGATGATCAATTTCAACAATTGGCTTAAGTACTGGTGTCATTCAAAGGGGATCCAATGCCTGTCAGCCTGGGATGATATGCTCGACAAGCCACGATGCTTCGCTAGGGACGGCTTGCACCTGTCACCCCTGGGCTTTCAGATATTGGCAAAGGCTCTTGCTACCCCCATAGTGCCTTTTCTAGGCAAGGCTCAAAAGACAAACCCACCTCCATAGGTATCACAAGGGATAAGAAACTAAGAGTAATGTTACTCAACGCCAGAAGTCTAAACCTCAAGATGCACGTACTCAAAACTCTCCTTAGCATGGAGAACATCGATATCTGTGCAGCAACAGAAACCTGGTTCAGGGCTCCCGAGAGCACCCCAGCACTACCAGGTTATACCTCATACCATGCTTTTCGGCCCCAAAACTTGGACCGAACCACAAAAGGAGGGGGAGTATCGATATTCATCAAAGATACCCACACCTCCAGATTGGTGGCAAAGCACGAAGCATCAGAGACTATCCATGTGCAACTAACAGTGGGTAAAACTGCCTTCCAGTTTATAGCCTGCTACAGACCACCCTCCCAAACCCAGGAACCCCACTCGGCCTTTCTGAGAACACTGGAAAATATGAAGGTCTCTCCAAACACCATTATATTGGGCGACTTCAACTACCCAAACATAGACTGGGAGCATTACTCTAGCTCCAACACCTAGCCCAAAGGTTCCTAGAATTTATAAACTCAAATGCTATGGAACAACTTGTTACCACTCCCACAAGAGGAAAACATACTGGACCTGATCATCACCAACATGGGGACTCTATGTTCCAGACCAGAAGTGTATCCCTCACTGGTAAGATCAGACCATAAACTAATCTCACTGGATATTGACATCCCGACCCCACCCCCTGCCCAGAAAACCACAGTGAAAAACTTCTCTAAAGCAAATTTCACACTCCTCAAAACTGAGGTGGAATCCTTCAAAGCCCCTGGGCCTGTGGAAAATACGGCCCAGACCGCAGAATCCTTTATAAACGCATTCTATGAACACTTTCAGGAATGCATGGATCATGCGATCCCAAATAAAACCAAGACCCAATCCTCCAAAGGCAGATGTCCTGTCTGGGGGACTCCAGCCATAAACAAACTATACAATAGAAGGAGGAAGCTACTAAATGATAGAGCAAAATCCCAAAAAGGGAAGGCATCACTGATCAGTATTAGCAAAAAACTATGGGCACTCATAAAATTGTCTTAGGCCAGCTTCGAGAGAAAAATTGCACAGGACACTAAGGATAATCACAAGGCTTTCTTTAGTTATGTTAGGAACC
Organism: Protopterus annectens; assembly: GCF_019279795.1. Classification (NCBI taxonomy): domain Eukaryota; kingdom Metazoa; phylum Chordata; order Ceratodontiformes; family Protopteridae; genus Protopterus; species Protopterus annectens. The sequence continues at coordinate 52,843,688 of NC_056733.1, forward strand.
TGGGTGGTAATTCCCAGATATGCTCAGAATTAGTCCAAAATGACAAAAAATACACTGAACCCACAGACATTGCCAACATCCTAGCTGACAGGTTCAGCGCAAACTTCTCCCACCAAAAGGGCAAATATCTATCCCAGCAGAGTGCTGCCCCCCTGACATCTCAGATGCTCAGGTAAGAGCCGCCCTCTCCAAAGCAAAAAACACAGCATCAATGGGACCAGATGGTGTCCCGGCTGCGTCCTACATGAACTCCAAGAAGAGCTAAACCCAAACATAAAACTACTGTTCAATCTCAGCCTTACTACAGGATATATGCCCAAAGAGTGGCGTACAGCAACAGTGGTCCCTCTCCATAAAGGTGGTGCCTCAACGGATCCTGGAAACTATCGCCCCATAAGCCTGACTAGCTTGGTCCGCAAAGCTATGGAAAGGATCATCATGGACCTCATAAATAAAGATATTGGGGACCTACAGACACTGGATCCTACCCAGTTCGGCTTTGTTAAGGGCAGATCCTGCCTCTTAAACCTGGTTGATTTCTGTGAAACAGTCACCAAGGCCATTGACGAGGGGAAGGTGGTCCACACAGCCTACCTGGACCTCGCAAAAGCCTTCGATACAATACCCCACTCGGGCATTATAGATAAGCTCACCAGCTTAAATATAAACCCCTATGTCACTAGATGGATTGCAAACTGGCTCAAGGACAGAACCCACATGGTTAGAATTGCTGGAGCCATGTCAGACTCCAAACCAGTTACAAGTGGTGTCCCACAAGGCTCAGTCCTGGGACCTCTCTTGTTCGGTATATATTTCTTGGCGGTACAGGCCAACACAGAAGGACTGTGGCTGACCAAGTTCGCAGATGACTGCAAACTGGGCGCCATAATCGACTCTCCAGCCGACACAAGCATCCTCCAAAAGGGCCTCATAGAAACAGACAACTGGTGCCAGAGACATGGCCTCAAGCTAAATGCCAAAAAGTGTATAGTCATCCCCTTTGGCAAAAACAAAGTGCCCACAAATTACCACATAGGTGGTAATCCATTAAGTACAGAAGAAGTAATTAGGGACCTGGGGACCCAAGTTGATAGCAATCTCTCATTTGACAACCACGTGGCCAAAGTGGTTAGAAAAACATTTTATATAGCCCACCTAATCATGAAGGGATTCACATCTAGATCAGGGGAGGTCATCGTGCCTCTTTACTCATCCCTCATCAGGCCCATAATTGAGTACAATGCCCTTTTGGGATGTACCTTACCAGACACCTGCAGCAACTGGAAAGACCCCAAAATACCTCACCAAGAGGATCAAAGGGCTCAAACAGATGCCATATGCTGCCCGGTTAAAGAAACTCCAGCTCTAATCAGTGGCATACCGCCTGTTCAGAGGTGATCTGTGCCTGACGTATAAAGCCATGTCCAACCCGGAATTAATGGACATGCTGCACCTCAGAAAATCCAAATCCCATCGAGCTACATGCTCGAGAGACTTGAACCTCAGCACTGAAATAAATAGGACATGCTGGAGGGGCAGATTCATAACCCAGAGGCTCCCTTGACTCTGGAATAAAATCCTAGTCCAGGTTAGGCAGAGTCCCTCATTGACTCTCTTCAAGAGGAATCTTGATGAGTGGATGGGAGATCGTAGGTTTACCCTGGGTATCACTTCTGTGTCACTGTTAGACAGAGGCACAGTATACTAACCTCGAAAAAGGGCATAGCAAAATAAATTTAAAATGGTTGGCGAAAGCCAAACACATTCTGGCTAGGCTTATAAATGCCCTAGGGCAGATAGCCTAGTATGAACCTATGAACCTATGAACATCTCATTACTAAGGATTTTGCATCCAGGAAGAAGGAGGTCATTATCGCATTACGCCAGTCATCAAGTACAATGCCCCATTTGGCACGTACCTCACTAGACACCTGCAACAACTGGAGAGACCACAAAAGTACCTCACAAAGAGGATCCTAGGGCTTAAACACTTGTCCTTTATGTACAGACTCAAAAAACTCCAGCTATTCTCTGTCTCATATCGTCTACTAAGAGGCGATCTCTGCTTGACTTACAAAGCCATGTCTGACCCAGCTCTGTTAGAAATGTTACATGTAAAGAAATCCTAATCTCTCTGCATCACATGCTCCAGAGACCTCAACCTCATTACCACAATCAACGGAATGTGCTGGAGGGACAGGTTCACAACCCTGAGACTGCCCATGCTATGGAATAGACTTCCCATGCATGTCAAGCAGAGCACCTCGCTGACCCTTTTCAAGAGAAATTTTGATGAGTGGATGGGAAACAGAAAATTCTCCCTGGGGATCACTCCAGTGGCTCTAGTCAACAGAGGCACTGGGAACTAGGGTCAGGTGGCATGATGGCAGGGTAATTCTATGGCTAGGGTTGTAAAGGCCTCAGGGCCATTAGCCTAGTACACAGCTGTGAACCTATGAACCTATGAAAATCTGGGAGATGGAAAAATAACGAGCCAATCCCAAAGGTTAGAGGTTAATCCCTTTGAATATTCCTGAAATACCTGTGAGAGTTTACTAGCTCAGTAGCCTGTGGAACATCATTCTTAGTGAAAAGGTTTTATTTTTATTTTTAACTATTAATAAACAAAACATGACAACACACTATGAGATGCAACTGTAGAACTATATTTAACAAAACACTTTTGCCTAAGCTTCATCAGATCCATCTAATAGAGTGGTTTCTGCTTTGATAATTGAAAATGCCTGCTTTTACAAGGCTATCACCAGATTTTATTAGTCTGTTTTGTAACACTTGTAAAATGAGAGGCTGTGTCTGCATCAGTGGGGCTCATATTCCTTGCAACCAAGTATGAAAGTTTTATTACAGAACTTTTTTCACTATGTCACATGTCAAATGAGAGGCTGTGCCAACTTTTACAGGGTTCATTATCTCCTGACATATAATATGAAAGGCTAATATTCTCTTGTATAACAAAAAAGGTTTACAGTGCCTGCTTATAAGAAGATCATATTTTTGATTAATGTGATCAGTCCTGCGTCTTCTTCCTCGATAAAGACAGCTCTTTTTATATGCAGGGAGGTAGTCACTTAAAGCTAAACTAGGTTACGGCCATTGCAACACTGCTTTTGTGATATACCATGCACACTTCCCCTAACAATCCAGGTCTATCACAAGGTGCACAACCACACATGCTGCATGCTTACCATGTGCCAGTTCACCAATGTAGCATCTTTGGGGTGTTAGAGGAAACCAGATAAGTTCACACAGATAGGGGGAGGGCATACAGACTCTCAACAGAAGTCATCACAGCCAAGAACTCATCCATAGCTCTGTGTTATAAAATGCCAGTGCTACTCACTGTGCTAGGGATCCCTATGTACAGTGCTAATAATTGTGATAGAAAGTGAAAGAAATTATTGCTAACCTGTTACTTTTAAGTTCACTGCAACTTATATCCCCCACAGACACAGACAGACACACACACACACACACACACACACACACACACACACACACACACACACACACACACACACACACACACACACACACACACACAAGGCATATTAATACTTGTTTTACAGTGATTTTAGCTAATGCATTGTTTGTCACTACTGCTGCACAACAGATCAGGGACCACTATTTTACAGTGATCAAATAGCATTTAAGTCGCTTGTAACCACAAATGTCCTCTGTACCCATCACTTACATCGACTGTACTGTATGCAACTTAGATGTCAGGTTGCCTTAATTAATAAATAATGGGCATGGAAGGAAAGTATTCTACATTACTTCTCATATATGCATGTTAGTCTTGCAAAGCCAGAGAAGTGACTGTTTAAACTGAGCAAACAATAAACAGGTCAGTTACTTTCATCCATCGGCAGCTCTCACTCCTAACCAGTAGTTGTATTTGCTTCTGTGTGCACTTCGAACATTGGATTGTGACAGAAAACAATGGACATGTAAACATTTTCAAACTTGTTCCTCAGAAACACTAGACGCACTTTAAAGTATTCAAAGTTGCTTCACATAAATTACACTACTTCTGTAAAGGCAGAATAGAATGAGCAAACTACAGTTAGTCATTTCCTCCATGGATAGCACTATCAAATATAGCCATTTTTGTCTGAGTAGGTCTTAGATTTTCTAACTCGTATAAAATAAGTTGCTCTCAAAACTTCTTTGAAAAAGAATTGGGGACAAAGCTAAAAAATATCCTTGAAACAAAGTTTCAGTTCTGTTGACAGATTTTACAAAACAGCTAGTATATGAAAAGAAATGTCAAACCTGTTTATGCTACTAAAATGCTGTTAAGCACTGGCCAGCCGCAGTCCTTAGTGATTAATCAAAAAAAGCAAAATTGGAGAACACAAATTCCATCCGGGGCATTCTGCAAAATGATAAAGAAAATGTTGGTAAGTACAAAGTTCACCCTACAGATACTATCTTTTCAGGTTGACTATATGTCTAATTGTCTGCCAGTGCCAGGAGTTAAAGTTAATAAAAAGAAACAAAAACAAAACCAAAAAAAAAAAAAAAAAAATATATATATATATATATATATATATATATATATATATATATATATATATATATAGGATTCATGTCATTTGATCGACAGTTCATTTGATCGACAAGCATTTTAGGTGGGGGGCTTCATCCCCCACACCACCCCTAACTATATATATCAACTCCAGGGTCGCACAACATTGGGGAAGGGGGCAAATGCTTGTCGATCAAACGAACTGTCGATCAAATGAACTGTCGATCAAATGACATGAACCCATATATATATATATAGTGTGACTGATGCTTCCATCTTGTAAACATTTAATATTCACAGGGCTGAAGTTCCGCTAATAATTGATGGGCTGTATGCATGCAAATGGCTAGTCAATTCACAAAACTTTGAAAGCCAGCACATCTGGCACATTTGCTTGAAAATCATTCCTGTACTTAGGAAAAAAGTTGATATCGGGCAAGAAAGCACTCCTGGATAGTTGCCTAGTTCACCTATATGTAAGGTCAGTCCTGGGTTTGTGTACTTTACTATAAAATTAGATCATCAAAGAGCAGTCAGTGCAGCACTAAAGTTAAGCTACCTACCCACTATCTCGGGATTACTTTTTTCTTTGCATTATTTTTATTGGGAGTTTCTATACCTTTCTATGTATATTAAATTTCAGTGAGGAACTGAACAATGTTTACCTGCCATGGATCACCTGGTGGGAAAGTTGTTAATAAATGCTCATAATCAAGATTGACCACATTATTTTCATTTTGAGGTGATTCTTTTGATATATATATTAATATACTGTGCATATCCAACATTAGGAAAGCTGTTATTTAAAGTGTTTCTGATTTCCTCTGGATTAGGGTTATGAGTGGCTATTCATCTTTTTTCTGTAATCCAGGGTTTCATTCCCCCAGCCTTTACTACCAAACTATATGACTCTCACTTAACCAAACAGTGCTCCTAGGCAGAGCCGGATCCAGCACTAGGCGAACTAGGCAGTTGCCTAGGGCCCATTTTGGCTGGAGGGGGTGGGGCCAATAAAAAATAAATTCTCTTCTTTAAAAGAAAACAAGCCTAAGTTATCCGTAAACAGAACAGGGCTTTAGGGCCATGCTGGGGACTTCTGCGAAGAATAGCAAACTCCAGAAACCTCAGCATTTGGACTAACATAAACTGTAGTGGGACTTTATTTAATAGCACTGGGATATTTAATTCGGCAAACCATTAAAGACCAAATTGAGTTAACAACAGGATCGTGAAACATCAGTGCAGGAAACTGGTGAGTACAGCAAACAGTTTGTCCATTGTGATAGACATGGTGTATGCATCTATGAGAGGTGGTGATATTAACAACTTCCTAGAAATGAAAAAATATGAATGGATTTTGCGCTTTGCCGCCAACCATTCACCTGGTTGTAACACAGCTATAACTCTAAAACTAATTTTAGTGAGGTTACAATATACTACATTTTAAATTTTGGATTTTATGTACTGTTTCTTTTAATTATTTATTCCAATTTTGTCATTTAATTGCTTCCACCGCATAGTTGGCTAGCTGCTATCATGTGATGGTTTTGGCTCCTATTTAAATTTAACTGTTTTGATTTTTGAAATGTTTGTAGTATTGAAGAAAGGTTTAGTCCTGAAAGCTTTGCTGTTATTATTAAAGAATTTTCTCAACGTCAGTGTTTTCTTTAGCTTAAACATTTACCCACCAAAGTCAGAAAGCTTGTTCTGTAGCTAGTCTAATTCTAATCAATATGTGTAATCACTCGGGGAAGGTTTGAGTTTATGGGTCCCTCGTGTCAAATCCTGTACTAATGGATCAGTTAGTCTTTGAAATTCTAAAGGTTCAGTTCCAACAGCTGAAGGATGTTGTTGAGTGGATACCTTCAGGAAGAAAAATTTAAGATTCTGTGTACAACTATTATTAGTCCTGAGCAAAACAAGAAGGTTGAGAACCAGTTCAGGATATTAGTGTCATTATCTGATGTCTGTAAAGGCCATGATGACTGCACTTTACATCATCCTTCTTCTGTTGCCAAAAGATCAGTAGATGTTCCGGAAAGATATGATTGATACTTCTGAAGATATGAAAGTTCTTAAGAGACTGTAAGCTGATGAACTTTGTTTAGGATATGTCCATTGTGACATTTTGATCTATTGCTGGTTTAGGGAGGTGGAGGAGTGAAAAGACATGTCCCACTTACCTCTCCGGGGTGGGGGGGTGCCAATTGGTCAAGAGGTACAATGTATGATATGAGTACTCGGGCAGAAAATGGGAAATACACCCCTTGTGCTTTGGGAAAGGTGAGGAGCTGCCTGAAAGGAAACTCTCCTTGTGGAATGAGGGACACCCTTCCCTACAAACCCACTGCACGTCTCCTCTTCCATGATTTGCTGGGTGTATGCAGGGGGTAGGACAGCATGAAAAGATCCCAAACAACCTCTGATACCTGTCTAAATTTTGTTCCCTCTTGGCTGACCCTCACCCTGATGGGGAACACATGAGTTTGGAGATGGTTGATGATTGACAGTAAGCAGTGGCAAAGAGGAAAAAAAATAATCCCAGTACAAGTAATCTTGATATATAAACTTCCTAAATTATTGCGCTGCAGGAGTATAGTACAATTTATATTTGTGTTTGTGTGTGTAGGTATACTCTCTCTCTCTCTCTATATATATATATATATATATATATATATATATATATATATATATATATATATATATATATATATATATGGATACCGTATACTTTGTCAAACAGTCATATTGCCAGCTAAGAGTACTGGTAGCACCTTAAACTGAACATTCCATTTTCAACATCAGAAGACATTAAACACTGGCTTCTTCATGGTTTCTGTGTTGTGTGAAGTTTGCTTGCATGCAGGTAAATGGGGTTTTATTCATTATGGTTAGAATAAATTCTAGATAAGGGATTTATGTGTTCTACCCTGATTAATAAATGTAGAATAAGTAAATAAATCTAGAGCACAGCATGTCCCGCTGTAACTGTGCAATGACTGAACATTTTTGATCCCCTGAGGATCTCCAAACACCTATCACAATTAGAAATTCTGCAGTGCCTTCTCAGACAAAATAAAAAAAATCAATGGCCTAAACCACAAAAACTATGCTGAGCCCTGTCGCTCTTCTGAGTGTCTTATAGGCTTCTGCTAGGCAACCTTTGCCTAACATATATAACAGTTTCAACAGATGCTATCTTGTCTGATTTATTACACATTTGTAAGTCCATTGGTGTCAGAAACACCTGTTCTAGGGATCTCAATCTTTTCTGCAACATAAATAAAATATGCTGGAGGAATAGGTATGTATAGCAATAAATCTAGCTTCTATGGAACTGCCTTCCGCTCCCAAGGTCTCTTACTCTCGTGAAATATAACTTTCATGAGTAGAGGAGAAATTGTGAAGTCACCTCTAGTTTAGCCCATTGCATTATAAACATCCAAAAGTTCACTATTTCTTCCTACCTATGGCATACATACATATAATACACGAGCTGTATGACTAGGCTTCATACGATCCTGACAGAGCAATAGCCTTCTAAGAACCTTTGAACCTATGTTTTGTGGAAAGGAAGAAACTTTTTTATGTGGGTATTGAATATTCTTGCGGATAATTGTATTTCCCCTGCATCACAAGTTATGGAGTATCATTTGTGCCTTCTGAATTTTGCCACACAAGTGTTCTGTTGGGATGTTTATCTCCTGTTTATGCTTGTTGCCTGGGAATGCTAGTATTGCCGAGAGGCTTGCTTTTTGTGAAATCTCCTGAGTAAAGTCTTGTCCCACCACGAGGCTTGAATTTTGCTTTGTCAAATTTGTTCAAGTGTCCTTTCTGTGGCTACATTTGAACAAGCTGTGCATTCTGTCATGTACTTCGTTGTTTTGGTTGTTTCCTCTTCTCAAAGAGTTTTCTAGCTGCAGGCTGTCTTGCTTGAACATTGTCATTTAGTTATTCAGAAAAAGTCTCTCAATACCAGTTGTGCACTTTTACCTAAGGCAGTCTCCCACTTCACTCTTATTCATTCTGTGTACCTTCCTGTTTCCTTTCTGATGCGTGGTCAATAGACAGAGCATTGCTGCACATCTGACTTTACAAACAATGTGCTTCTTCTGTAAATGTCTCAGAACTACTGCTGTCTTCTAGATGCAAACACTCCGATAACCTTATATTAATGTATTACAACATTTCTCTAGTCTGCTTTTTAGGAACATTGATTTAAAAAGTCAAGGTCATAATCAGTGTGCACTTTGTTAGAAGTGTTTGATAGATGAACATTTTCTTTAGAAAAGATTTGTTTTCTATTTCACAATGTGTAACAAATGCAGTCAATGGAGGTTTATTGTGTGTTTGTTTGTATGTATGTGCTTTGTTCCTAGGCAGGTAAAATTATCAATAATCTGTTAGTGTATCAGTCTCAACCTGAGCCAAAACGCAACACAGAATGTCTAGACCTTTTACAAGTAAAAATAAACAGGCAAAATTGCAATGATCATATCATTCTAAGCAAAATACAGCTAAGCATTAAACAAGTTAGCATAACAACATAGGGATTAAACATGGTGTAAGTTATAGTTCAGGCCATAAATACTATATAATTAAAGTTAGGGATTTGAAACTGGGTCATAAAACATGAATGTGAAAACTGTTTACAAGTTTTTCCATTTTTATTTCTGGTGGTATAGTTAATATAATTCTTTGATGGAACGTCTCCTTTAAAGAATTGCTAGAGTATGTTCTTGGAAAACAAGCCATTTGTGGCAGTAAAAGTTTCCTTTGTGTTATGCAAATGTTTAATTTAATGGGTTCCTATTACATAATCGAAGTTCTGAAACTCTGAACACCATAAGGTTGAAACCATATGTTTGAAGTTTCAGAACTTCGAATAAGTATAAAAAAAAAAAAAAAAAAGAAATAAAGTCTTGTAAGCAGGGGGGCAAGCCCCCCTACACCCCCCGCTCTTTAAATATACCAACTCTGAGATCGCAATACAGTGCAGAAAGGAAAGATTTCCATTTACTGTACTTGAGTGCGATCTCGGAGTTGGTATATTTAAAGAGCGGGGGTTGTGGGGGGTGCAGGGGGGCTTTCCCCCTTGCTTACAAGAGCTACTTTCTGTTTGTTGCTTTTTATTTTTTTTTTCATTGTTTGAAATTATAAAACTTCGAACATACAAGTTTGATCTTGTAGTGTTCAAAGTTTTATAGTTTTGACATTGTAATAGGAACCCTATTTAATTATACCATGAGAGTAGCACATATCATACCTCTCAACTGTACAGATTTTCATAGAATGTCCAGATTTTTGCCTCAAATTTTTGGTCTGTTCCTGTTAAAAACTCTGGGTTTTTTTTGACAAATCACTGGGATGATCTAAGGATTAAAGTCGCTAAATAATGACGTGTTTGATTTTCGGTCTTCATATCCTTCTTAAAATGCATGTTAACACAAATCCTGTTCTTCTAACAACTTTCTAAGGTTATAAGACCAATATTTAAAATGTACCCCTATTTTTGGGCCTTTGTCCCCCCCCATTTTGTTGGGCTTTGTCCAGATTTCTTGCACTAAGAGGTTGAGTTGTATGCACATTATTCACCTGAGTCCTGTTGCACCTTTTTGTGCCATACGTACAAGTCAGCACTTGTTAGTTTGTTATGGCGGATTGTGCCTTGTTTAATTTAGATGATACAAAATAATACTAAAAGGCCTCAAACAGGCTCATAACATAAGTTGCATTTCTTTAGCACATGTAATTGTGATGTAAAGCATACAAGTTTAAACCACATCAGATTATTTTGATGTTCACTATTTACATATGAACATCCAAAATTGCTTTCAGAAGAGCTATGATCCAAATCTGCCTGCGGGATTAACCTCCTTTCTGCAGGCTTCCCCTTCACTTGCCCCATTCTTACTTCCAACCATTTTTTCTCACAGTTCTTACCTAAGACTCAGTAATTTTTCTTTTTCTTTTCCATGTAATAAAGAAAAATCATTCAGTCGTGCATTACATTATTCCAACATTGAAAGATTTCATAATAAATATTATAAAAGCTTTGCCAGTGTGCATCTCATAAATGTAAACGCTTTCCACATTAAATATTAATGGTAATTTTGTTGTAGTTCTTTTGCATGTATTTATTTGTTTGGCACAATATCACTTAATATAACAGCAATATGAACAGTATTTTAGCATGAAGGAGGTAAATATTGGCCTGTGGCCTTTTCCTGCTCTATCTCAACCATTTTCTAATGTATTATTAATTATTCACGAGCAGGTGCATTAAGAATGTGAGTGTGTGGTATAACAGGAGTTGGTTAGTTGCTTTCTCCATTTCGCTGTATTTATTTGAGACTCTCTTACAAGACCTGCAGTTCTGAAAGTTCAGTTTGTAGGTATTTACTCCAATTGCATGCAGGAGATTTAAAACTTGTTGAAATACCTATTCTCTACTAATTCTTTTATTTAAGAATCATTTCTAAAATAATTCTAATATCATATAGGTGCATCTGGATATTCATTTTCTTCCTCACAACTAGTCTTTTTTATTGTGGCTGTAAATACAGGAAAGATTGATTCTTGTCTGTCAACTCTTTAAAATGCTCAACCATTTACCTCATCTGTATTTTATGTAATATGCGACTACATAGCTAGGAATTCATACTAAGATTAATGTAATCCCTGTCTTCTGTTTTAATATGCAGTCGTCAGTTAAGACATTTCATTGCTTTATATAGTGTGTTTAGAACCCTGTTAAAAATGAAATCAAAATTATAATGACAAAGTCCTGACCGTAACCCAACTGACCAGTATTCGATTAGCAGTATGAACACTACAAACAAACAAAATGTAAGTTTATGGGGGCACAAGTAGTTGCTTGAAGCTGTTGGACAAAAAACTTCATAAAAGGATGAGGGATGAGGTCACTTTACATCGTAGATGACTTCTGAAGAAGGCATTTCAGTGGTATGGAATTGGAAATGTAGCTTTTGTTTGGGCAGAAGGGGTGTCTTACAACCAAGGTGTCAGTGTCAGATGCAGACACTTTTAAGTAGAAAGCATCTTGCTAAACCTTTCTAAAAGCTAGCTTTCCCCTAGAATAGCACTATGTGATTATATTGTTTCTCATGGAGGCACAAGTAGTTGATTTTTGTGGAATGTTAAAGGCACAAAGAATGTGACTTGAATTACTCATACAACTGTTTGATATCTATGTTCCCATTAGTGGTTTTATTGTTTAAAATATTCTTAAAGGGAATTTGAAACACAATTACAAAAAATGGTTCAATGTGTTTGTCACTGGTAATTTTTGTGGATCTGAAAATGTATAGCTTTTTGGTAGATTAGGTAACAATTCTGTTTGGGCAGAAACAATTTTGTTTTAAAGAGAATATACCCTCAGAACTGTTCCATTGTAAACACCTGTCTGTTGATGATGTGCCCTTACTACATTTAATTTTTTTTCATGTCTGGGATCTCAGTACTCAAGCTGCATCTTATCATATTGAAGAAAATTAATACCAAATATATGACAGAAAATCCGTGACAGGTTCAGAAATATAAGCTGTTTAACTGTGCAAATTATATGAAAATCTTATTTTGTTGTGACTGAAGCCTACAGCCAGAAGTAAACAAGAACTACAAAAGATAAAAGCAGTCCTATTAAAAATGTAAAGCAAGAGAATAAAAAAAGATACAAAGTAACAAAGTATATCACATGAAAGATATGGGGTGGTCACTGAGAATTAATGAACCAACCTGCTATTAACAGAAAAAAAAGGCAAATGCTTCACAGATGATAAGCCTACATATTTTTCAGTGTCAGAGACAGACATACTCTGCATATTAAAAATGTTGGGTGATGAGGTTTAACAGCTATGCAACTGGATTAAATAGAACTACAGATACCAAATTAATGATGCATGAGGCTGTGTCAGATCCAAGAGATTATTTTGCATAAAAACAAAAAAGTTGTACATATGTTTTCAGCCAAAAAAAACAAACAAAAAAAACATTTTAAGATGTTTTAAGGCACATTACAAAATAAACAACATGGGTCTATTACATGTGCTCAAGGTCACATTTGCTTGAGATACATGTCCGTGCTGCCATGCACTTATTTAGCAAATGCTCTAACTCCTACTAACCCTTTCCCCCTAAACATAGAATCCCCTTCCCCTCCAAGCCACAGTACCACCAACCCTATAATTCCCATCCCCCTTTCTAACCCTAAAGTCCTTTTCACACCCTAAACCTAAAGTTCCGATCCTTTCCCTAACCCTAAAGTCCCTGCTCTACTCACCGTCCCCATCCCTAAACTTAAAGGAACCCTTCCTGCTCCCATTCCCTATTTAGCTCGTTGACGATGAGTATTTGTTTTCATCTGTCTCATAGGATGTAAGCAGATGGTGAACCAGCAGAAAAGCTGACATTTGAGTTTGAGTGCAAGCAGCTAGTAAGATGGGGTTACAAGCATTTGAGTCCCTTTTTACAAGTTACTGGAAATCAATCAGCTGGGTCTAGAGCAACTGTAAAACACCCAAACAACAAACACACATGCACATTGCACAAAGTATGGACACTAGTGAAAAACAAAATTGAAATCTCAGAAAGTGACCAAAAAATAAAAAGAAATACTCAAAACCACAGTTCAAGAAAGTAAAGGGAAAGGTATTGCCTAAGCTAAATTTAAAATCTAGAAATATCATTGACTTTGCCATATCACTAGAGAGGTCTAGATAAACATAGGGAAGTTCAAATTTTGCATGACGTGTGTAAAAGCAGAACAGATTGGAGAAAATATGTCTGAATTAAAGCCTAGGAATGTTAGGGCTTGTATACAAATACTCTGGAGAGAAATATGTGCACAAAGGATAATACCTTGCAAAGGGAAAAATGCACAGTCTACTAGAAATTAAAACATTTTGCTAGTTATTAACATTACAATAGAAAAATGCATGAAAGATATAAGCCATTTTAAGAAACCCATATGTATGGAAAGATAACATTAACAGGAAATGTGCGCAAAATGTTTGGGAACAATAACAAAATAAAAACGAAGGTTGTAGGCGAGTGGGGTTTGGAACATTCCATTACTTACTATATATAGGTGGACAGGTACTTACTAGGCTGTTAATCTATGAGGCTGTTAAAAAGCTTAGCCTTCCATTAGCATGGTAGGTTTTAACCCTTATATGTTGTAAATAAATAGCCCAGAAGAGGGCAGAACAAGGCTATATTGGGACATTTACTTGTTGCCCCTATCGGTGAAGGACATGGATGCTAAGCCAGGGGTGAATTCATGGTTTCCCATCCATTCATCCAAATTACCTTTGGATAAAGTAAGAGAAGTACTTTGCCTTATGTTCCACAGAAGAGGTATTCTCTGTGATACATGCTTATCCTTCTAACATGTTCTATTTGTACTGCAAAAGGGACTGAGACCCCTTCAGCATGCGTTTACTCGGCCACTGGACTTGCAAACCTGTAATAGGTCTAACAAGATAGGGTTTTTGGGGCTCTCTGTACAAGGCAGAGGGACAAGACTTTGAGATGGCCTGTATAGTTTTTGTGATTTAGGCCCTTGACTTTTTTAGTGAGAAAGCACTGGAGTTGCTCAAGTTGTGACAAGTATTTGAACAGCTACATATGAAATATGACATTATATTCAGTGATTGGCTTGATTAGAGCTGAGTACAGTGAAACGATTACACACTGGGCCGGGATGCCATATCTTTAGATATAAGCTGTACAGTGAAAATGACTTCCTTACAAATGTGGATAAGTTGTGATCAAAGGACAGTTCATTGTTGACCTAGGTTCCCAGATCCTTGACTATGGGATCGTCTTTCAGATGTGTATTGTCAATGTGATACTTACAAGGGAAGTTATGCTTGCTGAACAATATGATTACACATTTCTTGGCATTTAGTTTTAGTCCATGGTTTTGACACCACCTATTTGTTTGGGAAAGGCCCTATTGGAGGATTTTCATAGGTTCATAGATGTGTACTAGGCTAATGACCGTGGAGCCTTTACATGCCTAGCCCATAGGATTACCCTGGCATTGTGCCACCCAATCTTAGTTCCCAGTGCCTCTGTCAATACAGCCACTGGAGTGATCCCTGGGGTAAATTTTCTATTTCCCATCCACTCATCAAGATTTCCCTTGAAGAGGGCCAGTGAGGTACTCTGTTTGCCATGTATGGGAAGTCTATTCCATAGCATGGGCAGTCTCTGGGTTATGAACCTGTCCCTCCAGCTTGTTCTGCTGATTGTGGTAATGAGGTTGAGGTCTCTGGAGCGTGTGGTGTGGAGAGATTGGGATTTCTTTAGATGTAGCATTTCTAACAGAGCTGGGTCAGACATGGCTTTGTAAGTCAAGCAGAGCTCGCCTCAAAGTAGGCGATATGAGACAGAGAATAGTTGGAGTTTTTTGAGTCTGTCCATATAGGATAAGTGTTTAAGGCCTAGGATCCTCTTTGTGAGGTACTTTTGCAGCCTCTCCTGTTGTTGCAGGTGTATAGTGAGGTACATGCCAATTGGGGCATTGTACTCGATGATTGGCCTTGTGAGGGAAGAGTAGAGGGAGACAATGACCATTTCTTCCTGAATGCAAAACCCTTAGTAGTGAGATATGCCACATAGAAGGACTTTCTGATCACAGTGGCAATGTGGTGGTCAAAAGAGAGGTTGCTGTCAACCTGTGTTCCCAGATCTGTTATAATGCCTTCTGTGTTTGGTAGACTACCATCGATGTAGTAATTCATGGGAACCATATTTTTTCCCAAAGGGGATGATGACACATTTTTTGGCGTTGAGCTTAAGGCCATGGTTCTGACACCAGTCATTGGTCTCCGTGAGGCCTTTCTGTAGGATGTCAACATCACTTGGGGAGTTAATAATTGCTCCCAACTTGCAATTGTCTGCGAACTTTGTCAGCCAGAATCCCTTCGTGTTGGCCTGGACTTCAGAGAAGTAGATACCAAACAGGACCCAGGACTGAACCCTGTGGGACTGCACTCGTGACTGGTTGGCAGTCTGACTTGGAGTCAGCTACTTTCACACTGTGGGTTCTATCTGTGAGCCAGTTTGCAACCCACTTAGTGATATAGGGGTTGATGCCTAGCTTAGTGAGTTTTTCTATGATTCCTGAATGGGGAATGGTATCAAAAGCCTTGGCCAGATCAAGATAGGCTGTATGAACCACCTTGCCTTCATCCACAGCTCTGGTGACTAACTCAAAGAAGTCGAACAGGTTGAGCAGGCATGATTGACACTTCACAAAACCAAACTGTGCAGGATCTAGAGTTTGGAGATTCCCTATATCCTTGTTTATTAGGTCCATGATAATGTGTTCCATAGCTTTGCATATCAGACTCATCAGGCTAATGGGGCGATAGTTCCCAGGGTCGCTCCTCCTTTGTGGAGAGGGAAGACTGTAGCAGTGCGGCATTCGGTAGGGACAAAGGCTGAGGTGAGGCTGTGATTGAACAGGGCACACAGCTGAGGGGCTAGTTCACTCTGTAGTTCATGTAGAACACAGCCAGGGATTTTGTCAGGTCCCATAGAAGCTGTATTCTTGGCCTTGGACAGTGCGGTTTTAACCTGTGCAGCAGTAATACTGGGTGCCTGGCAATCTTCTGGTATTGTGATTGGTCCTTTGTTGGGGGAGAGAGGGGTAAAGTTGGCACTGAATCTGTTGGCCAGTATATTGGCAATATCATTTGGCTCAGTATAGCAAGTACCATTGTGCAGTAGCTCAGAGCAAATCTGGGTATTGCCATGGAGATTCTTTACATAACTATAGAAGGTCTTGTGGTTGCCTTTACTATCTGCTGCAATTCTGTTTTCATAGCTAGCTTTAGAGGATTTGATGAGGGATCTCAACTTTTTGTTGAGGCTGATAAGGGAGTTTTTCCAGTCTTGAGACTTCACCTTATTCTGCATCAGTTTCTTCCTTCTGTTGTAGAGTTTATGGCAGGGGACCACCAGATTGGCTTCCTTTTTTGGAGGAGAGTGTCTTGGTTCTATTGGGTATGGCAAGATCATGCATTTGTGTATGTGTTCTTACAGTGCATTGCTGTGTGATTCGGCAGTCATGCAACTATTCTCCATTTGCATGGGTGCCGTGAAGTTAGCCACCTCTGTTTTTAGGAGCCCAAACTTAGCTTTGGAGAAGTTTTTCATAGTGGTTACCTTTGCGGGGCAGGTGGGAGGGATGTGGATTTCCAAAGTGATTAGTTTGTGGTCTGATCTAACAAGAGAGAAGTTGACTAATGGTGTAGAGCAATGGTTGCCCATGTTAGTAATGACCAGGTCAAGGATGTTGCTACCTCTAGTGGGGGTAAGAATGAGCTGTTCCAGAGCATTGGAATTGATGAATTCCAGGAAGCATTTGGCAGCTGTATTGGTACATGACTAGTTTTCCCAGTAAATGGAGGGGTAGTTGAAGTCACCCAGTATGAGAGTGTTAGGTTGGACCCTAATATTTTCCAGGGTGCTTAGGAACATGAAGTGTTAGTCTTGGGACATAGTTGGGGACCTGTAGCAGGCTACGACCTGAATCGCTGTCTTACCCAATGTTAGCTGCACCTGAAGTATCTCTAATGGCCTAGCAGTCTGGAGGTGTGTGCAACCTTTATGAATATGGAAACACCACCGCCTTTGGAGCTTCAGTCCAAGTTCTGGGGCCGAAACATGTGGAATGAGTTATAGTCTGGTAGTGAAGGGGTGCTTTCTGCTGCCTTGAACCAGGTCTCTGTTACAGCACAAATGTCAATGTTCTCCATTTTAAAGAGTGCTTCGAGTGAGTGCATTTTGAGATTTAGACTTCGAGCATTGAGCAGCATGACCCTCATATTACATTTGTTTGTAGATGTTACGGTGGTAATTTGGTCTTTGGAACACTGCCTAAAAAAGGCACTGTAGGGGTGCCAAGAGCTTTGGCCAGTATCCAGAAGCCCAGGGGTGACAGATGCAGGCCATCTCTGGCAAAGCATTGAGGTCTGTCAATCATGTCATCCCAGACAGACAGATACTGGATCCCCTTAAAATGACAACAGAATCTTAGCCATTTGTTTAAATCAATCATTTTCTGCTTGTATTGTGGTATCATGTTGTGTGATGGTAGGAGGCTGCTCAGGGCTAGGGTCTTACCCGCCTGGGCTAAATAATCTGAGAGCTCCTCCATGTCTCTTTTCATGTAGTCCAGGGAGGTACGTCTCAGGTCCTTCCCACCCCTATGTACAATGATAGAGTCATATTTGTACCTGTTGTTGAGGGACCTGAGTGCATGCATTATGTGGTGGATCCTGACACCTGACAAACAGCTTACTGTTACGTTTCTCCTTATTCAACCTAGTGAGTGGGACATCATTGTCCCTCACTACTGAGTCACCTATGACTAG
This sequence comes from Protopterus annectens, assembly GCF_019279795.1. Taxonomy (NCBI): domain Eukaryota; kingdom Metazoa; phylum Chordata; order Ceratodontiformes; family Protopteridae; genus Protopterus; species Protopterus annectens. Next base: position 52,861,646 of record NC_056733.1, read on the forward strand.
TGTGTTGGGCATGCTCTTTTGCCTTAGGGGCTTTGGTTGCATGGCACACTGTTTAGGAGAATTATGTGTCTCATGATTAGTGTTGTGTTGTGGTGGTCGAGTGCATTTCTGCCTTGGAGGCCAATGCTGTTTGGGTAGATTTTTATTGAGAGCCTCTGCACAGGTGGGTGTGTGGTTTGTGTTTTTATGTGAAGGCAGTGCTGGTGTGTGTTCTGGAGAGCTGTGTGTTCCATGTCGTGTGGTGGAAGTGTTGACCTTCTCCTCTTGACCAGCTATCCCGGTCTTGGCTGGAGAGTGAGTGGCTTCCAGTTTGGAATTATAAGCATCTCTTGCAAGTCTGAGTGTTGGGAGGTAAGAGGAAAGGGTTGTCAGTGTACATGAGGCAGTTGCTACACTGCCTCAGAATGCCCAAGTGCACCAGGTTAATAGGAGAAAGAACAGGGAACTGACCTTTAGACATGCCTGGAGGGGTGGGCATTAATAATAAGTACTGGAGCTGTTTACTTGTAGAACATTTAGTGCAGGTAGCACTTGTGTGCCACAATAATTGCTACAAGAAGTCTGATAAAGTGCTAGACTTATAAGCTAGTAAAACTGCAGGAGAGGAGAGAACTAGCAGATCTAAGGGAAAAATTGAAGAGTAGACTTTTTGGCACTGCTCAGAAGCTTACAAACAAACCTGGATACAGCAATTCTATATCTGAACTAGACTAGTTTCAGGAAAGACAGGAAACGAGCACAAATGCAGGCTTTTAAATCAGAAAGTTGAAAGAGATGGAAAAACTGCCCAGACAGCCAGTAAACTATAATTTCTGGGCCAGATGTTGGTGTCTTCTGGTGAGTTTATGATTGAACCAAGTTTACAGTCTTTTGCAGACTTGGTCAGCCATAAACCCTCAACATTTGCTTTGATCTCTGAGGCGTAAATGCCAAAGAGGAGGAGCCCAAGAACTGAACCCTGTGAGTAATATATGTAGTGTGAATGGAAAAAAGCAACAAAGTCCCACCAGAGGAACAAATGCACCACCAGTTTGTAGCACCACAAAAACAGCAGCAGTAATATAAATCCAAAAATACTGGTAGAGCAAACCAAGGCAAAATAGAAGCATAGATAAATGTCTATTGTGTAAGTGCTTTCATGGCTATCATTGTCTTTTCTTCAGACATTAAATCATGTTAACATTCGTTCAATTTAAACAAATAGCTAATGAAAATGCAAATACAAAAAATCAATTAAACAATTAATGTATATGCAAATCAGAACTGAGTTAAAAAATTTAAATAATAAATATATAAAAATAAATAACACACTGAATGCATATTTAAAAACATTAATATGCACATATGAATATACATAAAAACATTTCCTGCATTTAAGACGTGGAAAAGTACCATAAAGAATATTCGACTCAACATTTCCAACAGAAGTTTTAGGATAACATACGTTTATCTATGCTTTTATTTTGCCTTTGTTTGCTCTACCAGTATATGTAGTGTGTTTGCCTGTGTAAAAAATGTGTGCATAAGTGTTTGTGTGTGTTTATATATATATATATATATATATATATATATATATATATATATATATTTAAAATGTATGTGTGTATAGATATACATACACTCACACACACACATATATATATATATTTAGATACATAGATATGGCTGTAATCAGTAAATGTTGAACTTTCAGAATATTGAATGCTACGTGCATTAGTACTGCTGGCTTTGCCAACATCTGTGTGTGTTTGAGATCTCTATGTAGAGGGGAGTGAGAATTTATCCTGTCCCCTTTCTTGTGTGATTGAAATTGGTATGACTAAATTGCAGAGTATGTGGGGGTGCAGAGGTGCTTGCCCCCATACAAAAACATTTGCTTTTTTTTTTAAATTTTTTTAGTTTTGATCTTTTGATGCTTGCTGACAGTTTCATATATATGTGTGTGTGTGTGTGTATATATATATATATATATATATATATATATATATATATATATATATATATATTTATATATATATATATATATATATGGTTTACCATCATATGGTCGACCGGTGGATGATCGAGCCCGAATGTCCAAAAGGACTGTGGCAACATCCCACATTTGCGAACGCAGATGGTGTGAATCGCAAACTCCTGTTCCCTTTTTGACCCATGTTAGCAATTGTTTCTGGATGTAGAGTGGTCAGAAATGTTGGATTCGGTGTTCTTGCGACATTCTAACTGTTTGGCATGCCAGGATTCGCTAATTACATTCGTGCATATACAGGTTCGAGCACTGTGTGCTCAACCATATGGTGATAAACTGTATATATAAATTTATAGCTGTATCCAGTTTTGTCAAAACATCCAGATGTCAGTAACATGACTGTTGACATGCAACTATGCACATACCGAGCAATACCTTCAGCAAATGCAAAATCTAAATAAAAAAAATAAAAATAAAAAAAAATTAACATAAACATTTTTATAGGGGTGCAAGACCCCAGCACCCTCCATACCCCCTGCTAATATATATGCTAGGGTCACACACACACACACGCACGCACACACACACACACACACACACACACACACACACACACACACACACACACACACACACACACACACTTTTTTCAGACCTTCTTATATTTGCAGACTGGAGTGAATTTGAATGCCATGTATACAGTTGATGTTTATGTGTCTTACAGACCTGTTGTGATTGTATCAGTTAATAAACTGACACGTACATTTTCAAAAATGGGATGCAGACATATACACACACACACAGTTCACCAGCTAAAGGTAAAAGTTCTGTTGTACACCCCTGCAGCAAATTTACATATAATCATAGGTCACTTTAAAATAATGCAATATCAGTCTGTCCTGGGTGTTGTTGAGAGCAGGGAGGACTGCTGCATCTCTCAGGGCTACAGGGAACACAGGCAACAATGAGGAACTGCTAGCTACTTTGTTGTTTGGTATGCATTTCATCAAAAGATATTAATTATTCGGCCTCATTCAGTATTCTAGCATACCATGCCAATTAACATTGCATTAAAATTGCATTTAGCATGTGTGATGCCATTATTTGGGATACCTTAATGTAATGATCGGCTATAATCTCCCTAAGTCAGATATGTGGAGACTGGCAGTATACTAACAGAATAAGTGGCCGATTGCTCCTAAATAGAAGTTTTCAGCAAAAAGTCTTTGTTGTAGACTGACCATTAAAATCTGTGCTAACATTTATCCATGTTGCTTTGTTTGATGCTATAAATTTTGTGTTTCTCCTTCTTTCAAAGTAATTGTTGTTGGTATTTCTTAGTCTTTTATTATGTTTACACAGCCTGCTGTATAGTTTCATCTCCATCGCTGCTTTCACTTTTCTAGCCATTGGAGAATTAACTATTTATTTCAGTTCAGTCATCTTTGATTATATGAAAATGTAGTGTGCAGGCTCCTCTTGTTCATCATAGTAGTCACTGCTGCCGTAGCTTTAGCTATATGGGTTACATCCTGAGAAGGGTTTAACAGCTGTCCAGTTTCCAAAGCTTCAGAGTACCTTCCACATGCCCAAACTGTTAGTTGTAGCTGAGCTGACTAAATAAAATGTGTTTGGGTACCAAGCCCTTTGGAGCTTTCCTGCCATTGAAGAGAGAGTGCCTCTGTGGGTGTTCAAGTCTTGACCATCAGCTTGTGCTGTTCTTTTGCTGGACAAATAAGTTCCCTTTGGGGAAAAACCTTCCACATTACAACAAATGTTGTTTTATTGTACTTTCCAATTTAGGAAAGTTATTTTTAAACTAGTAGTGTATGTTTTAATGGACTGTCATGAGACTTAACTATATATTTTAAACAGGAGTGCACTTTTTCATTTCAGTTTAAAAGTTGTTTAAAGTAACTGAAAAGCATTTTTTTTAGAGAAACTGTATTTTTAGGGCTGGCAAAGTGTTTTAAAGTGCTTTTCGCTGCATTTTTGTGTGAAAAAGGTGACTTTTAAAGACTTTAAATTTTTACTGGGTTTTGCTGCTTGTTTTCCCCAGGAAAGAGGCACCATTTTCACCTTCACCATGGAAAAAACTACTGGTCCCGCAGTTTGTCTCTCTTCCAGCCACAAAAAGAAAAAGTTAAGCATACAGTCATTGCCACAACAGGCAGGCTAGCAATTTGTCTCAGCTACAGGTGGGAGACTCTGCTGTGACCATAGCTTGTCCCTCAGACTACTCATCTTTTAGCCTGGATCCCTCAGGGTTGAGCCACATCCTCTGCGGCTGTTGGGAGTCTCCTCAATGGGCAAGGGAGAGCTTCTGTTGTCAGTCCTGGGAGATGGAAAAGGGAGGGCTTTCCTGTTTAGTCAAAATGTTATCCCCATCCGTGGGGAAGCTGCTGCTGTCATTAATAACACTGTTGGCCCATTTTTTCAGTCAGAAAATAATGGAACACTAAACAGTTTTCTACTCCTCCTCTTCAAATTTCCTTAAGGCAGGAGTAGTTTATTGGTTCTGGTTTAGGATTTAATTCAGTTATTGACCCTTCTTATAAGGTTGTTTCTGGTAAAAGAAAGAGTGATGCCTCTTTTCCTGATGAGATTGAAGATTCTGAATCTGGACAGGAAGATGAAGGGACAGATACATATTTCTTCCTGTCCTTCAACTCATGTTGTCTCAGCAAGTTGTAGAACCAGTTCCTCCTTCCCAGGTCGAGGAAAGATTTTTATTCAAGGATGGTTTATTGCCAAAGAAAGAACATGCTTGGAGACTAGTTCTGGATCGTTCTTTCCTAAATCTGTTTGTGATAGTGCCAAAGTTCAAAATGCTGTCATTTCATAACCTTTTACCTCATTAAGCATAATGCCTCATTCACATTTCGGGGTAACACTAGTTTTAAAACATGCTCATCACATCCATATTTATCCAGACTTCCGGTGTTTCTTAAGGTTGTGTGTGTCTGGTTCACATTATTAGTTCTCTTCCTAAACCTTTAAACTATCCACTATCCCAAGAGTGTTCACAAAGTGCGTAGCTCCAGTTATAGTTAATTGCAGACTACAGGGTATCCATATTTTTATATTTAGAAGACTTAATTATCTGTGGGTAGTCTTTTTCAAAGTGTCAGGAATCTCTCATGTGGGTAGGAGATCTCTTACAGAATCTAGGACTCCAAGACAACAGTTTGTTTTTCTTTCGGCTTTTCCCGGTTAAGGGTCGCCACAGCGGAACTCCGGTCCGCTAATGATTGGCAGGCAATTTTTATGGTGCTGAGGTGCCAACCCGACGCCCAACCTTCAATGAAGACATGCCTATTCACGCATGTCTTTCGAATGCCACTCGACCGTGGGGAGGACATTCAGACCACACAGAAGGCACTCCAGCCGAGAACTGAATGGGAGAACCTCTTGCTGTGAGGCGAGAACGCTACCGCTAAACCACCGCGGCTTATTCCAAGACAACAGTGAAGAGTCTTTTTTAACCCTTTCGCACCAGATTGGTTTGCTGGGGTGTCAGCAAGACACTTCAGTTCAAAGAGGTTTTCTTCCAGAGGAAAAAGTAGATCTGTATCTACATCTATTTTAGGGTTTTCCACTCATACTTCCATCAGTGCAAGGGAGTACATCAGGATTTTGAGTGTCATAGCATCTGTGATTTTCTTGATACCCCTGACAAGATTAGACATTAGAAAGATACAATGGCATCTGAAATCCCTTTGGTCTCAGCACCAACATCCTTTGTCTTTTCAAATTACAGTGCTGGGGTTTGTCAGAAGAGAATTGACATGGTGAAGACAGTAAATTTCCCCAAATCCAGGCCTCCCCTTCCCTACACCAAAGCAGTCAGTCAACAGAGATGCCTCAAACTTTGCTTGGAAAGCAGTATCAGGAGGGATAAAAGTGCAAGATGTGTAGGACACCAAGGACAGATGCAAGCACATAAACATAAAAGAGATGCTTGGTCCATTCAAGACATACATCTCTCTGAATTATCTTTGGTCCCCTGGACCTGTTCAGGTTGTTACAGTCAATACCAAATTCATGTGGCATCCTACATTCTGTAAAACCATAATTGGGTGGCAAACAAGCTGAACAGGACTAGGAACAATTCAGTGATTTCCCTCCATTGTGGGGTAGACTTTTTGGCTTATCAGTTATTGGAATTCTACCAGACTTATATTTACAGACACTGTATTGTACAACTGGTTCATAGGAATTGAGAGGCAGTGTCGGACCTCACTTTTGTGTTGGTTGGTTGGTTTCTCCCGGTTATTGGAGTTCTGTTACAACTGGATGAAATTGTACATTTTGCCTCATGTTCTGTAGTGAACTGGTGTGATATTATCGATGTTTTTGTTCTGCTTTGACACTGTATATACGCTTCATTTATTTTTATTTGCCAGACGATTTCGGCTTATTTTTCTGCAAGTTTAGTGGTTCATATCACTTTTGTTTTCCATGGAGGGAGAATCCGAGCAGTCTGCTCAATGTGGATTGATGGGTCATTTAACTCACCTTTTAGAACTTTTGACCAAGTTAATCATATTACTTCTTCACTGTACTCTTTACCTCTTTCTGGTTTCAATGCTCGCTTGGATTACAGTAATTGTTTTAACAGTGCGAGAGGTGTTTCCCTGGTAGATGGAACATCTGGGATACTGCACAGAATGAACGATGCTGAAAGTAGAAGTTCAGACAATTCAAGGAAAGGATGGCAATAAAATATACCTGATTTTTTTGATGGAATGAGGACAACTGACCAGGTTAATGGTCAGCCTGATATGAGGAACTTTGGTCACAATGAATTCAAAAACTGGTTGGCACAGGATTTTTCTTTTTCAGCGAGACCAGTTCCATCGAGCGACAAACAGGTTAGGTTGTAGCATCAGCTTAAAGTTTTTGAAAACAAATTAAAAAAACTTAGCACTCTGCAAATTGACAATGCTTATTTAAAAGAATGTTAAAGTGGGTTGAGATTCCCAAAGGGTTGAGACTTTATAAATTTCCCCTTTGGGGTTTTAAATGGAGCCAAAAAGTACTTTTCTCTCATTGACATGTTAAATAGACATAGTGTGGAGTTACTTGAGTTTATTAAATTTAATTGGGAGCATATATAGAGTTTAACAAATGAAATCACTACATTAGGAAGTTGTATCTTGTGTAGCCATCTTTAAACTGCTTAACCCCAACCTGCACAAGCAACTCACTCCACAGCCTCTCTGCTTGTTGTGCACACTAATAGTGCTGGACCCATCAAAGGAAGTGTGCCACCACTAATGGACAGTTAAACAACTTCTAGTAAGCCCAATACAAGACAATGAGGAGAGGGCCCAAATCATGCATTGGCTTGAGAAGCAGTGGAGAGAGAGCGATTAAATGGGCAGTAAACAAAAGTAATGAATGCTAATCCGACTCAGTAAGCCAGCATGGTTTCCAATGTGCTGACTTGATGTTTAATCAGCCTTAGCCCTTTCAGTCCGACAGAGTTTGTAGTACCAGCAGTTTGTGGCAAATGCCAAAGGTGGTAAGTTTGACTGGAACAAGAGATACGACTTACAAAAGCACTTTCTTTTACGAGGAGTTATTGCCATTGTCATACAAGATAAAATAAGGCTATTATTCAAGTATGTTTCACTCCATTGAATGAAGTTGGATGTATGTTAACTGGAGCTGAAAGTCTTTTTGTATTTAATGGCACAGGAATGCTATGTCCATTGGTGCACTTATTAATTGTCACTTTACTGCCTATTGTAACACGAGTACCTGATTTCTGAAGCTCTACCCATCATTTTTGGTTATCTGTGAAATCTTTCGTGGATCATTTTTGGGGACTTTGGCATTGTTTTGACTGTGGACGCCTTTACAAATGGTGGAGTGACATTCGTTTTTGCTTGAAGCCATATATGGACTTGGGATGTAAAACAAACACTTGGCGTGTTTATTGGATCTGCATTTCATTTTGGTGACTGTAATGAATTTGATAGGGGTTTGCATAATAATTTTTGTATTGTATATCAACTGAGTTGTTGTTTGAAGGCTTTTGTTTAGGGTCACCATATGCAATAATTGCAAACAAGTCTTTGTGATTTTGAGACTTCTGTCACGTGGGACAAATATCTAAGATTCATATAAGTTTTACAGGTTTACTTTAAACTTTTTGAACATCCACAACATTTGGAACATACTACAGTTTACATTGATATAAGAATCTTATTTGCTATATGCTTTTTAACACTTGATCATTTATAACTACAGTGACCAGTCTTTGGTGTTATCCTAGTTGACTTTTATTTATCATATTTTTGGTGGAATCATATTGTTGAATAATAGCTGTGGGTTTTTAGGGTTACTGGTTGACACTAGGTACTTCACCTCTACACCAAGATATCACCATCTCAACCCTCACATACTCAACTCCTACTATATACCATTTGCATCACTTCCCTCACTCTGCTAACCATTACCAGTTACCAAACACCACTTACCTACACACTGTTCATTCCTTACAAAGGAACACCCCCCCAAAACTCCAAACCCCATACCATATTTACAACTAACCCCAAACAACTATCACACCACCATAATTCACCACCTCAGACACAAGCTATGCCTGTCAAATAGCCAATCCCAGACCACTCTTAATTACACAAAACTCATCCACAAACTAGTCAAACTTTATGTACACCTGAAAACAGCACTAGTATGCTGCAGTGACATACACCCCAACCCAGGCCCACTCAGTCCAGATAGACCAATCCCAGACCTAAATACAACCCTACTCCAAAGGTCCACAAGCTCACTCCTCATCATAAATCTAAATATTAAAAGCATCTTAAATAAGGTCCATGACCTACATGCCTTCATTTCCTTTTACCATCCAGATGTTGTCATTCTGACAGAGACCTGGCTTAAGCCCCTAATTCAAGATAATGAAATCACAGCACCAGGCTACAATATAATCAGAAATGACAGAGTAGGAAAAAGGGGTGGAAAGGGGTGGAGGAGTAGCAATGCTATATAAAACTCACCTTATCTTAGAAAAACTAGACATAACCCCAGACTTAGGTAACACTGAACTCATCCTCACTAAACTGAAACTTAACCCACATAAACACATCAACATTATAGGATGCTACATTCCCCCAGGGAACAATATTACCATCACAGAAAAACTACTAGAATGGATGACCAACACCCTTCCCCAAGAAAACATCCTATTAGGCGACCTTAATATCGACTGGGATAACTGCTCCAGTCTAAACCCTATCTCCCATATCAACCTACATGGACTAACACAACTTATAACGTCTCCCACCAGAACAGAAAAAAGAACCAAACATCAGTCTATACTAGACTGGATACTAGTATCTCATCCTTCCCATATAGCTCACGCTGGGTGCCTGCAAGATGCCCTCAGCGACCACCTAGCTACATTTCTAATAAGAAGCAAAGCTCCCCAACTGACCCAAGAAACTCTCAGGGAATGTAGGCATAGAGAAAACTTCAACCAACTGAACTTCAGTAATGACCTAAAACTATGTAACTGGACCCTCCTAAAAACTTTGGACCTTGATGAAGCAGTACTATACATCAGTACTACCTTCATTAACATACTTACCCACCATGCCCCTCCTAGAAATACAAGAATCAGAGTTAAACATGCACCTTGGCTAACTTTAAATACTAAAACATTACTCCGACATAGGAACAAAGCATGGACAAACTAAAAAGCAAATCCCAAATAGACAAACAAACATACCGTCAGTTACGTAACAAAGTCAAACAACTTATTAAAATAGACAAAATCTCCTACTACCAAAATATGCAGAATAAATATATTAACCCAAAAACGTTCTGGGCTGCTGTCAACATTGTACTGCAACCAGGAAAAACAACCACCCCCACCCCCAAAATAGTGAACAACCATGACAACATCCCCACTCAGCTCAACAGATTCTTCACAGAAGCTATCCAAAACCTAACCAACTGAGCCCCAACAACCCATCCCCAACAAAAACACCCTCTTCACCCAAAACAAATCTCAGTTACCCCATCTTCACCTTCAACCCAGTGCCAACCAAAATCATACAAAAATTACTCCTAAAACTTAGGGCAGCCTCAACAGCCACCGATAATATACCTTCCGAATATCTGCATCTAGCAGCTGAAGCAATAGCCTACCCTGTCTCCATATTAATAAACAGATCTATCTCAGAGTGCAAAGTACCCCATCTTTGGAAAATATCACATATTACACCACTGCACAAAGGGGGTACCTCTGTAGAGCTTAGTAACTATCGACCCATAGCTATACTATCCCCCCTATCAAAACTTCTAGAGAAGGTTGTCTACATGCAACTGATGAAATACCTCTTAGAAAACAAATTACTATCCACTTAGCAACATGGTTTCAGACCCTTTCATAGCACCACCACCGAACTTACATCATTCACTAATATCGTCAGTAACCACAAAAACAATGGACTGCTAGTATCTGCAACTCTCTTAGATTTATCTAAAGCCTTTGACATGGTCAACCATGAAACACTGCTTCATACACTAACCACCCTAAATCTCAGCTTCTCTACTATTTCTTGGTTAAAGAGTTACCTAGATGGTAGGCAACAAGCTGTAAAATGGCAAAATCAGCTCTCTCCCTTACTGCCTGTCTCCCTAGGGGTACCCCAAGGCTCCATCTTGGGTCCTCTGCTCTTCACCCTATTTACTAATTAACTACCATCCACCATACCCAAAGCCTCAATAGTCCAATATGCAGATGATACCACCATTATCTGTGCAGCCAACTCCCTTGACCACCTACTCTCCCTAACACAAGAATGCTTTTCCCTGGCAGAAACATGGATCACTAACCAAAACCTCATTCTAAACCCAATCAAAACTAAATTACTCCTCTTCAGACCTCACAGATCTCCACCCTCTTCATCTAACTTTTCAATCTCCTCTCATAACACTACCACTATCACACCCAGCAGTCACGCCAAACTGCTAGGCCTCGAAATTAACAATAGCCTTAAATGTGACATTCATATCTCGCAGACCATAAAAAGAGTCCACAGAAAAATGGGCCTACTGTATTGCAACAAACAGTTTCTCACCAGTCACTCTCAGTTTACCACAGCCAGGACACACCTCCTATCGACTCTACTTTACGTCTCCCCCGTGCTTACCCAAACTCCGGAAAACTGAGCTCAGCAAACTAGATAGCTGCTACAATAAAATAGCCAGATTCGCCACAGGATCACCTTCTAGAACGCACTATTGTAAAAGCCTAAAAAAACTCAACTGGCTAGAACTCCCCCTGACCCTTCAAGTCAACCAACTAGCACTTGCTCACAAAGTACTACATCATCCAGGCAACACACCAGCCCTGCAGCAACTACTCCAGCATTACACCACTACCAGATCCCTGAGATCAAGCACCCAACACCTCCTTAAGGTAAACTTTAAAAATGTGGCAGGTAGATCCGTTTATAGCCACTTCATCTCTAAAATCTGGATCTCCCTTCCAGCCCACATAATAAATAACAACTCCATCACCCAATTCAAAAAACTACTCAAAACACTCTGAATCACAGATTATGTACCTGTACTACCCCTGGATAGTAACTCATATGTCTCTGTTTCTAGCAACTAGAGTAACAGCGTATCTACTGCTTTTGTAATGTCTGCATGGGATAATAGTATTACTGAACACTGTAAAGAAACCTAAAGGACATAGCATGTCTCTCATGTGTAGAAATGAGTTATGAAGTTATCTACTTTATCTTCCTGCTGTACTTGCTGTTAAACACCTCTATAACATGTATATATTAATGTAGCCTGTGAATGTGTTAAACACCTCTGTAACATGTATATATTAATGTAGCCTGTGAATGTGTTAAACACCTCTGTAACATGTATATATTAATGTAGCCTGTGAATGTGTTAAACACCTCTGTAACATGTATATATTAATGTAGCCTGTGAATGTGTTGAACACCTCTATAACATGTATATATTAATGTAGCCTGTGAATGTGTTAAACACCTCTATAACATGTACATATTAATGTAGCCTGTGAATGTGTTAAACACCTCTATAACATGTACATATTAATGTAGCCTGTGAATGTGTTAAACACCTCTATAACATGTATATATTAATGTAGCCTGTGAATGTGTTAAACACCTCTATAACATGTACATATTAATGTAGCCTGTGAATGTGTTAAACACCTCTGTAACATGTATATATTAATGTAGCCTGTGAATGTGTTAAACACCTCTGTAACATGTATATATTAATGTAGCCTGTGAATGTGTTAAACACCTCTGTAACATGTATATATTAATGTAGCCTGTGAATGTGTTAAACACCTCTGTAACATGTATATATTAATGTAGCCTGTGAATGTGTTAAACACCTCTGTAACATGTATATATTAATGTAGCCTGTGAATGTGTTAAACACCTCTGTAACATGTATATATTAATGTAGCCTGTGAATGTGTTAAACACCTCTATAACATGTATATATTAATGTAGCCTGTGAATGTTGGCAAATACACTCTTTGGTTAACTCACTATCTTATATGTACTATACTTCTATAAGAAGTATAAAGATTGTGTACTCTATATATTGTTTAATTAACCTTTTGGTTAACATGTCTTTCTCTTGTTAGATTTTACTGCTCTGGAGCTTTTCTCCATGGGCCTCCACTGAAAATGGATATATATCCAGTTGGACTCTCCCGGTTAACAAACGTAAAATAAAATAAATAAATAAAATGTTATTCTGAGTGATTTGTTGTTTACTGAATGCCAACACAGTTTTGATAATGTTTTTAAGTTTGTGAACAATCATGTTGCTCAAGTTATTAGGAAAAAAGATAAAAAGTTGCCGAGAGATAGTAATAAATACAAAGAAGGCAGAGCTTGCCCTTTAGTAAGCAAGATGACTAGACAATATGTGAATGAAGTGAGTGGAAGAGTAAGTGCTTCTAATTTCCCACCTGATTCTGATTTTTCTGATTTTTCTGATACTGTGAACAACTATGATCATTCTGAAGTAGATGCCACCCCTTTAGGGACACACTGTGGGACCAATTCCCCTCACCTCAGGAGATCAGAAAGAATCAGAAGTCAGAGGGGAAGAGATCAAACATTAACCCCTACCAGGGCAGAACACTTAGAGGCAGGATGAACTTCAGGTGGAGGGGTTATGCATCCAGAGTGATTCAGGACAGGTAGCTGTTAATTATAACAACTCTATAATAGTTAAACAAGATGGTAAGGTACTCGTACATAAAGCTGTTCATATTTTTAAATATTCTGATTGCAACATTGATACCACCTACTTTAATCTCTTTGAAAAAGGTTTTAAATTTGTTCCAAAGAATAAAAGTAGTATCACTGAGGTGATTCTAGATTTAAAACTTTTTACAAGAAAATTGAATTTGTCCTTTCTCAAATGAAATAAAAGTATTTTCCCTGTAACATCATCTTTAAAGAAAACAAAGCACCTTTAACCCCCCCCCACTACACAAAGTTTTATACACTTTTGAGAAGGTTTACGAAAAAGACCTCTACTCTGTATATGGAGAAAAAATATACGAACTTTCATAATTTGACTCCCGAAGAATGTTCCTTGTTAGATGGTTTAAATAGGGACAAATTCATTAGAGTTATGAAACCTGATAAGGGTAGGGGGGTTACGATGGCATCACACATGGACTACGTTAATCAATAAAATTTTTAATATGCTACAGGATAACAGTGGCCACATGGTAACATCTAGGAATGAGATCAGTGTAGCCTATAGAAGTATTGATCTATTTTTAAAAGATGCCCTACTTCAAAGTATCATTACACCCAGCATTTATGATTTTTTGTACAACAAGGATCCTTTGATCCCTACAGTTTTTGGTATTCTGATGATATACAAAAATGTGTTAGACCTACCGTACAGGTCAATAATGGCAGCTCAGTGTTCAAAAACCTTCCCCTAGCAGTCTATATCGACAGAAAACTGAAATCTTTATTAAACCGCAACCTACTCATGTTATGTGACTCTTAGGATTTTTTAGTTAAAATAACCCTGACCTTTTCAAAGAGCAAACATGTGTGACCATAGACATAGTCGACTTATTTTCGTGTATTCTCCACAAAACTGGATTAGATTTTTTTGAGGAAGCACTTTTAGAACAACAACTTTTTGATATGATCGAGACACGTTTCTTGGTCATATTGAAGAACCTAGTGCTGAGTAATAATTTCCTGTATTTCGAAGGGGAGTATTATAAACAGGTTAGTGGGATGGCAATGGGTCAGCTTGCACCCCCATTTTTGCCAATTTAGTAATGTCATCATAGGAGAAAAGATTTATAATTCCAGATTTATTCCGCTATGGTCTTTCTATGCTAGATACCAGGATAACGTGTTTTATTTGGACAGGGAACCCTCTTGAAATAGAGTTATTTTTATATTATTTGATTAGTACTACAGACTTCTTGAGATTTACACACAATAAGATCCCACAGATTATACATTTTCTGGATGTTCAACTTACAGTGGAAAATAGAGTATTGACGATGAGCATATATAGGAAAGAGACATTCTCTAATTGCTATCTGCACTGTAATAGTAGCCATCCCATGCACTGTAAGAAAAATCTTGTGAAGGGCCAGTTCACTAGGGCTGCCAGAATGACTTCAGATGAGGATCTTTTTGAGAAGGAATTAGATAATTTGATCTCTATGTTTTTAGATAGAGGATGCCCATTTGATTTATTAAGGTCACTGAAGATGGAAGTTGTGGAGAACAGGGAGTTGAAATTTCAGTGTTTTTCAGGTAAATTAAACCTGTTCAAAGGAGCAAGCTTAGATAAACAGCCAAATTCTGAAAATTTTTACCACGGGATGGCCATTAACTACAATGGGCTAAGTAACAGAGTAAAAAAACATTATTTCCCAAAACTGGGCTATTTTGGAAAATGATGAAAAACGTTACCAGCATTTGGGTGATAAACCTTAAGTCTGTTTACAAAATACACAACAATATTAAGGAAGTGTTAGAAAAGGGCAAACAAACTCTAAGGACAGGTTCAACTAAATGTGGTAGGTGTAATTATTGCCAATACATGGTCAACATGAAAGAGGTTACTTTGAATAATTATTGTCGAACAAACATTACATTTAGGATAGGTGCTTGTAATTCAGTAGGGCTGGTATATCTGGCTCTCTGCAATCAGTGTATTTCTTTTTATGTGGGCAAGACAGAGTGGAAACTGGTTGAAAGAATTTATGAGCATTTGTATGAAGTAAGAAAGGCCAACCTGAAAAATGATTTATATAGACATTCTGTAACGTGATGGTTTTAAAAAAATTGTTTTTCATCCCACTTAACTGCCTTCTCCTACAACTTTTTCTCTCTGAGTCACCTCCCCTACTAACATCCCAGTCCCACTACTACTTACTCCCTACTGTCCAGTACCCATGTTCCACTCACAAATTTCACCCTCCATCTACCACATAACCATTCTATTACTGTACATCTCAACTCTCACCTCCTATCATGCTAACATTAATCATTTTCATCAAACCCTTTCTCAAACTGCTCCTTTTCACCACATGGAACCCTCCCTGCTCTTCCTAATCTCACACTCCATTTTCACTTCCTCCCCTACTCAACTATACAAACCTAAAGTCTTTGCACTCTCAATAAAGTCCCATAAGCCAAAACACAATCCTCATAGTTCCTATGTTTATACTACTAAGCCAAGCTGACCCCCCCCAAACCCCTACTTTTCGGTAGACATTCACCCCAATCCTGGCCCATCCCCACCATCCACAACTAACACCTGTCCAATCGAACACATCTCTAGCTATACTAAGTCAACAACTATTGGCAAAAAACAATAAATACCAGGAACAAAAATGCAACGAACTCCACTGTATGGTACAATAAAGGCTGTCCTCCACTTAATATATTCCAAAAATAGGCACACTGGGCGTAAACGAATACACTTTTATTCTCAAAATGAAAACATACAGATACAGAATCTGTATGTTTTCATTTTGAGAATAAAAGTGTATTCGTTTACGCCTAGTGTTCCTATTTTTGGAATATATTAAGTGGAGGACAGCCTTTATTGTACCATACAGCGGAGTTCGTTACATCTCTATCTATGCCATTAACATTCAGAGCCTACCTAAGAAAGTTACTGAACTGCATTCCTGGATCACCCGTTACTCCACTCATATCCTAACATTATCAGAAACCTGGTTAAAACCATACATTTTAAATACTGAAATACTTCCTCCTCACTAACATATATCGTCTGGACAGAACTAACAAAAAAATGGTGGTGTTGCAGTTATGTACACCAAACCCCTGACCCTCTCCCCCGTGCCTATTCCTCAGCTGAGCTTCTCATACTTAACTGTCACCTCAATCCCTCAAAAAAATTTGCCATTGCAACTATATACATACCACCTGGTAACAACATCCCCATACTTAAATCTATCATGGATCTCCCAAAACATCACCTACGAGACCATCCTTCTCGGTGACATAAATATTGATTGGCAAAAGATAGCCACCCCTTTCTCCTCCACACACACCACATACACACACAAACGTCCATGGCTTCCATCAAATTATTACTACCCATACTCATTACAACAATAATCCTAACAGCTCTACCTTAGACTGAATTCTTACCTCTGATCCTACCCTGTACCACAGCCCCAGCACCTTACCTGACTCCCTCAATGTCGAATCCTCTCTTCCTTTAATGCCAATACCTTTAATGATAGGTTAGCTTCTATTAACTGGTCTCCCCTTAAATACCTTCCCCTCAGTGATGCAGTTCTACATTTCATTTGCCCCTTTAAGAATAATTAGGGTTAAAACTGCTTACTCCCCTTGGTTCAGTAAGGATACCCTCTCTCTCATGAAAAAAGGGACAAGTATTGGAAACAATGGCTTCAAACTAATCCACAACACTTCTCCAAAAGTATAAAGAACTCTGTAACCTTTCTAAAAAACAAGTTAACAAGGACAAGAAAGGATACTATTATAATGCCCAATTTACCCAGAACTCTAACCCTAAAAAATTATGGCACTGTCTCAGCAAAATACTGTTCCCAGGTAATCCTACCACCCCCGACCATTATACAAATAATACTCCTAAGGAAACCGCCACCTTTCTCAATACTCATTTCATTTAATCTATTCAAAACCTTACCCACATTTATCCATCTGACAATACTTCACTTACCACACAAAAAACAAACACCCATTTCTCTGTTAATCCTGTTTCCACTACCTACATAAAATCCCTTCTTCTTGAACTAAAACGTTGCTCTCCTTCTACTGACAATCACCCATTCCTCTTCCTTAAACTCATAGCTCACTCCGTAGCCTATCCTGTCTCCTCCTTAATTAACCATTCCATACAAGAATCCACTGTCCCAGATTCCTGTAAATCTTCTTATACCATACCACTACACAAAGGATGTAACTCCACAGATCCTTCCAACTATAGACCCATTTCAATTCTCTGTCCACGCTCCAAAACCCTCAAAAAATGTATACATAACCAGCTTAAGTACCTAATTGATGGTGATCTCCTAACCCCTACATAACACGGCTTTAGACTAATCATAGTACCTCCACTGCCCTACTCTTCTTCACACATACTGTTGCAGAAGCCATAGACAACAACCGTCTAGTATCCTGTCTCTTTCTCGACCTTTCGATAGCATCTCTCATTCAAAGCTTATTGCCAAATTAATTGAACTCAGCCCCTCCCCCCATACTATTAGCTGGTTCCTGGTTCTCTAGCTATCTCTCAGACTCCAGTCTGTTAGATGGCAATCTACCTGTTCCCCCTTCCTACCTATCCAAATCGGTGTCCCTCAGTGCTCAGTCCTTGTCCCTTTCTTTTTCAATATCTGCACTAATACTCTGCACTCCTCCTGCACATCGTCTTCCCTCATACAATGCGCCGATGACTCCACTGTCATCTCTATCTCTGATAACATCTCTAACCTTCATTCCATCACACAACATACTTTCTCATCCGTTGAAAAATGGCTAACTGAACACCAACTTATACTTGACCCCAAAAAAACTAAGTTCCTACTTTTCCTTCCCAAATCCCTCTCTCACCACAAATCCACTTATACCATTCTCTTTCTCAGTAAAACCCCTATCACAGCTGATCCCCACACCAAACTACTTGGAACTATAATTGATGACCAGCTAAAATTCGATATTCATATAAAACAGTGTATCAAAAAAATAAACAACCAAAAACTAGGCCTTCTGTACAGAAACAAAACATTCCTAGCTCCCCAAACGAGACCTTCTCTTGCTTAAGTATTTCTCCTCCCTTTCCTTCTCTATGCCTCTCCTATACTTACCCATGTCCAGGCATCACTCCTATCCAAACTCGAACAGGCCTGTAACAGCATAGCCAGATTTGCCTGTAACCTACCATACAAATCAGATCATTGCCTTGCCCTAAACCAATTCCAATGGCTAGAATTCCCCCAGCTCTTGCTTCTCACAGCTGCAGCTCACCCACTCCCACTAAATAAATCTTAAGCCTGTCCCTCACTCTCTACATTATTATCCCACTACACTCCAGCTTGCCCACTCCATAGCTCAGACCAGAATCTTCTAGATAACTATAAACCTCACAAAAATATTGGCAAACTCATTTATAGACACACTGTCTCTCAAGCCTGGAATAGGCTACCCCCTTACACACACAACATCACAAGTACCACCTGCTTCAAATCTGAAGTTAAAAACTACCTCCTGAACTCAAAAACCTGCTCTTGCCATAATCCTCCATGAACTCAAGTACCTCTTCTTGCCATAACTTCTCCACATCTATGTTTCAACTTCTCAAAGTCTTACACGAGTTTACTCTTCCATGTAAAGAATACCCTCTAAAACCCTACACTTCACTTAACAATAAACAGTGATTTGAGACTAGAGCATGACAAACAAAGTAAATTGTTAAACTCTACTTTGCATACACATGGATTCATTTGCTACCTCTAATGTAATAATTAGGTGAGATTTGAGCATGAAAATTGAATTAAGTTGTTAAACTTTATTTTGCATTTGTACATCTACTGTATACTATACATGTCTCTGTTATCTTTATGTATCTCATTTAATTTTTTTCTCTTCTGTATGAACATTGTTAATTTCTCGTATTTTACTGTATTGTAATCCATTATACTAAAGTTTTGTATTTTTGGAGCTTTTCTTCTCTGGTCTCCACTGAAAATGGGCCAATGGCTCAGTTGGACTAACCCGGTTAACAAATGGCAAATAACTAAATAAAAATAGTATTTTAGAAGTAGTTGTACAAGATGGCAGAGGAGGAGCCTGGGAAAATAGACTGGAATACGAAGAACCCCTGTGGCAGCTTAGATTGGATGCAACACTTAAACCTGGTCTTAATGACCATATATCAGTTAATTTTGTGTTAAGAATGAGAGCAGTAAAATTATGAAGTATACATTTCATATTTTGTTTTATTTGCTAAAATGATTTTATATGGTATTTTGTGATCACAATAATGAGTAGGATTATTATTTTTACAAGGTTTTAAAATGGAATCTTCAGACTCCCTTATTTTAATTTCTGTTAATATAGTCACATAAGGTACCTTTGTATTTGGTCTTTTACTTTAAATCTTGGATTGGTTAAGGAATCTGATTAATTATTTATATTTAGGTTATTGGTTCAATTATTGTTTAATTGGGGGTAATATATAAGGAGTGAATTTTATACATCCTGTTTTTCTAATAAAGTCCAAGTGGATGGACGAAAGTACTTAACATTTTCTTTGATGTTACAATAAATTAGTTTTTTTAAACTATATTACCTCAAGCTTCTGGACAACATGGAATTTTTTTTTTGGTTCTGAACAGGACTAGGGCAAACCCTCATTAATGGAAACTATAGCAGGGGGTCTTCCAAGATTTCATCCATCTATGGGAAGTTCCTCAAGTAGAACTATTTTCCTCCATTCTAAACAATCATCTGGCAAGATTCTGTTCCAGAACTCCATGCAAGAAGACCTGAAGTACAGATACCTTTTTCCTTTCCTTGGACAGGAATGTTCACATATCCTTTTCATCCTTTCCACTGATATCCATGGTGCTTGTGAAGATTTAGAAGGAATGCCCCAAGATCATTGTGGTGACTCCCTTCTGGGCCAGGCAGCAGTGGTTCTCCCTTCTTCTGGAAATGGCCTGGGGCAATTACCATAAGCTTCCTCACACAATAGATCTACTTACTGAAGACCAGGGGTGTTTGATACACCCTGACCCCGTGAATTTCAACTGACTGACTGGATGATACGGTCTTAATTCCCTTTAGGAACCTGTTTACTGAGGGCATGCTGCAGATACTAATGGAGGCAAGAAAGCCTGCTACTAAAACATAACATATAAGCAAATGGAAAAGGTTTCCTAGTTGGTGCCAACAACATAGCCAGCACCCATTCAGGGCTAGTTCTCTCGTTTTACAATGTTTGTGAGTTACTATCCTATGGCCTTTCTTACTCCTCCATTGAGGTTCATTTATCAGCCATTTCAGTTTATCTGTCTATGGATAATCCTCTTTCAATGCTTTTCATTTCAAAATATTTTTGAAAAATGTTTTGCATAAGAGGCCTCCAAGAAAACTGGTGATCCCTCCTTGGGATCTTAATTTTCTGTTAGGGAAACTAACATTTTCTCAATTTGAACCAGCTAATCTGCTTGACTTCAGGTTCTTAACATGGAAAAAGTGCAGTTGTGTAAAACTTACCATGACGGTAGATGTCCTTGTCTTGACTGCTGCAGTATTCTTAACATATGGAATTCCCTGCTGTGGAAGCCAGATATCAGACCAGTCTGCCAAAGACTTCTGTTGCTTTAAGGTATGCCGAATGTCACCCAAACACTCCTTGAGTAGGGCATAAAGGTGACATTCAGGCCTACCATAATCAGAACTGATTGCCCCAGTAAGAACACCAGCCCAAGGAACCTAAGAGGTAATCTGTACATCCAGGAAGACAAAGGACTAGGGGGATGGAGGGAGGGAGCAAATACTGCAGCAGTGAAGGCAAGGATATCTACTGTTATGGTAAGATTTTACAGAACTGTACTATGTCCTTACACTCAATGTTGCAGTATTCTTAACAGATGGGAGAGTGCCAAAGCTCAAGAGGAAACTTGGGAGGAGGAAGGAGCAGAAGAGACCCCTAAAAAGCCATGAAGAATGGCACTAGCAAAACTAGCCCTAGCTCTAGAGATACCAACCAACTGTGTAGTACTAGCTAAAGGTATACACAGAAGTCCAGGTAGCTGCTTCAAGAATAGAATTAGAATCTAAGCCCTTGAAAAAAGCACCAGAATAAGCCACAGTTCTAGCAGAATGAGCGATAACTGAAGAAGGAAGACTCATGCCATAAAACGTGTAGCAAAAGGAAATAGCCTTAGAAATCCAAGAAGAAATAGCTTGCTTGGATACAATAAGTTTCCACAGATGCAGGATGAAAAGAAACAAATAACTGATCAGATTTTTTGTTAGTCTTAGTCTTATTCTAATAAACCCTGAGTTGCCTATGCACATCCAAAGTATGCAGCACCCTCTCACTGTCAGGTTGTGGAGAGGGGAAAAAAGTAGGCAGATAGACTGATTAAGCGATAGCTCAGTAGCCACCTTAGGCATAAAAGAAGGGTTGGTATACAAGGACATTCTGTCCTCATGAAAGTTCAAAAAAAGTGGACAAACCATAAGGGCCTACAACTCAAAGCTAACAAAAGGACAGTCATCCAGGAACAATGTTGCAAGGAAGCCAAAGCAGCATGCTCAAAAGGAGCCTGAGTCAACTTTTCCAAAACAAAATTAAGATCCCAGGGAGGAGGAACAGGCTTCCTGGGAGGTCTAATATTAAGGACGCCGTTAATAAATTGTTTCACCTCAAACCTAGAAGCTAAAGGAGGAGAAAAAGGCAGACAAGCAGATATAGCGGATAAGTGGGCCTTAATAGATGAATAGGCCAAACCAACAGTGAGCAACACACACAAATTAGAGACAACCAAAGGAACATCCACAGTAAGTGGTTCCAGGTTACTAGAGAAAAAAAAACTCTTCTGTTTAGATAAGTAGGATTTCCTAGTAGTAGGTTTCCTGGCCTCCTGCAGGACTTGCAGCACATCAACAGAAAAAAAGGTGTCTATGAGGAATAAAAATCCTATCACCCACAGTGTCAGTCAAACAGTGAACAGGTGGGGATGGATGAGAGATCCCTTGGCTTATGTGATCAGATCCACCTTGTGAGGTAACTTATAATGACTGGCCCTGGCTAGATGCAGAAGTAGAGGGAACCAGTGGTGTCACAGCCAAAAGAGAGTCACCAACTAGAGTTTGGGAATATCCTGTTGAAGTTTGAACAGGATTTTTGGAATTTATTTTATTTATTTTTATTTAACATTTGTTTACAATGAAAGTCTGACTTGGAATGAGCCAATTTTCAGCAGAGGCCCAGGGAGAAACACTCCAGATGCATGTCTTTGTTATGTGGGAGGAAACTGGAACCCCAGAGGAAACCGACATAAAAGTAGGGAGGACATGCAGACTCTGCACAGAAGGCTCCCCAGCTAAGAATTGAACCAGAGAACTTCTTGCTGTGAGGCAACAATGCAAACCTCTGCACCATGGCACCATCCAGTGATAAAATGAGAGGAAGGGGAGGGAATGCATAAAGAAACATCCTCTTCCAAGAAAATGAGAGGGTGTCCACCTTCCACACCAGAGGACCTGGGACTCTGGCACAAAACAGAGGAAGTTTTCTGTTCAGAGGGGAGGCAAAAAGATCCACTTGAGGAATACCCCACTGGTGGATAATGTCCAGAAACACATCCCTGTAAATCATATTAGTGGGACTTTGTTACAGCCGAGTGCGCCTCCAGGCATTTCTGCAGTTACCTCCTACTGCGCCTCTAGGCATCAAATAGTCCCTGTTCATATTTACATTAATAATTCCAAAACCATGCTACATACAAGGCATCAGCATATTTTATCTTGAAGCATACATGATGGCAATCACAACTGTATTGGTATGTGACCTCTGTCAAAGAGTATTTGTTAGAACTGTAAAGTGATAACTCACTGTTTTAAAGGCTCAAGCTACACCCACTGGGAGGTAAAGGCACACACCCAAAAGATGTATACTAGAGAGAATGAGGACCTGCTTAGAGTGTTTGCCACAGTCTTCTGATTGGAAAGGATATAAACTGCCTGAAGAGTCACTTGATACATGACAGCAAGATCCCTTACCAGACGTGCCAACCACAGAAGACGATCAAGATCTCATTCCTCCCTGTTTGTTGATATACCACATCACTGTGGTATTGTCTCTGAATGACTTGAGAGGCCCTGCAGAGAAAGGAGGATGAAAGGCATGAAGAGCCAGCAGAAGCACTCTCATCTCTTTAACAGTGATGTGCTCCTTCTGCTGATGAGGCGACCACAGCCCCTCTACCTTTAGGGAGCCAAATGTCACCCCCCCATCCCGTGTCTGAAGCGTCTGTGAACAATTCCTGAGAAGGAAGAGGGGGATGAAAATGGATTCCTGGATTCAGAGGCAACTGCTGAATTCACCAGTGAAGTTCCTGTCTGAGACAAGGAAGAACTACTACAAAATCTAGAGGATGTACATTTTGAAGCCACACTGACTTCAGAAACCACTGAACCTTTCTCATGTGACGTTTGTCCAGAGGGAGCATCAGAATGGTGGATTCCATGAAACCCAGAGGTCTCAGAAACTCCCTGGCAGTAATGGAAGCCAGAGAAAGGAGTGTGTCAAAGAAAGAAATGAGAATTAAGGACTTTGGAGGAGGCAGAGATGCAAACATTGGCACCATCTGAATCCTGAGAAGGAGTCAGGGAAGACTTTTTGAAGTGTATAGTGAACCCCAGGCTCTGAAGAAGGGAAATGTCAAAATGAAGATTTTGCAAAAGGTTCTCTGGAGAGGATGTCTGAAACAGCAGGTCTTCTAAGTAAGGAAAATTTGGATCCCTTGAAGCCTGCAAAAAAAGAATCACAGGAGCAGGGAATTTGGTGAGCACCCTTGGCACAGTAGACAGGCCAAAGGGCAAAGCAGAGAACTGAAAATGCCAGGAAGCAACAGAGAAATGCAAAAACGTCCTGAAAAGAGGATGGATTAGAATATGGAGATAAGCATTCTTGAGATACGGAGATACCATATAAACCTAAGGGAGCACAAGAGGAAATGGAATCTGAAGGGCCAACATCCAAAAGGAAGGCACTTTTAGAAAACTGTTTAGATGAGAGAGGTCTAGAATCTGTCTCCAAATGCCCTGTTTTCTGGGCATTAGAGAGAGTCTTGAGTAGCACCCTTTCACCCTTTGAGACACAGGCACCTCTTGAATAGTACCCTGAGTCAAAAGATTTTGAAGAACCTCTGGGGGAAAAGGGAAGTTGTTCCCAAGCAGGCTGAGGAATGCCCATAAAAGGAGGACAGGATTTCCACCTGATGAAGTACCTCTGACAAATGATAGACAGAACCCAAGAATCTCGAGTAATCTGAAGCCAAACAGGAAGAGAGAGAGAGAGAAAGGCGAAGAGAAAGAGTTATGTGGCTGGTCATGCAGCACCTGGTTTGTCCAGAAAGGAAGGCTTCAGAATCCCTGAAAGCTGAGTAGCCTTAGCAGGAGGAGCCCATTTGCCACTCTTCTTACCTTTAGTAGAAGGGCAGGATTGCCAACAAATAAAGGCAGGCTTAGCAGGGTAGTTTCTCTGAAATTTAGGCACAAGAGAAACAAACACATGTTTAAGCTCCTGTAAGACCTTACCCTTATCCTGAAGGGACTTAAACAAACCAGCAGCTGCTTCCCCAAACTAAAATTTAGAATCCAGAAGAGCATCCATCAACTTAGCTTTAATATCATCGGGTAGAGGTTGAAGCCTAAGCCAAAAATACCTCCTCATCACTGAATCAAAAACAGCAGCCCTAGAACAGGCATCTGCCACATCCTAACTACATTTAATAGAATGATGAACAACTTGAGAGGAAGTCCCTAGGAAGGAAAGAGCAGAGGTTTTACCCTCAGAGTTTGGAAAATTAATAATAATTTGACAGACCTGAGAAAGAAGACTCAACACATACCTAGACATATGAGTCTGATAAGTAATAGCCCTAAAAGCTAGCATAGCAGAAGTGTAAACCCTGTTACTCAGCCTTTCCATAGTTCTGTTGTCCATGTCAGAGGGCAATAACTTAGGCAAAGGAAGCAACTGAGATGCAGGAGTGGCAACTGGTCAACTAAGCCCCAGGGCTCCATGGCCTCCCCCCACCACCTGGTGCCCCCCCCTGTAGTCTCTACCCACCAAATAAATGCTGGAAAAGCGCCTGCATCGATCGCCGCTCTAGGGGCAGCCCTAGTTGGCCTATGCCTAAGGCCGGCTGTGCTGAGATGGCTTATCAGGGGCTACAGACACTAACAAGGGGTCAGCAGCAAGACATTTATGTAGAAAATAACAATCCTCAGGGACCCTATAAAACCTATCAGGCTTCTTGTGTGTAGGGGGCAGAGAATCAGGCACATGAGAGGCACTGGAAAAAGCATCCAGCAAAGCAGCCAAAACAGGAGGAATAGCAGCAGGTTTAGGGGAGTCCAACTGCAGAAACTCATAGTACCTCTTATGGATATAAGAGACCTGAGCACAGTCCCATTTAAAAAAAATCTGTCATCCTAGAGAGTGTGTCCCCAAAAGAAATTTCCTCAAAAGGAATATCAGGACTAATAGATTCCTCCTCCTCTGACCCATAGTCCAAAGGAGAAGGAATTTTTAAGGTGAGTGGAAGACCTAGGAGGAGCAGGAAACAAAACCCCTTGACGAGGCTTTAAGGACATTAAAGCAGTAAATAGCCCCTGAGTAAAGACCTGCCAGTCACTTTGTGGATCCCTACGAGGAGAAGAAACATGTTTAAAGTTTTTGTTTCTTTATTAAGGGAAAGTTTCCTCCAAAAAATTGAGAAGGCTCAGACCCAGGACGGCAGTCGATAACCTTAGTAGGAATGTCTTCCCAAACTAAAATCTGAGGAACTCCCCTAATCCCCTCGGAAAAAATCAACTGTGGGTCCCCCTTAATGTCCGAGATGGATACCTGCAGAGCATCTTCAGACATGTTGCCAGCCAGATCCTCATCAGCCTCCAACACAGTTACAACACAGAAATCCTACAACAAAGCTGGGCAAGTCTCCAGGTTTGTAACAACATTGGGAGAAATACCTGGCAGAGGCTGGACAGCGGAAGATTCCATTCGTATCTTTTTCTTCTTCCCTAATGGCTGACCCTCAGGGTGGGAGATTCCTTCCATTGTATCTTTAGCGAAAAGCTTAAGAAGCTGGTTCTCAAGATACAAGGAAAGGGAAGAAAGTCTACTGCGAAGGGTTTTCTGGATAAACGCCTAACAAATTGAACAAGACGTATGGTCATGAGAAGCTCCTAGGCAAAAATAACATTTATTGTGGTGGCCATTATGGGGAATCTGTCTCCCACACTGCCATTTACCCTTCCTGGATGACATTAACCTCAAGGAGCACAAAAAAAAGCAAGAAAAAAATCCCCCCAATGAAGCAAGTATGTGCAATTCCTAGAAGTCAGCAAACAGGCATAGGTAGTTACTGGAAAATGAAAATGCATTCAACTGGTGGAAAATGGACGCAGGTAAACAGACCAATGGTGAAATAATACATTCGGACTGGAGGCAAAGACATTCTGATTATGGTAGGCCTGAACGTCACCTTTATGCCCTATGCTATGCAAGGAGCACTTGGGTGATGTTTGGCATACCTTAAAGCAACAGTCTTTGGTAGACTGGCATGACATCAGGCTTTCATGGCAGGGAATCCCATAAGTTAAGAATACTGCAGCAGAGAATGAATATGACATTTGTTTTACTGATTGCTCAGACCTCCACAAGAGTTGTAAGCTTTTTTTGCTGAGGCAACCCTATCTCATTTTCCTCAGATATAGGGGTTGTTTGAGAACTATTCTTCCTTTTATGCCTTATGTGGTTTCCAAAGTTACTTTAAGCCAAACTATCCATTTCCTTGTTTTCTTTCCTAAACCAAAAAATAAGGGAGAACAGACAACTTGAGTAATATACTGGCAGAACTAAGTCTTTCAGATTTTCAGATCAGTTGTTCATTTCTTTTGAAGATAAGAAGGTACAACCTGTGTCAGAATAGACAATTTTAAAATGGTTGTCTCAGGCTATTACCTTTTCTTATACTTACAACACTAAAACTATTCCAGGCAAGGTCAAGTCTCCCTCTGTCAGGACCTTAATTTCATCTGTCATTTTTTTTTTTCAGTTTTGTTTAGAAATAGTAAGTAGTCTACCTACAGATGCACAAACTTCATGTGGGGATGTTCTTCAAGCGATAGTTACAGAAAAGGATGGGGTATTCTGAGAATAATAGCTGTGTGTGGCCAGTACACAACTGAATTACAGATAGAAGGTGACAAACTGTAGCCATTGAGTGGTCCAGTGTGATAGACTGTGGTGTACCCTATGAAGGTAACAGGTAACAAATCTGGATATTCTGTCACATACTCTCAGTTTGTACTCTCGGGAGTCAGGAATTTTGTTGGAAGCAAGAACGATGATAAATGTACATTTGTCATGACTAACCTAGTGCTATCAGTGAGGAAAGTCTCACTCTTGTATAGGATGGCAATATGTTTGGCTGGTGTTCTCACCCACAGATTAAATTTTATTTGATTATCAGTGAGGCAGTTGAGTTTTGTAGATGTAAGTTATTTGATGTCGAATTTGAAGTAATAGTATTAATTTTATGATCAAGAGAAATTATGATGGGTATGCTACATGTGGTGTAGGGGAATTAGAACTGACTTTCTTTGTAATTATTTAATTGCAGGCCTGATACTGTAAATACCATTGTCAGCTTACAGCAAGAGATTCTCCAGTTCAGTTCTCAGCTGGGGTGCCTTCTGTGTGGAGTCTGCATGCCCTCCCTGAGTTCGCATGGGTTTCGTCCAAGTGTTCAAGTTTCCTCCCACATTCCAAAGACATACAGTAGGTAGATTGGACACACTAATTTGGCCATAGGTGTGTGTGTACATGCAAGTGTGTGGTGTGGAAGAACTACCACGGCAGGACTTGCCACCTGGTGGAGTAAACCTTGGCTGTAGATGATTTTCACTGTTGAAGCGACAACCCGACCACATGTGCAAAAATAGGAAAAAAGGATTGTGGATGGATGAGAATTGCAGGCCTAATTTGTTGAGTCAGAAAGAAAAGCTGTGAAGTCATTGGCCTACTGAATTCGCTTAAGGCTTTGTCATGATTTGCTTCATAAAAAAAACAAAAGGAGGGGTCCTAATTCTGAGTTTTGGAACAGTTCAACATCAGCAGAAAGAAGAGCAGAAATCTCTGTGCTCCACTTTACACCCTGCGCCTGATTGGCTAGATAGTCTGAATGCCATCTGACGGTAGTGAGGGTTTAACTAAGATTTTTACTAGCTCCTTGCTGCAGTTATAACACAAATACTGACTGTATTTCATTTAGGGAGCTGTAGTGCTTAAACTTTTGCCAGCACTACTTTCAAGAACCAATCAGCACCTCTTTTACAGTGGCAGTCACACTCTGTAAATG
Source organism: Protopterus annectens (assembly GCF_019279795.1). Classification (NCBI taxonomy): domain Eukaryota; kingdom Metazoa; phylum Chordata; order Ceratodontiformes; family Protopteridae; genus Protopterus; species Protopterus annectens. The sequence goes on from NC_056733.1 coordinate 52,890,346, forward strand.
CAGTCGCACTGCTGACTGAATAGTATTTGCTGAAATTATTACTGGCACACCTTACAGGGATCAATCAGCACCTCTGCTGCAATGCTTGATCATGTCCTTAACAGCTTACACCCAGGGCAGCCATCCACTTCACCCCACTCTTGCTACAGCTTTGATAATTGCCATAATCTAACTTGCAGTAAGTTTACTGTACCACCCTAGGAGGACAGTGTCATTGCTGTGAGAAGGTCTAGAGCTATGCTAGCTGGTAGATATGGTGTTGTGGTCAAATGCCAAAGAAGCTGTTGGTATGCATTTTTGTAGTATTTTCAAAAGCCGTGGGAGTAGGTTGATTGGATGATGGATACTAACATAGCTGAGGCTCCCTCCTTGTGCAAGGGCACAATGAGAACTTTTTCCAGCTAGACATGATGTACCCTTCTTTGACAGAGCTCTTGAGAAATGTAGAAATTGACTGCAGTCTTCAGAAATTCTGGTGGCTAATTATCTACAGCTGTTCGCTCAAGTTTTAACTTTTATTTACATATACTTAAACTAGGTACAAGGACTGTAAGGACAGGAAATGATACGTAGCTTTTGAGATATACTAACTTCAGTGTAAGAATTTTCTGAAGCCAGTTCTTTGACAGAATTCACAGAAGTAGTAAGCAAAGTGTTCTTTAGTGTCTTTGTTCTCAAGATTTGGAATGGGTGAGTATTTGTGTGTGCCTTTGGTGAACACGTTGATATGTTTCTGAAGGAGAGTATTCCCTGTACTAGTGATGGCTGTGTGTGGACAGAATGTCATCCATTTTTAGTTAATTAAAGCCTGGAAGTTTTTTGTTTAACAGTTTTTTAAAAGGAGGAGAGCACCAACATCCTAGAAGAAAACGGTGGCGGCAAAGATGGTAAAGACCATTGAGATCCAGCTTCATATAGGCCCACTTCGATTCTAAACTCTGATTATAAAGTGTGTATGTCTATAATGGCAAAGGTGATGTCGAAATTGAGAGATATGGATCATTGTGGGTTTGTGGACAATATTAATAGAACAGTCATGATCCAGAGAGAAGCAGAATGTAAGAAAATACAACTGTTGCTGGTCGGTCTTGATGCAGAGAAAGCATTTGACAGAGTAAACTGGGAGTTTGTGTAGGGCAATGGAAACATTTACATTCCCTGATAAAATTATAAGGTTAATTAGGAGGAGGCAAAAATGAAAGTGTGTCCTCACTGTAAAGTTCTTTTTGAACACAGGAGCTAGGTAGGGATGTCCCCATTCCTCTTTGATATTACATTGTATTTAGAACCATTCACAAATAAAATAAGGGACTCATAAATTCAAGAATATAATTGGTATGGTAGTCAAGAAAAGTTGGCTTTATTTGCAGACTATATTATTTTATACCTAATAAAACCAGAATAGGACATTTCAGCACTGTGGAACATTCAGAGACAGTTTTAAGTCTTTTTGGGATACTAAATTAATGAAGATAAAACAAAGGAGATAAAGTAGCTGTAAACTATGTACCCATACACCAGTTGGTTCAGCAGTGCCCATATTTATGGGATGTGATAAAACACAGTACTTAGGAGAATGGATTAAGAAGGATTCTCTTATGGCAGCTAAGGCTATGTGGGAAGAAACTAAGTAAATGACAAGACACAAAAAACTGAGAAATCAGAAGCTCTGTTTTATGAATATGGATAGCAAGATACAAGCAGTGAAAATCTTGTTAGTCCCTTTAGTTTTATACAGAGGTCAGGCATATTTTTATCAGTCAGAGGAGAAGTTGTAGATAGCAGTTAAATAGTTCAAGGATTTTATCTGCAGGGGAAGAGTGCAAGAGTCAAGTGTGATAAGTTGATCCTTCCAACAGAACAACATGGTTTGGGATTACTTGACATGAAGGAGTATTTCAGGGCTACATAGTTAAGGCTCATATACACAGCACAAGCAGAAATTTATAATACAAAGTGGAAAGAGATGATGAAAGAGGGGCTCAAGAAACAAGGAGAGACTGGGATTTTGGATGTGGATCCTTATGGAGAATAACAGTAACCATCCAGAATATTATATTCATAAAGCAGCAGAAAGTAGTCCAAGAATTAAGCCAACACAGGGATGGACAGATATTCTGTAGATAGGGATCACTACAATTAGGGGTACAGAGAATAGGCAAGAGGGGAGCTGGAATTTACCCGAGAAAAGTGGCAAAGGATCCAGGGTATTGCGAGCAAATTATTGCTGAGGAAAATGTGATAGAATAGGAAGAGGCCATCGTTTCATTTGGACTGCAGGCTAAAGACTGCCTTCCTTATCAAGGATTGATATCAGAGTATAGGCAAAGAGAAAGAAATAGGGGATCCTAAGCGAAAGACTAGCACTGGTAGAATTTTAGTAGAATCTAGAACATAAGCTGCTGTTAAAAAGGGATATAAAATATTGCATGATAACTGCAGGAATCAATCAGAGGAAGTTAGAAAGGATTGGAAAGAGAGATTGGATAAGGAATTCATAAAGAAACAATGGGGGATATATGTATTGCTCTCAGATATGCAACAGTTTAGAAGATTTAGGATTTTTGAAGTGTTTGCCTAACTATTTTTGTACCTCAAACAGACTCCAGAGATTTTTTCCTTAGGTAGATTGCAAATACTGGAGGTGTGAAGGGGCTAGAAAGAGGTAATTGGGTACATTTTTGTTTTGGAGTATAATGAGTTGGCAGACTTTGAAAATTCATGCAGACTAGTCTGTCAGAAATGTGAGCAAATTGGTGTAACTAAGGAAATTATTTTTTGAGCTATGATACAGAATAGGAATTGCTTAGACATAGTAAAGCCTTGCTGAGTCTAATTATGGTGGCTGCCAAAAAAGCAATTACTAGAAAATGGAAATCAAAGTCTAAACCAACAGTACTAATGGAAGTAGTGAATATAGTAACAGAGATAAAACAACTGGAAGTGGAGCTGTAGACAAGAGTAGAAGCAAATTACATAAAAAAAATAGGAATTGTTGGAACAATACATGCCAAATGTTTTGGAGGAGGAATGAGGTCTAAGGGAAGACAGGAATTGAATGAGCTTTGTAATGTTTGACTGACAATGACAGGATAAATTATAAGTAATGTATAATGTTTTCAGCTGACAATATGTCAATATGTTTTGTTTTCATTTATATAAATGTATGATTGCCTATGTCATAAGTGATAATTTAATAAAGATGTTTCTTTAAAAAATGTGTCTGTGCTTTCAGCCTTCAAGACCTCAAGACTTTTAGTACATGATTTACTGTGGAATTTTGTCTTCTAGGAATTGGTGACAGTGTTGTTCTAAAGCTGCAGGGACAGAATAACAGAGGCAGTTCGAATTTTATTACTTTGTAGTGGTTATTCCTGTTCCTGGTGACTTTTTTGTGATTTTTTTTTTTTTCTGTTTTACCTCAGCTTGCCTACTTGGATTGAAGGATTGGATTCGGGGTTGGAGTTTTAGTGACATGATCAAACTTGTTGTTGTGTTCCACCTGTAGATGTGACAAAGATTGATATGTGGCATAGGAAAGCTGAAGCCATGTTGTTATAATATGGTGATGCTTCAAAGCTATGGTCTGGAAATTGTAATCTGTTTTTCGTTTTCTGCCTGCCTGCTTGTTTGGATTATATTGCTGCGCTTTATGGTGTTTGCCTACTTACTACTTTCCTGGACTGCTGAAGAAATGTTGGAGGTCTGGGGATAGATTCTGTATGGTAGCTTGACTTGTTTATTGTTTCTCTCCTGCTGTAAATTAGTAACTCTTGTTATCAATTTTTTTTCTCAATGGTACAGTTTGTACTACTGGGGCGTTTTCTTTGGTTCATTGTTACACAGTCCGTTACTTGCAAACCAAAGACTAGGAAGGAACCGGACCACAAAACTTACAAGCTTTCGTTCGTTTAACAAACACAACGAACTTCCTCAGAATAAATACAAAAACTTGAAACCCAGTCTCTCTTAATCTATCCATTTAGTTTCCTACATTCTAATAAGGCTTTTAAAATTACCCACAAAGGACCATCACCATCAAAAACAGAATCTTCACTTGTCAAACGACTCAACCTTATAATTTGTCCCTTGACAACCCCTCTTTTCATATGTTGGGGGTGAAGACTGTCCCTGTGCAGGTACTGATTGACAAAGGTAGATGCCCTGTGGATAGTACTACTGAAACTAAATCCAAAATCATAAAGCAAAATTCTAATCACTGGTGGAGCCATGGGTTCTAGAGTGGCTCCCTCTTTTGCTAATCTAGTTATGACTATGTGGGTATTGAAATTACTTGTGATACATCCTTTGGCTAAGAACATTTTATTTTGCAGGCGTTATACTGATGATTTGTTTTTGTTTTTTTTTGTGGCTAGGGAACCTTGAAAGTTTCTAGTTATTCTTGCAAGACCTGAATTGTTCAACCAGTTTTTTGAACTTTACCCTGGGAGGGTTTGGGAAAATAATAGACTTCCTGAGTATTCTTTTGGAACTACTTGATGGCAGTTTTAGTTTCAGTAGTAGTATCCATAGGAAGTCTACTTTTGTCATTCAGTACCTGCACAGGGACAGTCTTCGCCCCCAACATATGAAAAGAGGGGTTGTCAAGGGACAACTTATAAGGTTGAGTTGTTTGACCATAGAAGATTCTGTTTTTGATGGTGAGGTTAACAAACTGACTGGATTTTTTTTTTATAGCCAGGGGATATGATTTGCTTTGGTTACGTAACATTGTTGCTGAAGTTATAACTCTCAGAGACAGTTTAGCTAACCCCATTTTGAGAGGCAATTTCAGTGTAGCAAGTAGGGCGAATCAAAACAAGGTGTATGAGCTTGCCTTCCCATTGCCCATTTCAGATGGAATGGACATTATTAGGCATATTATTAAGGAAAATTGGATGGTGTTGCTTGGACATTCTGAACTGGTGAAAGTCCTGGGTAATGAAGCTTTGTTCACTTATAAAAAGGTATGTAACATAAGAAGTATACTTGAAAGTACTTCTAAGACATCATACAATGGGGTCAAAGACTCTGTTGGGACTTTTGTTTGTGGTCATTGCAGGTAATGTAGATACATCGCCAATTCAGGTTCTGTTGAGCTGAAAAAATTCAAGAAAGTTATTTGGGCAAAGGACAGGTTTACATGTGATTCTGTGAGCATTATTTATCTTGCAGTATGTAATTCTTGTACCAGTTTTTATGTTGGCAAGACCATCAGGTCACTAAGTAAAAGGATTTATGAACATGTGTTGGCAGTGAGAAACAAGGACAGAAATAATGCACTGGCATTATTACATTCTTTATTTTAGACAAAGTAGTTTGTGGTCCTTTGGTGGGTAATTTAAAGCCTTATTAGAATGTAGGGAAACTAAATGGCAGATAGCTTTAAGAGCAGACTACCATCCAGGACTAAATTAAACTATTAACATCAAGTGTTTTCTTCAGTTACAAAGGCTTTGATGTAGTGAGCCAAGCTGTTCACAAAATGGGCTTTATTTGATGAAACACTGTGTAGTAGTTTGTTATTGTTGACTATATACATTTTCATGTTTTTATACATATGCAATGTTAAAAAAATTGTAGTGTATTTTTAAATTTTCATGACATCATAGTGGCTATTTAAATAATTTATTTGAAACATTTGTCATTGGATGATTTTTTGCACATGACAAGTATTTAAAAGGTGGTTTCAAGTATTTGTATTTATTCTAATGAGGTTCGTGGTGTTTTATTAAACGAACAAAAGCTTATAAATTTTGTGGTCCCGTTCCTTCCTGGTCTTTGGTTTGCTGCTTTTTCATTTTTACTTTGTTCTTTGGAGTTGTTTAGCAGTTTAAAGTCTGTTGCATGTTATTTATTTGGTCTTGTAAAACTGATTGTATTGTGTAACAGTTCATTTTATCAGTGTGTTTATTTACATTTTATTAGTGAATATATGTAGTAGTGATTAAGCACACTGATAAAAGTTGAACTTGGTCAGTACATTTCCAGAACTCTGTGGGCTGTTACCATGAAGGCGTTGCTTTTCATAATAAAGGACTTTTATGCAAGACATTGTGGCACTCTTCCCCTGATTATATATAGCCATAACTTTGATGTAGTCAGTCTACCCTTGTTTAGTGGTAAATAGTATAGATAGTCCTAGCTGGGTATCATCTTGTTAATGCTAAGGGAGATTCAAGGGAGGTTGATGGACCTGATATACTTCCTAAGCAGTGGTGAAAGATTGCTCAAGGTTCTAAGAGGAGTGGAATTGATATGGGAGACTACTTCAACCAAAGGAAGCTTGAAAAGTGAAGACGAGTAGTCTGAATTTTAGGGCAGTTTTATGTTTGTTTAGATTGCTCATATTCTCAGAAAAGCCATTTTTTCTACATCTTACTTAGTCTTGCATGACTCCACATCACGCATGTTGGTAGATCGTCACTTAATGGCATCAGCCAATGTAGCTGTCACATTACTTTTTAATATTGTTTTCAATGACGCAAGCTTTGTCAGTTCAGAGTTTGAGTGAAGTATTATTGACTGTAGATCGCCACAGTTGAAGTGACACCTCAAACCCATGTTGAAAAATGGGGAAAAGGAGTTGCTGATGGATAGATTTGGATTAAGCCTTTGCAGCTGAATTATGGGTAACTGAAGTTATTGAAGTCACCCATACCACTTCTGATTTAACTTATGAATAGAGTCAGTGAAGAGCTTCATCATTAGGAACACACTCACTTTCTTTTTTCATGAGCGACATATTGGTAAGTCACATTTAAAAAAATTGTATTGATTGATGTTTGCATTTTTCAGAAGTGATTCACTGTTAGCTGAGTATAGATAGGGGCTCAACATCAGTTAGAAAAAAGGAGACTGTATACTGATGTAAAATAGATACTCTGTCAGAATTTTTGTGAGTCCTTCCTTTTCTGAAAATATTGTATTTCTTTAGTGAAAATGTATCATCTTTATTTGACTTCGGACAAGTTTCAGAGAGGGATAATATGTCAGGTCTATAAAGATAAAGCCAGGTGTGTAAGACATTGCACTTCCAGTATTGATATACATTAACTTTAGGCCAGCTACATTGCACCAGACATCAATTGTAGGATTGATGTTAGTGTTTGATAGATAGAATCAGGGTTAGGGTGGATTTCACCAGATGTAAGGAATGAAACTAAACATAGAATATAGGTAAAGAAAACACAGTATTTACATTTACTGAGTTATATCTTTCTTCTTTTAGAGTTAAATCAATGCAGAAGCAATTTATGTAAACATAGGAAAAGCAGACAAATTGATAATACTATTTATTATTAGCCTTCTGATAGTTTAAACATATGTTGTTGTCTTTCGGCTTTTCCCGGTTAGGGGTCGCCACAGCGAAACTCCGGTCCGCTAATGACTGGCAGTAGATTTTCAAGAACGCCGAGGTGCCAGCTCAACGTTCAACCTTCAACGAAGGCATGCCCATTTATGCATGTCTTTCGAACGCCCACCCAACCGTGGGGAGGACATGCAGACTCCACACAGAAGGCACTCTTCTCACTCCAGCCGAGAATCGAACGGGAGAACCTCTTGCTGTGAGGCAACAACGCTACCGCTGCACCACCGCAGAAGTCTGATAGTTTAAACATATAAGGAGTGTAAAGGTATTACCTTGTGTAAGATTCTAGACTAAGATGTTCGCCAATGTGTTAAAAACATTACAGTCATTTTAGGCTGATTTAAATGTAATTATTGGTTATGATGTCATTTATTTGATAAGATGGTGAGTGGATGGAGTGGTCATTCTGGATATATAAGGCATTTTGGTTTGGTGGGAGAAGAGCTACTAGGGATGAGCTGTCCAGATGTCAGCTATTTCATGTAGCTGTAGCCCCCCCCCCCCCAAAAAAAAAAGAAAAAAAAAGAGGTCTTCAGGTTTTCACTCCATGGTACAGAATTCATAAGAGTCATGACAGTTGAGTCTTAACATCTTGCTAATACCCACCTTCAGGCTGTGTACTCCCTTCCTGTAGGAGGGCTTGACCAGTCAAGCCCAAGGCAAATTTGTGGTTATAAAAAACAATGGAAGCCAAGCTGTTCAAACACCACCAGTTTAATGCTGATCAGGTATCTTGGCCATTCACCTTCTCAGGATAATTCATCATTTAAACAGTGTGTCTTAAATACAGGAAGAATGCCCAAGTAGCAATTAATTATTCTATTAATAATCAACTTGAACTAACTCGAGTTAGCTCAAAATGGAATAACAAGGATTTTGGAAAATGTGAACAGTTCATGAAATCCACAGTGTGGATACAGAAATAAAGCAAACTGAAAATAAGTCCCAATCAAAAAAATGTATTTACGTGAATATGCAGTAATAAAATAGCATGAATGAGTGCAGACAGACCTTATGTAATTGTTATGTTTTAAAGTTTTGTTTTTTATGTGTTGACAGCTTTTTAAGGATATCACTGTCATGTAAATGTCGGGAGCCATTTGAAAGTGCATAATGCTTGGAAATCCCATGGCTATCAACACACAAATGTGAAAACAAGACGTCTGAATTAAAATCACCACAGAGTAGTCCCCTTACCCCAGACTACAGCAATCTCAGAGGTCGTGTATATAAGTAGCAGGGGGGGTAGTTGTACCACCCACCACAAAACACTTATAATTACTATTGCAGTGAATTTTGAGGTTCACTGTTTTACGTGGGATTTACACATTACTATTCACATTTCTATGACACGCATTTACAAAATCTCTCTCTTATGTCATACAGCTTTATTGTCTTGTCAGATGAAGTAGACAGTGTGATAACTGTCCTTTTTAGGCCCCAAATGCATGCTAATTTGCAACCCTTTCACTGTAACTTTGTAGCTGCCACTCTGGTGTCCTAGTTTGGAGCTGTAGTATCTCTGTTTGTTTTGTGCTTAAGAACTGCCTCATGTTATGCACTAGGATGCACAACTGACCTTTGAAGTTGTGACTAACAACAACCTGTCAGAATTAGAGTTTCGCAGTTGCAGATTCTGTACCCATGAAACCACAAGTGAGAAACCCTGAAAGTTTGCCAATCTAAAGTGTTAGGAGCACAAATACAGCACTGGAAGGTGAAAGCAGTGCATCAAAACTCCATCTTTGGACTCTGCTCTCCATAAAGGAGCAATTAACACAGCAAACGGCAAAATAATGTCAACACAGCATAATACAGGGGAACGCAGGAGATGAGAATGAGATGGGTAGGATATTAAATACCACACGCAGAGTATGGATAGTGTGTAGTACAAGTAGCTCACACATGGCCCTTACATACTCCATACGTGAAAGATTCTGACCCAAACAAAGGAACATCTACAGATTCTCATTTTGTACCTCCTTGCATTAAAGGACATGCCTACTCCTAGAGACCTTCACAGAAGCGGAACTGATTGTTTTTGTGTAGATGGGATATATATATTACAATGAGAGGAGGTCAAATGGTAAAAATGACTGGTGCTGTCGAAAGGTTAGCAAGGGGGTGATGCAGAAGGAGAGGTATCATGCTGACTGTGGCACGAGGAAAGGGATTGGTGCAGCCAACAGCATGTCATCAAGTGCACAGCCATATTGTTTATGCAGGTGGACTGGACTGCATACAGGCTTCACAGTATACAGACCTTTTATATTATCTGTAAGGATGCACAAAAGTCCTTACACAAGCCATCTAGAGAGCTTACCCACATGACATCTCCCTAACATTTTAACTGTGAAGGGCTTCAGTTCTATCATGTTTCGTTTTGGGGTGGGTTTATTTCTATATATGCGGCTGATGACAAGAACAGTGTTTTTACTGTTAGTGTTCACTACATCATGTGTATGCAGGACAAGTCAAAATAAAAACAGTGTTCCACACTTAGGTGGACAGATGTATTCGCTGGATTGTTACATTTGGGGAACATAAGATGATGCTGCATTTATGCATGTCCTTCATGCCCATTAAATCTCAGTGCACATACAACATGTTGATTGAAACATTAGCTGTGGTGGCAAAGCAGGAGAGATGGCCATAACTCTGCTGTATATTTGAACATATTGTGAAATAGTAGTAATTACTTTTCCTTATCTAAGCTGTTATGGGTGTCTTTTCGAATGTTACCAATAGAGCACTATAGCCCCAACAAATCATAATAGAACAGACCCAGTATTGCTTTTATTTCTAAAATAGATTCTTGCTTTTGCATACCTTCCTTTAAGATGTAACTGAGGTGTTCAGCACACCACTGGAACTTATACCTGGTGAAACAGCTCCTGTGGTTAAATTTATTTTTTTTAATGAAAACTAAGCACCTGCTGGAGCTGGCATGGTGAGGAGAGGACTGAAGTAGCTGAGGCAGCTCACCTCTGCTCTGCAGGTGTGGTGTGGGAATGCATGCTTTGGACATATGTTCCCATGGTTGAATCCCTGGTGGACACCCACAAATTAACACTGGCTCTGAGGGGGCTGAGTTGTCCTTAGTGGTTATGTCACTTATGGAAGTGACATACCCTTCTTGATCCCCATTGCATGCTGATCCCTTGATATGTTATTAGACATGTATACTGGGAGATACAGCTGTAAAGAGAGATGAAATAAACCTAAAATAAAATAAGAGAGATGAAATAAACCTAAAATAAAATAAAAATGAAATAAATAATGCCTGCTTCATTGTTGGCCTCTCTTGGTTGGCTGTTGCCCCTGTGACAGTAAACAAATGGGTCAGTAAACTGATAGTATCTGATGGCTGGCAGGGCAGTGTGGGTAAAAACTAAAGGCAAAAAAGAAGTAGAAATTATAACCCTTCCCCCTTCATTCTAGTCGGTAACTCTCCTTTTTACAGCAGGGCTACCAGGAACACAGCGTACTATGGGTTCCTGGCATAGCTGCTTGTGTGCAGTGCCTGTTACAGTATGAATTCCAAGACTACAGACAAGTAAACAGATAAGTAGGACTGTATGAGTGATCTCAGGTAATTGTACCATGTAAGGATGTGAAGTAATCTCAGAAAAGGAGGTTTTTCCACATGGATGCTAATAATCAGTTCAGGGTCAAGCAGGAGATGCTACTGCAGACAACAATTCCCGCAGTCTGTAACCTACCACTTATTCATGTGGGTTGAGCAAAGCCAAAGTGCATGGATGTTGTAAACGTTGGTGCCTGTGCTAAAAAAGCAGCATAGTCTATGTAATGTGAGTCATATATTGCCACTGTGTCTTCTGAGTGAATATCTACTTTCTAGTGGAATTATCACTACACGGATCCTCTCCTTGATATCCTCCCACAACTGTATTAATCCTTGTTGGCCTGGCTGTCTGCAGGCAGAAAGTGATAATATTCCCCCAGTGTGCATTGGCGACCTTTGACCTTAAAGGACTTGGCTTGCATGTGCTGATTGACTATCCTGTTCATGGACCATACACTCATTTATTCACTGTACACTTCAAGGAAAACAAAATACATGCTCTGTACAACACCAGATCTAAATAGACAGACAGATACACATGCATGCATGCATTCACCCAAACATGCACACTTTTTTTTTTTCTCTAGATAAACAAACATTATGCACTTAAGTTACTCCAAAGACACACTTCTATCCTTGGACTACTCTCACTTGTAAGATCACTGCAGTTTTTATAGGTTGCATAAAAACTTTATACGTGAACAGTATAAAAACTTTATGCAACCTATGATACCATTTCATATTTTAACATTGCCAAACTTTTATTTGCCTTTGTTGTTACTCACATCTTCAACAGTTTACACATTCATTTTCACAGGTTGGGGAAGTATTCCTTTCATAGCTACAGCAGTTACTTGTCATACATTGCTCTGTCCCAGAAAATGATTGATACCATTCACGCAGTGCAGTGACATATTCTGGATTAGGTCAGAAGACTTTGCTACTACTGTGTTATGTATGGTTTTGTATCTTAGGCTTGAAGAAGCAGTGCCATAACTATGGAAGGAAAAGTGTTGCAGAGAGAGCCAAAGATAAAATGTTTTCTTGTGTAGCCAGCACTTTCACTTGCAATACTGGAATTACTTCGAGCCTTGCAGAAGCCCAGTTCTAGCAAGTACTTCATGTTGCTTGAGGGATGGGGAACAAAAAGAGGCTCATCAAATGGAACCACTAAAATAGTTAACAGAGTTGTGAAGGCTGGAAGCAGAGGTTTTGAACCAGTGAGAAGCTGGGGCTCAAGAAAATAGCTCAACTTTTCCTAGGATAGCTGCATGTGCAGACTTGTAAAATGAGCACGATTAGGAAGAAAAGCAGTTCTCTGATGATGGCTGTTCAGACTCCACTGTTTTTCATTTCACATCTTGGTTCAAGATGTGCATTTTGTATTTATGAATGAGGTAATGTACCCATGGGACAATGTGCATTTCGTATTTGTGAATGAGGTAATGTGTCCATGGGTTGAGATGCAACCATTCTGTCTCTTTGCTGATAAACTATACATTTGAGTGGCACATTTCTATAATTATTTGGCACACCAAGTTTGAGCTATAACCTTCTACTCTTTGTTCCGTTTTAACTGATTTTCTATGGTTCTGTTACACAGTTGTTATGTCATCATATTATGAAAGGTGTGTTTATTGTAACTAGCCTTCTTTGTCAACCATGACCAGTCTAGCAGCAAAAAAGCAATATTGTGATTTGAACTTGAAAGGTTTTTTTTGTCTCGGCAGCAGTCTCCTAACTCGCTTATGAGGAAGAAGCTGCACAAAGCTTCTAGTGCCTCTTCGTGTACCAAACCATCTCCCAGTGCATTTCAAAACCATCCTTGTGAGGATTATGAGGATTCTATCGCAGCTTTGTTTGAAGAATGCTGCATATAAAGAGGCATGACTGTCAGGTAAGTCAGTTCCTTTCTCTGTCATTTATCTGTCTAAATGTGGATTTGACTTTTTTTTTTTTTTTTGCACAAATGGCCAGGGGTTAGTAAGGCATATGACCTCCAAGGCAGTGGTTTCACTCTGCATTTTAAATAAGCACACAACAGTACATTGCGTAGGCAAACAAATAAATTAGATCAGGAAAAAAGTAGAAAATGCCTTTATGAGAACAGGATGCACCGTATCAGTAACACTGGCTACAGGAATTATTTAAAATCATTATCACATACATTCCAGCCATACTGTGTGGTACAGGTTTAGTTCAATCTGTCACCAAGGCTGCATGTTAAATCAACCAAGCACCCAGAAGGGCAGATTAATTAATACAAGACAAAAGATGACACACCCTGAAAAATCACAGCACAATGTTGATAAGTACACTGGTACATGAGCCTAACCAAGAACTGAAGGTACTCAAACCCTCTACATCCTCTTGACACAATTACTGATATCTCAAAACTCCGACCACTAAAAGGATGCAACTCTGACCTACTTGTAATGCATTTTAAAATTAGAAGCCTCCTTAACAAAGTTCATGAATTCCATGCCGCCATTCCCTGTACTCCCCAGATATAGCCACAATTACTGACTCCTGGCTCAAGCCACATATAAAAACTGCGGAATTACTTCCTGCTAGTTATAGCCTCATCAGAAAGGCTAGACTATCCAAACGTGGAGGTGGCATTGCTATAGTGTTTAAAGACAATGTCAATTTAGTATAACTCAACACTTCTCCACCTCACCTCCCTACAGCTGAAATTTTAACAACACTTCTAGATATTGAAACCTGAAAGTCCAGTCTCATAATAGCCATCTATCTCCCCCCTGCAAACAACCTCACGCATATTGAAGACATCCTAGAATGGGCCTTCTCCAATTTTTGTCAAGAAACTATTATACTTGGTGACTTTAACCTTGACTGGCTTACCTGTTCATCTAACTCTCCCATCAACTTTATTAACTTATATGCCTTCACCCAAAGTATTTCTCAGCCTACACACATTGACAAGGTCACCAACAGGCATTCCTTACTTGACTGGATTCTAACAAACAAATCCAATAATAGTTATGATACTGGTTGTCTCCTTGATTCTCTAAGTGACCACTACCCAACCTATCTTATCAGAAAACGTACACATAGTACCAACAATGTTACATTCCACCATGTACGTAATAAAAACAGTTTTACCCCTCTATATTCAACACACTTTATGAGAGTATGATTGGTCACCTCTAAAAATCCTTCCATTGGATCTCGCAGTAAAGTACTTTAATGCCTTCCTGCAAATACTTAACAACTTTGCTCCAATCAGGAAAATGTGTGCTAAATCCAAACAACTTCATTATTTATCTAAATAAACTATTCTTCTGCTTAAGTAAAGAGACAAAGCCTGGACTCTTTCACAAAAACAAAACTAAAATCAATTATGCCTCCCCATTAACAGCTCTGAAATCAATCCAAAAAGCAAATTAAACAACATAAAAAACTTACTTTCAAACATGTCAACTGAAGTACGAAAATAACCCCCAAATATTCTGGCAAAAAATAACCTCCTTCTTAAACGTGGAAAACCTACCACTCCAGCCCCAACAACTAACTGCCCTACAGACTGTATAGCTACTCAATTCAATACCCACTTTATCACCTCAATAACCTCATTACTTAACAATACAGTCATTTCCCCACTTTCCGTACCCCCCTGCTGATCTCAACGCTCCTCCCTTCTCTCTTAAACCAACCCAGACTAGTTATATACAAAAGTAAATTAAAACCTTGTACTCTTGCTGCAGGTCAGTTACCAGGTGATTTTTTTTTTTTAAATTTGCTGATACATCCATCTCTTACCCTATATCTATACTAATTAATCGCTGTCTCTCTGAACAGTATGTTCCTCTTCTTCGGAAAATATCCCATGTCATACTCCTTCACAAAGGAGTTCCTGCCACTGACCTTTCCATCTATAGACCTATAGCCATTCTTTCACCACTAGCCAAAATCTTACAGACATTAGATTACCTTCTTAAGAACAGCATACTTTCTAACACTCAACATGGCTTTCACCCCAAACTTAGTACTAACAAGGCTCTTATAAGTTTTACCAATACTGTAAATCACCTCATAAACAAAAAGCACCTTGTCTGTGCTACCTTCCTTGATATGTCAAAAGCCTTTGACATGGTATCTCATCAAGTACTCTTCAACAAACTTGCTTCTTTCAATTTCAGCACTGAAACCCTATGCTGGTTTTATAGTTATCTCTCTAACTGTAAGCAATCCACCTTATGGGATAATAAACTCTCTCCCCTACTACCCATTACTGTTGTGTCCCACAAGGTTCCATTCTTGGCCCACTACTTTTTATTATTTTTTATTATTTTTACTAATGATCTTTGTTCCACAGCCCAACCTGCCTTGATCATTCAGTATGCAGGTGATGCTTCCCTTATCTGCTGCGTCCCCACCTTAAATATACTCCAAGATAAAACTTAGAGTGCCTTTCATTGCATTGAAAAATACTTATCAGACCAGCAACTCATGTTAAATCCCAACAAAACCAAGCTTATGGTCTTTTCCAATTCCTCCTTAAAAAACAAGTAAGCACCTCTCTCTATCTTTTCCTCCAATGGCACAATAACTGAACCCGTAGAACAAACAAAACTTCTTGGTGTTACTCTAGACAACGGCCTGAAGTTTGATAGGCACACAGCATTAGCAATCAAAAAAGTCCTCATAAAACTTGGTACTCTTTATAGGGCTAAACCGTATCTAACTAATCATGCCAGACTTACTACAGCTAGGACTTACCTTCTATCCACCCTTCTTTATTGTTCACAAATATTCACCAACTTTCTTAAATTAGACTTGAATAACCTTGAATTTTGTTATAATAAAATAGCTAAATTCGCTGCCAACCTCCCATTAGATCACATCATTGTACTGCTCTACACCAACTAAACTGGATAGAACTCCCTAAATTACTCACTCTCAATCAGCTAATAGTTTCCCACTCTGTTATCCATAAACCAGACTACTGCCCAGCCCTATCTGACCTTGTTCAACCCTCTACTTATCTTATCTCACTCAGGTCAGCAGATAAAATATTGCTCAAAGTTATCAAAACCCATAACTTTCATGGTGATTCATTATACAGCCATTCAATAACCAAGTCTTGGAATTCTTTTCCCAAGCACCTTCTTATCCATTCCTGATACTCACAACTTCAAACAGCTTCTAACAGAATATTTTTCAAATCACTGGTTATGTTCCTGCACTTCCTCTGGCTAAGTTATTCCTACCCCGCTCTTCTGTCTCCTATTTTTCCACACTGTTAGCTCTTAGCCTATGAAACATTGCTAAATTCAGACTTGTATTTTCATTTATTACACTACTACTCTCAAAAAAACATCTGTGAGTTGATATGTTGATAAGTATGTAATTTTTATCTCTATTACAATTATATGTACATTGTCTTTTGATGATGTCATGCCTTATCATATTGTACCATGTATTATTTTATCATTAACATTTGTAACTTTACTTGTACCATGTTTATATTATTCTTTAACATTTGTAACTTCACTTGGGAGCTTTTCTCCCTGGGTCTCCACTGAAAACGGGATACTTGTCCAGTCGGACACTACCCGGTAATCAAATGTAAATAAATAATGAAATATTTTTGCCTACCTTACAGTATCCTATAGGTGTGATGCAGGCTAAGAAAAAAACTTACTTCCCCAGTGCATGCTGTAGTTAGGTAAAGAAGACAGTGAAGGTTTAAGTATGCATCGTGAAGATGCAGGTAGAGGTAAAGCTTTCATGTATTTTATGGTACACTCTAAGTGGACATAGCCATGGGCTAATGTAATTCATAAGCAAGACGTAGTTACATCCTGACTTTTTCTAATCAAGGCAAGTTCAGAGAAGATGATAATGTGGTTGAGTTTAAAACACCTGTTTATTCATTTGCACTGAAAAAGTGTGGTCATTAGGAGTCTGAATTGCTGATGTCTTTTTAACATCTTTTCCTGAAGTTATTACTTACATTAACAGGATGTTAAATTGACAATTTTAGATTTTTTTGTCTTTCATATATGTGCGTGTGTGTTTGCATTTCATTCGCTAGACAGTATATCTCAGCAGGAAAATGTATATGATTATTAAGTAGAAGGAAGGGATGTCACTGGAACTATAATTCACAGTAATTGAGGTTTAAGGACATTGGTGTCTGCACATGTACTAAAGCTGAGTTTCTTCAGAAGGCTGGGTATCCCATTAGTGTGTCACAATCATACCATGTGACACTGTAATGGAAAAGAAAGGCTGCATCAGTTAATGTTCAAGATATGGTTACATAATGTGACATAAAGAAGACAGGGTGCCTTAATCTTTCCAGAGCAGTTTACATTTAATAAATTTGTTAGCAGTTTCTAAGGTGTAAGTAAAGTGCTTTTTATCATGTTAGAATATAGTTATGGATGTGAAATAAGTGTATATCCGTCTATGTATGTGTGTGCGTGTGTGTGTGTGTGTGTGTGTATATATCTATATATATATCTATATATTTTTACATATATATCTATATATTTACACACACACACACACACACATACACACACACACACACACACACATAATGCATTATCACTTTATATGAGTGCTGACCAAGACGGATATATGCCATGGAAGTGGCTGTTGTAGGTCTTCTAGTAAAGATGTTGATGACAAAGCATTGCTTGCCTCTGTTTATTCATTATGATAATTTCTGAATAAATGTCTTATGAAGTTATGTATATTCAATGATGTCTGCTTGATGCCCATGCACTGGCCCAGTAATCAAGAAGCCTCAATCCTGACCACTGACACCAGTGAGGGGCATCCACATTGGGAAGGATAACAAATACACACACAGTAAAGAACAATTTCCCATAAGAGCACACAGAGATCACAGTCAGTCTGGGGCTGGTCTCTCCCTTTATCTCCAGTAAGACTCCCCAATGGCACAGCTATAGGGTACAGATCTCAGCCGAGTAGTCAAGCCAGAACCTCCAGTGCCCTCTCTGTCCATCCAGTCCTTCGTGTCCCTGCCCAGGTAGCTGACACACACACACACACACACACTTTGAGATATGTTTTATATACAAATAGACACACACTTTGATATATGTTTTATATACAAACACACAGACACACACTTTGAGATATGTTTTATATACAAACACACAGACACTCCTGGGAAGGCTGCCACAGGTTCTCCAGCTATGCCCCTCCTACCAGGCTATAAGGTAGAAATCACTGCCACCAACTACTCGTATCAGCTACTAAAAAGGCCCTTACCAAAGGGTGCCCAATTATTACTGTGCAATATTATTATCCAAACAGTAAGTGGACAAACAGAAGGCTTACCGGAGTGGCTTTGTACAGTATCACCAAATACATGCAAGTACTCTAGAGCTTAAATTATCTCTACACAAAACAGCCACAGTAGAAAGGTTTAAAAATATTTAGTAATAAATAATAAAAATACAAGACAAATATTCTCAGTTCAACACAGTGATCGTCAAGAAATCACAGGAAAATAAAATAATACAGTAGAATACTCTGACATAAATACAGAAAACAGCTAGACTAAATCTGACTAAATTCCTATCTAACTAAGCAATCACAGTTCTAAATAAACTTACATATAGAGCAAAGGCAGAATACTGGTGATGTTGTCAGGTTCAGACAAAATCCAAAACTACTTGACTTATCAGCTTTCTTCCAGCAGAGTACACTGTGGTTACATTTTTGAGTTCAACATTTAACACAGTTTTCTTACATTTTACGAGGACAAGCCTGTAGATTATATTCATATTTACAATTACAGAGAATTATGTACAAAATTCTATGTAGCTAGGCTGGCAGCCTTCATATATCTCCCCCCCCCCCCCCCGGAGAACTGAAGTTAGTTTTTCAAGTGACCCTTGAGAAACATTGCTTGAGAGGGTTAGGTCTGTCTGAGTATACCTTACCCCATTCCCTGTCTTGAGATCCCAACTGCATTGGCATTGCTAACCCCACTGCAGTGCTGCACTGACATATCATATGGTTGCAACCCTAGGCTCCATCTTATCAACTTGGCATTTTGCTGGCTGGCTCGGTGTAACCACATTAGGGGATTGTGATCTGTAACTACAGTGAGTTTTCTTCCATACAGATTTATTTATTTATTTTATTTTATTTATTTTACATTTGTTAACTGGGCTAGTCTAGCTGGATATATGTCCATTTTCAGTAGAGGCCCGGGGAGAAAAGCTCCACAAATAAATCAATTACAAAGAGACATATTAATAAAAAGTTGAGTACAATAAGAATATACATTTAGTAACAAGAACAACAAAATACCTAAGGCACACCAAAAAAATATAGTAGTTCAGTAGAAGCATCACAATTAAACAGCTAAAGATTATCAAAATTGTTTTCGATAATCTGTTGGAGAGAAAGAAGTAAAACAGGGATTAATGAAGAAATACAAGGGAGGAGAAGAGTGAGAAGCAATGGTCAGTAAGGAGAAGAAGTAAGAAGATGGAAAAGAGGACAGGGGAGAGAAAAAGGAGGAGTGGGTCAGAGCATAAGAGGAGAGCAACAGGGCGATAAGAAGAAAGTATATGTATAGCTAATAAGTACAGTGTATAGTTATAGTAGAGTAGGGGGAATGAAGAAGGTTAGTCAGGAGTCCTACAGGAACAAAGCCAGTGATTTTGGAAGTACAGTTTGATTTTTTGTTTGAAGAGTGGTAAGGAGGGGATAAGAGTGATATCAGTGGGTAGCTGATTCCATGTTCTGCCTACAGTATTGGTGAACAGAGAGTCACCAGCTAAGTTATGGGATTTTACAGATTTGGTCATGAGTTTAGAAGAAGATCGTAGGGAGGTAAGATTATTATAAGGGATTAAAAGTTGAGAAAGTATAGGGGTGTTATCAGGTTGGTAAAGTATCTTGTGGGCAATGGTAAGTTGTGAGATCATAAGGCAGTTTTGTAGCTCAAGCCAGCCTAGGAGTTTTAGGTTATGACAGTGATGTGTTATAAAAGGGTTACTGGTGGCAAAGCGGGCAATGCTATTGTAACAGGTTGCTAGTTTATTTAGGTTAGCCTTCTTAAGGTTAGTGAAACTAGGTGAGGCGTAAAAGAGAGTAGATATCAGATGGGAGTGGGCGATAGTAGCTCTGGTAGAAGGTGTAAGAAATGGTTTAATACTGTATAACGATCCTATTTTTTTGTTAACTGTTTTGATGATGTTATTGATGTGTTGATCAAAAGAGAGATTGTTGTCGATGGTTATACCTATCAGTTTAGTTGTCGTGTCAGGAGAGATGACAGTGGTATCATTAGACATGATGTTGAAATTTAATGGGGAGGCTCGAGTGGTAGGAGTGAAAAGGAGAAGTTTAGTTTTTTTAGCATTGAGGAGGAGGTACCGTCTAGTAAACCAAGTTTCTACAGTGTTGAAAGTAGTTTGAGTTAGAGAGAGTAGCTCTGAAGAGGTAGATGCTGAACAAATAATAGTGGAGTCGTCAGCGTATTGGATGCAGGTAGCTTGAGGGATTACAGTGTTGAGATCGTTTATGTAAAGGGAGAAGAGAAGTGGGCCGAGAATGGAGCCCTGTGGGACTCCAATAGAAATAGGCAATAAGGAAGAGATATGATTGTCCCAACGAATGGCTTGATGTCTGTTGCTAAGATAAGAAGTAAACCATTTTATACCCAGGTTATCAAATGAGAGGGATTCAAGGATGTTAATAAGGGAAGAGTGGTTCACCATGTCAAAAGCTTTAGAGAGGTCAATGAATAGAGCAGAGGTGAAAAGATTGGAGTTACGATAGTTGTTGATGGTGTCAACAAAGGAAAGGAGGGCAGTGAAGGTGCTATGGTGGGGTCTAAAGCCATGTTGACAGTTGGCTATTATGTTGTGTAAAGAGAGATACTGTATAAGTTGCTGATGGATACATTTCTCCATAATCTTAGCTAGAGGTGAGAGAAGAGCAATAGGTCTAAAGTTAGTGTAGTCAATAGAGTTACCACCTTTGTGTAGTGGGATGATATGAGAGACTTTCCATATATCTGGTATGGTTCCCTCTTGGATAGTCCTATTAATGAGTATAGATATGGGTATGCAATCTGTTTAGCAGCCTTTTGAAGAACGAGAGAGGGGAGTTTATCAGCAGAGGGGGTGCAGGGTTTCAGTTTGAGAATAAGCTTGTAGATGAAAGAGGTAGAGATAGGATGAAGAGTGAAGTTGTGGGGGGAATCAACAAGATTATTTGGAGGGTAAAAGTTATTGGCATTCAGTTGTCTAGCAAGAGATTGAATGGTTTCTATAAAAAAGAGTTAAAAGTGTTTGCAGTATGGTTAGGGGTATCTGGGTCTGCGTTTATGGGGGAGGGAGTTTTAGCTGTTCCAGGTGAAAGGAGTTTCTTGATTGAAGTCCAGAATTGTTTGGGTTTATTTAAATGGGTTTGTTGAAGTTCACAGTAGTAGTTTTTTTTGTCAGAGATTATAGCTTTTTTTGTAAGATTTCTAAGTTGGCAAAAATGAAGAAAATCAGAGCTGATTCTATGGTATCTCCATTTGGCCCAAATTTTATTTTTAGTATGAATTAATTTCTTTGTTTCCTTTGAGAGCCATGGGGCTATATTAGACTTCATTCTAATAGAGCGTTCAGGGGCATGTTTATCCAAAATGGAAAGGAAGGTTGAGTTAAAGAATGAAACTGCTTCATTAAGAGGAAGTGATTTCAAGAGGTTCCAGTTGCATGTTTTGAGATCATTTTGAAATAAGTCACTTTTAAAGTGTTTGGTCGAGCGTATTATGGATAAGGCTGAAGTTTCTGCAGTGCCCACAATATGGCTAGACATTCCTTTTCTACAGCTGCATAGCATCCCTCCCTGGGTTGGAGCCTACGACTGAGATAAACCACTGGGTGATCTTCTCCCTTTGAAGAAATCTGGCTAAATACAGCCACCACCCCATGGTTCGAAACATTCACCTGCACAACAAATTCTTTGCTGTAATCTGAACTGTCTAGCACAGGGGGTACTCCCAAAGCTTCTTTAAGCTTCTGGAAGGCCTGCTTATATGCTGGGGTCCACACTACCTTATCTGGCCTGCTCTTCCTTGTAAGGTCTATGAGAGGAGCAGCTATGGTACTATAACTGGGGACAAACTTTCTGTTGTACCCCTGCTATGCCTAAGAATGCCCTCACTTGCTTTTTGGTAACAGGTGCAGGCCATGCCTGAGTGGCTTCCACTTTGGCAGGTTCTGGCCTGATCTTACCACTCCCCACTCTATGTCCCAGGTAGGAGACTTCTGCCATACCCACCTGACAGTTACTCGGCTAAATGGTCAATCCTGCCCCCTGTAGTCTGTCCAGCACCTCCCTGACATGTTGAAGGTGCTGTTGCCAGGAATGGCTGTAGATGTCAATATCATCTAGGTAAGCAAGGGCACACCCTCTTGCTTCTGCTAGGGTATGATCTTCCAGCCTCTGGAAAGTTGCTGGGGCATTTTTCATCCCAAAGGGCATCTTTGTGATCCCATACAAGCTAAACGGAGTCACAAAGGCTGACCTCTCTTTAGCACTGGCAGTCAAGAGCACCTGCCAGTAACCCTTGGTAAGATCAATGGTGGTAAGATTCTTAGCCCCACCCAGCTACTCTAGGGCCTTATCTGTCCTAGGCATGGAGTAAGCATCTGAGTCTGTGTGACTATTTAATTTCCTGTAGTCCACACAGAACCTGGTGCTGCCATCCTACTTTGGCACCAGCACCACTGGGAATGCCCAGGGACTATTGGACTCTTGAATTACCCCTAGTTCCAACATCTACTGTAACTCCTTCCTCAGAGTCTGTTTAAGTCTCTCAGGCACCCTGTAAGGAGCCTGCCAAATAGGCCTTTGGGGTCCTGTATCCACCTGGTGCTGCACCAGGTAGGTGCACCCAGGTTTCCAGTGAACATATCCCCAAACTCCTGTAACACTGCTTGGATTTCTCAAACCTGGGTAGGAGATAGCTGCTGGGACATTGCTACCCCTTCCATTGAGGTGTCAGTCCGAGTCTCAGTAAGGAGATCCATCACCAAATCTCCCTCGGACTCCTCCTGCAGTCCACTGCAAATAGTCAGCACAAGGGCCTCCCTATCATGGTAAGGTTTCTTCATGTTAACATGGTACAGTTTGTGCTCCTGCCTGCTGCCTAGCAGTTCCACCATGTAGTTAACATCACTTATATTTATTACCACCTTGTAGGGTCCCTCCTTGTTGTGTCTGACAGGAATGAGAACCATTACCTGCTGCCCTACAGCATACTCTCTAGATCGAGCATTCCTTTCATACCAGAACTTTTCTGCTGTTGGGATTCTGCCAGGTTTTCCTGAGCCAAGCCCATGAGTTCCCTGAGCCTTATCCTGAGGTTTAGGACATATGCCACAACAGACTCCTTGTGAGATTCACACTCACCTTCCCACTCATCACAAATTAAATCTAGAGGTCCCCTCACCCAATGCCCATACAGCAACTCAAAGGGTGAAAAACCTGTGGATTCCTGGGGCACCTCTCTGTAAGCAAACAACAGATGGGGTAAATATTTGTCCCACTCCCTTTTAAACTGGTCTGCAAATGCCTGTAGCATGGACTTGATTGTAGAACTTAACCTCTTAACAAGACCATTAATCTGGGGATGGTAGGGGTGGTCTTCAGGTGCTTCACTCCAGAGTACTTCCACAGACAAGCCAGGAGGTCTGACATGAAATTGGCATCTCAGTCAGTCAGTATTTCTTTTGGGAACCTACCCTTCTGAAAATCTCTAACAAAACATTTGTCACCTTTTCTGCCTCAGTGAAGGACAGAGCCACTGCCTCAGATTATCTTGTAGCATAATCTACTACCACAAGGATATACTTTTTCCCTATGGAACTTGGGGTACTCAGAGGCCCCACAATATCCATAGCTACCTTCTGAAATGGCTCCTTAATCACAGACAAAGGCATCAAAGGAGCTCTCACCTTGTCTCCTGCCTGGTCTATCTTTTGGCACTGCTCCCAGGTCCTGCAGTACCCTGTTACATCTTTGGAAATTCAAGGCCAATAGAAGTTCTGCATAATACATCTCTTTGTGCGTTTTATGTCCATACCACCTGCTAAGGGAATATCATGGGCTATGGCTAGAAGCACCAGATGGTAGGCTCTAGACACTACCAACTGTTGTATCCTCTCACCTTCTAGCCCTCCCTCAGGGGTTTACTCTCTATACAGTAACCCTTTGTCCCAGTATACACATCCCCCCTTCCCTTGCGAATCAGGTGCCTCACAAGCTACATGTCTCAGGCCTTGTAATGTAGGGTCTGAAATCTGAGCCTGTCTTATCTCTCTCTTTGTAACCCTTCCGAGCTCCCCTTCCACAGGAAGTCTGGCATCCTCTGACAGAGGTGCCTCACTGTCAGCCCTGGGTACTACTACTCACCTCTACTTTTGCAGGCACTCTCTCCAAAGGAACATCAGTACCCACAAGCAGCTGCGGCTCACATTCAGTCTCACTGCTACAGAGTAGATCCCTCCCTGAAGTAACCACCTCACCAGTCCTGGCTGCAAGTATATGGTCTGTCTGGGTCTTCCCCAGGCTGCCAGACCCACATGCTTATCTTCTAGCCTGACTAGGTGTAACTGCATAACCACATGATACTGCCTCATCCAAATCCTTCCCTATCAGGACATCTGCAGGATGGTAGTTTGGTACCCTTGTTATCTTGAGAAGTCTTACTATTGGCATTTTGTCTTTCCCACTTACTGGCTTTATCACCTTTTGTTCCCTCCATGGCCTCCGTGGACATCTGTATGCTACATGGCCCCACTGGTTGCATTCAAAACATTTAACCCTAGGTCCTGGATGTGTACCTGGACTAGTGGCTTCCCCTGCTACTGATAGATTCTGTTGGGGCAGATTGGGCTGCCCACCATGGGTTCCTTTAGACCCATGAGCAGTACTGGAGGGTCTCTTTCCTGTGCATGGATGCCCTGCTTGCTAGGTATAGATGTTCATCATGTTTCACTGTTGCAGTCATTACAATTGGGTTATCCTGCTGGCAGGCTACCCGCAGTCGGCCCGAGTTCTAAAGTCTAGGTCCGGCATTGGTTGCTGTTGCCTCCTCCCTGACGTCAGTGCGCCAAGGGTATAAAAGATGCAGCCGACACCATTTTCTTCAGTCTTTCTTGCTGCGCGGTGCCCGAAGCAAAAGCAGTTCACAAGTGCCAGTCGGCCGACTCCTGAGATTTTCAAATTTGAATTTCAGATCCGAAGTCTTCATTAAAGCTAAGTACCCTGTTGGGGAAACTTTTTTCTTGCTCCTGACCGATGTCAGAAAAAGTTAATAATTGTATGTCTTGTGGGAAGCAAATACCTCATAAGGATTTTCATTCTTACTGTATTCCTTGCCTAGGCCCTGACCACGACGTTGCTAGTTGTCGGTTTTGTGCTAGATTTAACCAACGCACTATTAAGCGTTGCTACGATTTTGCATTTCATTACTTTGGCAGAAGATTCAATTATATAATGCTGTCGGAACAGCCGACTACCGGAGTTTATAAAAAGCGCAAAAAAAAAGAAAAGGACAGGCATCCGAGGTCCAAAACCGATGACGAGGCTTCCGCTAGGCCTATTGTCAGTTCGCCGGTTCTCAGTGAGGCGCTTTCGCAGCCCCTGACGCCTGCTACCTCAGAGCCACAGGCCGCTTCCGACTCCCACATGGAGCTGACTAGGCCGCTGGAAACACAAGGTATTGGACACTCGGAAACTATTCCCTCAGATGGGTCCAGAGCCACTGAGCAGGCATCGGCTTCTGAGGGTGTTTTCAGGCCTACACAGTTATATGTGAAACCAACTTCAGCTTCAAAGGCAAAGACCAAAGCAGCTCTAAAGACAAAGAAACAAGTACAGCATTCTCTTGGACAGGCCACCATGCCTAAAAAACAGATGCTTAAAATGGCCGAAGACCTAATTACTTTGATCAGGGGTTTCAAAACCCCTCCTGATAAGAGGCCTAGGCAAGAGATAGAATATGAATCTTCAGATCAGGTTTCCATGTCCTCTGATTCCTCTTCTGAACAGGAATATTCTCTTCCTCTCTATGAGGATTCTGTTGCTGAAGAATCTATCTCTTCAGCCTCTCCTCCTGAGGATTATTCTTTTGGGGAGACCCTGCATACTATGAGGGAGCATTTCCACTGGGAGAGCCAAGATTACTCAGAATCGAAGAAAAGGCTCAGAGATTCCTTTTATTACCTCAGCACAGGCCCCTTGCTATCCCTCCTATATTAGACATTGTAGATGATGTATTTTCAGAGTCCGGCCTGTCTCCTGACTCTTTACCACCAGCTCCTGTTAAGCCAGACAGATACTACAGGGTTCCTGATTCACATACATTTCTTTGTAAAAACCCTGCTGCTGACCCAGAAAGTATCTCTCAGAGTCCCAAAGGGGTCAAGGCTTCCACTGCAAAAAACCCTATCCCCTCTGATAGGGATTCAAGGGCCCTGGACAGATGGGGGAAAAGTTTTATACTTTTGCTACCTTGGCTGTAAGAGCTTTAAATTGCCAGTTTCATATGCTTAAATATCAGCAATATCTTATGTCACTGCTTAAACAGAAAATGTTGACAAATTCAGAATGTGCAGAAAACAAAGAAATGCAGGATTTATTGCATGCAGCTGAACAAGTAGGAAAGCATACTTTGCAATGTGGTTTTGATTCTCTAGAGGCCTCCTGCAGGGCCGCTATTACAGGTTCTGTCATTAGGAGGCATGCTTGGTTAAAAGAACAGAATCTGCCTGATCATGTTAAAGCAAAACTATTAGATGCTCCATTACAGCATGATACCTTGTTTGGTGTTAAAGCAGAAGAGGTGTTGAAGAAAATGGATGACAAAGCTAAATCTATGCAAACATTCAAGGATTTCTTGCAGGTACAGCGTCCCAGATTTAGCAGGAACTGGCCTACAAAGAATTGGTCCTTTCCAGTGTCAGACAGGCCACAAAGAGGCAGATACAGACGCCCCAGAGGCAGATGAGGCCTAAACAATGGGGTGCTTCTACCTTCAAAAGCGGAATGGAAAAATCACAGCCATACAGGAAACAGTCTCAATGACTTTCTCCTGCCAGCACCAAGCACTTATCTTCTGGCAGCCCCGTTGGGAGGAAAACTAGCACCTTTTTCACAAAATTGGCACATGATCACCCAGGACAAATGAGTCTTAAATATCATATCACAAGGCTACAGGTTCCACTTTCACACCCTGCCAAGGCCAAACGGTATGCCAGACCTGCCACGCAATCAATGAGCAGAGGCACAAAAACAAGTTTCATCCCTCATGGACATGATAGCCATTCAGCTAGTACCACAGCAAGAGCAGGGACTAGGATTCTACTCAAGGATATTCTTGGTGCCCAGAAAGGACAAAGCCTGGTGACCAATACTGGACCTGTCTATCCTAAACACATTCTTGGATATTCCAAAATTCAAAATGTTAACTCTGCAGCAGCTTCTGCCCATGCTGGGCAAGAAGGCTTGGCTTGTGACTTTAGACCTAAAAGAGGCATACCTGCATGTCAAAATCAGACAATCATGCAGACGATACCTAAGATTTATAGCTGGCTCAATGCACTACCAATTCTCTGCACTGCCCTTTGGCTTATCTACTGCGCCCAGGTTCTTCACAAAATGCCTGGCACCAGTAATTGCATTTTGCAGACAAAGAGGAATACAAATATATCCTTACTTAGACGACTGCCTTATTCAAGCAGAGAACAAAGACATTCTACTACAGCATCTGGCGTTTGTAAAAAGATTGCTAACAGGTCTAGGGTACATAGTAAACGAAAAGAAATCAAAACTCGTACCCTCTCAAGAGATAATATTCCTGGGTGCAAGCTTAAATACAACTGCCCAGATGGCTTATCTCACGCCAGACAAACACAGACAACTGACTACTTATTTCAAAATGTTGGCAAAAAAGACCCAGTTATCTGCAAGAAAAATTCTGCAGGACTTGGGTTTCATGGCATCCTGCATTCTGCTAATTCCATATGCAAGACTGCATATGAGGAAACTACAATGGTATCTAAAAAGTGTTTGGACTCAACATTGCCACAGCCTGGAAACAATAATTATCCTCATTCCCTGCCTGCAACAGGAGTTTCGATGGTGTGCAAAAGCCTGTCACCACAACACGGGACAGCCATTCACCTTACCCACAGCCAGGCAGACATTGACAACAGATGCATCAGATTATGCCTGGGGGGCCCATATGGCAGGAAGATGTATTCAGGGCACATGATCCACAAGTCAAATGCATCTACATATCAATCAAAAAGAGATGCTAGCTGTTCAGAATGCCCTGACAGCCTTCAAGGATCTACTTCATCCAGGACAACTACTGATAAAGATAAAGATGGACAATACTACAGTCATGTGGTACATAAACAAGCAGGGAGAAACACATTCCTACTCCCTCTGCAGGATAGCCATGAACTTGTGGGACACAGCATTGACTTACCAAGTACATCTTCAAGCACAATTCCTGCCAGGAAGGACAAATACTCTGGCAGACAAACTAAGCAGAAACCTAATGGATCCCCACGAGTGGAAATTGGATCCACAAGTCTTCAGCATGATAACAAGGACCTGGGGATGCCCGGACATAGACCTATTTGCCTCCCCTCACAACTACCAACTACAGAGATTCTGCACAAGGACTTATCACAAGCATGGAAAGTGGATGCTCTATCTTTCAGCTGGAAAAAATCTAACAGTATATGTCTTTCCTCCTTTGCCTCTCCTCCCCAAGGTACTCCTCAAGGTCAGACAAGAGAAACCAAAAATGATACTGATTGCCCCAGACTGGCCCCACCAGCACTGGTACCCAATCCTAAAGAGCTTGTCTCAATGCCCGGCTTGAGCATTACCTCAAATTCCTCACTTATTGACCCAACAAGACAGTCAGATACTGCACAGCCAACTCAGGACCTTAAACCTGGCAGCATGGCGGATAATGTAGCCATTCAAGACACACCTCTCTCTAAAGCAGGGATGGATTTTATTTTGGAGGCCAGGAGGCCTAGCACCAGAAACTGTTATGCAGAAAAATGGAAGAGTTTCTGTGCTTGGTACCATGCACAAGGTATTGACATGATTGTTCCAAATATTCCTCAGATTTTGCAATACTTAACTGAGATGCTTGATAAAGGCCTTTCCTTTTCATCAATTAAAATTCATGCCTCTGCCATTTCAGCTCATTACAATACAGAACCACCTATTTTTTCTCATCCATTACTAAGGCAGTACCTCAGAGGGGCCAAAAACATAAGACCTCCAAGGAGAGCAGCAATACCTGCATGGGACCTCAACTGTGTCTTGGAAAAACTCACACTGCCTCCATTTGAGCCAGCCTCTGCAGCTGATATAAAATTCTTATCCTGGAAAACAGCTCTGCTCCTAGCAATAACCTCTGCTAGACGAGTCTCAGAGTTACAGGCACTCATGGCTGTGGAACATTTTATCATTTTCCATCCTGACAGGGTTTCTCTGAGGACAAACCCTACATTTATGCCTAAGGTAACGTCCAGTTTGGCCCTTAACCAAACAATTAATTTGACTACCTTTTATCCAAACCCACAGAATAAGGGTGAGAGAATTCTGCATTCTTTGGACATTCACAGGCAGCTACGCTTCTACTTGGACAGAACCAAAGCTTTCAGAAAGACTGAACAACTTCTAGTGGCATATGCTGCAGGATCACAAGGAAAGCCTATCTCAAAGCAGACTATTTCAAAGTGGATAGGCCACTGAATTCGTTTCTGCTATTCACAGCATGGCAAATCAGTGCCTAAGGGTGTAAGGCCATATTCAATGAGAGCAGCAGCCACTTCAGCAGCCTTCCTTAGAGGAGTACCAACCAAAGACATCTTAGAGGCTGCAACTTGGAGTTCAGTGCATACTTTTACAAAGCACTATCACTTACCTCTCTACTCTAAGTCCAGGGCAGGCTTTGCCACTGCAGTTCTGCAGGGCCTGATAGCCTCTCCTAATCCTATTTAGCACCAGCCTCCCAACCTTAGCTTTGGGATTCAACCCAGTTGTAATGACTGCAACAGTGAAACACGATGAACATAGTGCAGTTGTGTACCTACCATAAATGTAGATGTTCGAGTGTATTCACTGTTGCAGTCCAGGTTACCCCCCGACCATCCCCCTTTTTCTTTGCTGGGACTTATCTGTACTTCTCTATTCTATACAACCTATGTGGTGTATTTGCTTGTAAATGAAGGAAAAGCTGTTTTTTGTGCATGCATGCTTATTGGCATAATTTAGCCTACAATATTAGGGGCACCTGACATCTGGGGCAAGAAAAACTGAAGAAAATGGCGTCGGCTGCATCTTTTATACCCCTGGAGCACTGACGTCAGGGAGGAGGCAACAGCAACCAATGCCGGACCTAGACTTTGGAACTCGGGCCGACTGCGGATAGCCTGCCAGCAGGATAACCCAATTGTAATGACTGCAACAGTGAATACACTTGAATATCTACATTTATGGTAGGTACACAACTGTACTGTCTCCCTTCTTCCCCTATTCATCGGAAGTAGCACACTGTCTATCAGTTAACTAGATCCTCATGTCCTCAGGCAAAGTGCTAAGGGCTTGTTCCCTCACCAAAAGGTCTGCCAACCCTTCAAAAGTGGTGACCTGACATCCACTCACCCAACTATGAAAATAAGTGCTTAGTTCAGCAACATATTCACACACACGTTCTTCTGCCTTGCATCTATGCTCACAAAATGTTTTCCTATAATTTTCAGGTGTTAGCTTAAAAAAGTCTAATAAACAATTCTTTACAGCGTTATAGTTAAAACAGTCAATGTCAGATAATTTGGAAAGTACAATTTCAGCTTTGCAATGGAGTAAGGGGGTGAGGAACTGTACCTAGAGCCATTGGTCAACATCATACTGTTTGCATACCCTCTCAAACATATGAATGAAACTATCAAAATTATCCTCCTCTGTAAACTGCGGAAGATAGTATAGATTCTGTCATGAAATTAGTTCAGATTCTGTTACAGACTATAGGATTATATTTAAATTTGGATAAATGTAAAGGTTTTGGATTTACTAAACAATATCACCTTATTCCTTTTTGTGCTGATGAAATTAAAATTTTAAGAGTTGTTTTCGGGAATAAATCTATTTTTATTCAGCATGCTTCTACATGATGTTAAACTTTTGTTAGAAGAGTGGGTATGTTTTAAATTGTCCTTTCTTAGAAAAATCTCTGTTTTAAATACTACTGCATTAGGAAAGCTGGTGTATTTGGATGTGTTCTTCCTTTCCCTAAGATTAGAGAAAAAGAATTGTTGGATTTATATTTTCTTTTCTTTTGGGATAATAGGTTAAATCCTATTGAGGAATACAACATGTTGCCAGATTCCAGATGGAATGATGCGTTTATTTCATCGTATTGTCTTTTTTTTTGTCTTCTTTACATTCGTTTTCTATTCTTCACAATTCTGAAGAGCAACAATGCATGTCTGGCTAGTTTTTTATTATGGGATAAATATAAACGCTGAAGTCTCTGACTGAAGTCTGTCCATAATTTGACTCCACAACTGGATCTCCTTCCTCAACATTCAGTAAGCTAACTAGTTTTTCATCTAGTAAGCCATTTGAAGCTATTTCTGTAATCTGTACTTCACTTCACTTGAAGTTTCAAGAACAAAATGAGTATCTCTTTCACTATTATCCATGCTGCAACCACCCTTCACCCTGTTGCAAAGCTTCCACCTACATAAGGAATAGGGTAAGTTCCCTGGTGCCATGGCCAAATTTCCCCATGTCAATATAAATACCACCTCTGGTCTACCCTAAAAAGAGGACACCAGCCTGGTGGGCTAACCTGATACAGGAATGCTTTCAAACTGTTTAAATACTTACCCACATTTATAGTTAGATTTGCCTATATACTCCTCTTATACTCGCTGTGCTCATCATGTGACACAGACCTTCTATCAGTGATGGTGATGTTTTACCTCACAGTTACAGAGACATTAAATATGATATATAATATAATATAATTTAGTATAATAATAATATACAGTAATATACTTTATAATATAGATGCCAAGAAAGTGCTTTTGGCATGGAGTTTACAAGTGATTATGTCATTTCTTGCTTGAGGCATCCACAGCAAGCCCCATTCATTACTAAGAGAAGTACAGTCCTCATCACATTTAAAATGAATTAACTAAAAATCATTGCACTTGATCTGATTATGTGTTTGGGTGTTAAAATGAGTGTATTTATTATATATGTCTCTGCAGTTTACAGCTGTTTTGTCGATACACTTTGGTCAACAAAGCAACTGATTGATATTTGTGAGAGATCACTACATTAGCACGGTCAGGGAATATGAACTTTCCCCGCTATTGTACGATCTTGGAGTTGGAATATATAATTATCAGGACAGTGTGGGGGTGCACGGTGCCTTGTCCCATGCAAAAACATTGTTTTTTAGTTTCTTACTTTGAAGTTATGTCTCAGAGCATGTGCAGCTTAGTGTTAACTTTTTTCTCTCTCCACTTTACAGACAACATAACATTATAATATGCAGCCCACATATGTGGAGCATTACATTCTCTTGCTGGTTGGTCCTAAATTTGCAGATACAATATATAATTTAATTTAGTCCTGCTGTAATATTTTTACAGCAGACACAAATCAGAACAAGGAGTTGCAATGTAACCCCTCCATCTTGAGAATTCAGCACTAACCAAGTCATCTTATTCCCCCATCAAAACTGTGTCTTCCGAACGTGCTTTACTACTGCTTTGTAACATGCATACCTTCTTATGCCAGTAGCCACCCAACTTGTCAGTTTATCCCCTCTCTAGTGTTTGACTCATTTGATTTGTCTGTAACCTCTCACATAATCAAAAGATGTGGTCCGAGTCCTCGACCTGTCCTTTTCTGCACCTCCAACACAGTGAATTCACATCTGGGAAATTTTTATGTAGCATTTCTGTGTGTAGAAGTATTTATGAAGGTACTTCCATGCAAAGATTCTAAACTTCCATAACCTGTTTGCAATGTTGACATTTGGATGTTCAGATATTTGTAAGTATATCCATATACATATCACAAAGGTGGCATGCACACATACACACACACACATACTGTATGTGTGTGTGTGTGTGTGTGTGTGTGTGTGTGTGTGTGTGTGTGTGTGTGTGTGTGTGTGTGTGTGTGTGTGTGTGTGTGTGTGTGTGTTTGTTAGTAATGCCTGCTTGTATTGATTTTTATTATCCAGTTCTTCTTATAAGAGATGCCATTCCCTGGCAGTTTTTGTCTGCTTCAGTCTTATGGCCAGAGTATTTACCAATTAATTTTATGCTGTACTACAGGGTCTCATGCAAGCCTCCTATATCTTTTCTTATACTGTCTCAAAGCTCATGTCCTATTGCTACTCCTTTATCATTTGTCAGTCTTAGAGCTAGAAATATGCTGTGGTGACTATATCCAAGTCCCATTTGTCACTTGCCGAGGCTTCAGCTATTTCTGTTTTGTTTCTTTTGCTATCAAGTGCTAAATTCTGTAGCACTTGTATTTTCTTTGCAGTCTGTTCTGCTTTTTTATCTTCTTGCTGTCTCCTTCCAATTCCTGTCTACGGACTTTTCCATTTTCCTCTTCCAGTCTAAGCTCTGTATAAATATGGACAGTTTAGTATAGTCCGTCATCTAGCATAACCAGGGAGGCTGGAGGAAACCATTATGTATAGAACAAACCCATACAGACTCTACAACAGACCATGACTGGAAGTCACATTTCAGCTCCAGTGCCTGGAGTTATGACACAGAAACTTTAACATTTAAGCATTGTGTTTTAATACTCCTTTTCACTCTGGATTGGAATAAGGCTGTTGTATTTATTGCTAAACTGAGCATGCCTATTGCATTGCGTTTCTCTGTATGCTCTGCCTTTCCCGCCATTTTCTTGTTAAGCTTATGCCCTTCTGTCTTGTTCACTCTTTTTGACCAGACAGTGTACTGTATTTTGTTTTACTTGTAGGCTTACTGACAATAGACACTAGTATCACTTCTGAGGATGCTAACTTGCATACCTGCTCCTGGCAGTTCTTTCCTACCTCCTTATCCCTCTCCTGAGCTGCCAGAGCCACCTCATTAGGTAGGTCATTTGTACTCGTATCAGTAACTGCATGTGAGAGCTTATTCCATTTTTGCAGGCTTCCTAGCATTCAAGGTTGATGCTTTCCAACTTCAGCCAAAGTGTGTACGTTATCACAACTTTGTTAGGTAGAGGTTTCCTTAATCACCTCTTAGTATTCCTTCTGCTCTAGTCTGCAGTCATAAATTCACCATTCACTTTGCCCTGAACCTTTAGAGCTGCAGACCTCTTTGTCTTACTCTGCTTGTACTTACTAGGTACCCCCTTTACCCCCCAACTCCCTAAGGTTGGTCTACTTGCCACCACTTGCTCCCCATATTCCTTACCTTAGGTTTGTCTGTTACCTTTTTGGCTGTTTTTGCTTTATTTTCCTTGGCCCCTTCCCTGGGTATGTCAGTCTTTCTCCATTATTCTCACAGCTTTTTCCAGCATCATCGCCTCCATTTTTTCCGCTCTGCATTCATCCTTCCTTATGCTGTATTCTGTCTGCGCATTGACTGCTTGATCTGACCTTCCTCATGCTTTGACATCTTTCAAGATCTGTGGCCTTCTGGATGTCCCTTCCTCCCTCTCTCTTTCCTTTCAGGGTTGCTTGCTTAGGGTGCCCTTCGTCTTTTGCCCATTACACAAAATCCCCATTCCCCTCATTATTTTTACTCAGGACCTGATATTTGTTATTCCTTCCTTTAGTTATTACATTTTGGTAACCGTGTAAGTGAACTGGCCAACAGAACCCATTGAGCAGAAATGATGGCGTCAAAATAATACAATCTGAGTACCACATGAAGTGTTTATATAGAAGCAAATAATTACAGAGATTATTACAGGAAGGTTTGAACAAATGAAATGACATGATTGTATAATAGTCTGAAAAAAACATTTCCAGTGAGTAATTTGAAGAGCAGTGTTTACACTGAGAGCAATGAGACAACATAGTAATGGTTGAGTCAGTAGCAGTCATGATACAAGTATCCATTTAGCAAATGTACATTCACAGAACACATCTAACAATGCAGAGGCAAAGAGTATAGTCAGTGTGTGCAGCACTGAATCAAGGTCTTTCCAGCACTTTCCTTTATAGCAGAAATAAAGCTAATTCTTCTAAAAAGTATTCTTTTAGTTTGATTTTAAATGCTTCTGTGGTACTTTCTTGCCTGATTTCTTATGGGAGCTGGCTCCAAATTGCTGGCACCAGCTGTGAGAATACCTTTTCACCTATTGCTGTTATGAATTTGGGGCCTGATGAGGGTAAGGTTCTCCACTTCTCTTAGTATGCAGCCATGTTGCTGGATTTCTGTTTTTGTTCTTAATGGAGGACAGTGGCCTAGCTTAGTAGTTTTGTAGATCTGTATGGAAAATAGCAGAGTTGCCCTTTCATTAACAGATTGACATTTAACAAGTTTTAGAAGCTGCTGGCAATGGGTTAGAAGATCTGTAAGTTAAAGTAAATCTGCAAAGTTTATTTAATGTTGTTTGAATGTTTTGTATGTTGCCACTGTAATGAAAGATAGACAGTAGGAGGCAATGTTCAGATTTTGGAATTAGTACATTCTTAGCTATGACTTAACGAGCAGTGGGTGGAGAAGATTAGAAAGTTTGTAGCATAGTTTAAGCTGCACCAGGGTTTTGTTAATAATGTGTCGATATGATATAAGAAAGGGAGAGAGATGGATCTAAGGTTAATGATAAATATGTGCGTTCTATTGCAGCTGGCAAGCAGCTGCCATTTTTGTTGGTTAAATGTATACAGAGATTTTTGGAAACTTTTGTGGAGTTCTGAAATATCATAATGCTAAAATTTAAATTATTAATGAGAAGCATTTTACTGTGGATGCAGTTTGTGAAGCTGATTTGCAGTTCCTACTGAAGGATAGGTGACCTTTTTAAAGGATTCCAGGGGAAAGAGGTTGTCTGCATACGTGATTATATTTAGTTGAGAAAGGTCAGTAGACAAGTCATTAATAAATAGTGAGAGTAATAGAGGAAACCAATCCCAGGGGAACACTTATATTAAGGGTTCCTTGATTGGAAAAGCAGTTATTTAGGTATACCTAAAATGTTCAGTACCCCAAATAGCCTTGGAACCATTTTATGATTGGGCAACCAAAGTTGAATTTCCTTAGCTTATTGAGGAGGAGGTTGCAGTTGATTCTCTCAAATGCTCTGGTCATATGTACAAACAGGCTGCCTTTTAATATAGGGAAACAGTATCAATGAATCAGTATTATCTGTGACTGTGTACATGGCAGTCATGGTGCTGAAGGCATTGTAGAATCTGTATGTTAATGTGTTCAAATATTTGTTTATAGATAAGTCTTTCAAATATTTTTGTGAGGGGACATAAGTTTGGATATTGTTATAGTCTTAGAATTCCTTGTGGGCTGAGGAGTTTTAGGTAGAGAGAGAATGACTGCATGTTTGAATAATATGGTGAATACTCCAGTAGAAAATAAAAGGTTGGATATAAATGTGTTGGGGGCCAGTGATATAAGAGGCTTCTATTTTGAGAAGTTTGGGTGCAATTTAAAGAATGTATCTTAAGAAGGGTTGTTTTGTCTTCTTTTTTGGTGGTGTGTCTGAAATAGAAAATGGAGGTAAGGGCTGCTAGTGATACCAAACTAGAATAAATCCCCCTTTGTGACCCTTGAAAATTCACATTGTAAATCATTCTTTCAGAAGGCCCTACAGTTATTAACTTGGAAATCATTTGTATACTGTTGTGTTGTGCTCTTCAGTTCCACTAACACTGTACCACTTGCTGAGTGAGTCAGCTTCCGTTATGTGCTTTATACATTTCTACATACTGATTATATGTCATTCCTGTGCTACTAAACTCTTTTTTTCTAACCATAATCGTTCTCTCAGGTCTCACTATTTCACCCTCGGAAGGTCACTTTCAACTATTTCCAATGCATTTCCTGTATTGAACTTGCATTATGGAACATTCTTCCACACTACATAAAGAAACAGATGGTCTTCCTCACACACACATTTCAGATGCAATATGACATAACAGCTTATTAACACTTTTTAAGACAAATGGTCTGTCAGTAGATTATTCTGCACTCTTTCTTGACCCCTGCTTTTCTACTAATCTCTGCTTCCCCCTCTGATTTTTATCATTGTCAGTTGCTCTCTTTTGTAATATTCTTTTTGTTTTCCCCTTCTTTATTTATACTGCCTCTTATTGCTTGTTGCTTCCAATATTGTCTAACAGTTCTGGTTTCTTAATATTGTAAACAAATGAGAGATATTTTTGGTTATCCAAGCGTACCTCCTTTGGTTATTGGCGTTTGCTCAGTAATTGTAATATGGTTGCTTAATTCCCTTGAAATTATTTATTATCTTCTGTATTTTATTTGCTTTAATATACTGCCCATTGTACAATTTACATTTTTTTTCTGGCTATGGCCCTTGTAGTGGCTAAAGCAGATTGACAGACAGGTACTTTGATACTGAGTTTTTCCCACCATTTCTTCAACTGTACAGCATAACTCTCCTAATATCCTGCAAGAATTCTGCATTCACTTCTCCCATGTTCACACCTTATCCATATTAAACCCCTTTCCTCTTCTCTTTCCACTGATATTACTACTACAGGTTGGTTACCATTACCAGGAATCCCATGTTATGGCTGGGGGGGGGGGTGTAATAAGTCCAGTTTCCTTTACTTTTTACCATCATTAGAGAATGCCAACATAAACAGCACTGCCCCCAAGTGTGAAAGGCTGATCCCAGCATGCAGATTATTACTAAAAATGTTGACATTTTCTTATACTTATTAATATGCAAGAGTCTGAATTTTCTTATTCTTGGCTAGACATCTGTTAATGTGTATATCAGAATCTTTTTTCATATGGTATCAGTCTAGCAGACAGTAGAGCGAGCATGAATTAATTTTGTTGAATTCTGGTATTTATATAATCGTCTGGCCTTTTTGTTTAGTTAAATGTCCTAGATACTGACCGCACTTTGCCTTCAGAAGAATGTATGAAAATGTCCACGTCTGGATTATAACGGCTGTAACATGCAGTACAGGCTACAACCTTCCTGCTGTAGTCTGCTGGTTGGATGGGGATTTGTAGCTTTTCGAGGCATCGTGGAACATTTGTAATCTGCCTTTTAAAATTAAAATGGTAGAACAGAGTAGCTCAGTAATGCACAGTGACACACAAGTATTTTGACCTTATAGTCAAAGCAAAAATATGTAATTTGCTACCTTTATTTAGATGGTTTATTGTTAATACACATCATCAGAGTATTTAAATGAAATATAGCAGTGGTTTGAAATATTTGCCTTTTAAAACCGATGTTCTTATTAGTTCATGACTGAGGGCAATGTAAAATGCACAAAGGACTTGAGGAAAGCCCAGAATTGTGTATGTAAAAAATATTTACCAACATCTCCTTCCAAGATATCACAATTGGCATATCACGTATCACGGCATGTCAATTTCTCTTGAAACATCAAACTGTTGTAGCACAAATGTTTCAGCAGTGTGCAACAGTGGCATGCAAGTTTGTAACTAAGGCACAGTACTAATGCTTTAAGATAATGTATCAGTGTTGCGAGGTAGAACCAGTTTGTATGAATGCTGCAAGTTGACAGTAATTTGTGGGTCTCATAAAATCAATGGATACTTTCTCCAAGACAAGAAGAATTAAAAAAAAGTTAACTGTAATGTTCAGGTATGTCAGACAAATACAATAAACCTTTTCAGATTGAGAGGTAGTATCTTCAAGCCTAAAGGGAGATAAAAAGTACTTTTTCACTGAGGGGATAGTAGCAGAATGAAATGAGTCAGTGACAAAAATAAAGTCCTGAAGGTAGTTTTTATGTTTGAGAGATGTCAGGTTTGCCACGAAATCCAGGTAAATGAACAGGAAAAAAGAAACTGAGAGAATCAGTAAATGAGCAGTACCGTAATATGGAGCAGGAGGACTGCAAGGTTCGTATTTGTTGTCCTATTAATGTTTATAAACCAGATTGTATTTTGTAATCCTAAGTGGTGGGATTTGCACATGAACAATGGCGTATGTGTTGCTTTATCTCATGTCTGTTGGGGAATAATAATAACATTTATTTACATTTATCTTGCAGAGAGTTCACATCCCATCACTTGCCTCTTTGGAAGTGCTGTACTTCTTTAACACAGCTTACAGTGATGGCAGTGACAAGCATTTAAAGTGA
This sequence comes from Protopterus annectens, assembly GCF_019279795.1. Taxonomy (NCBI): domain Eukaryota; kingdom Metazoa; phylum Chordata; order Ceratodontiformes; family Protopteridae; genus Protopterus; species Protopterus annectens. The sequence goes on from NC_056733.1 coordinate 52,929,691, forward strand.
TTCTTACAGACTGGGACAGAACAGAATTGTATAAATAAAACTGAAGACTGTGAAATGACTAGAGAATGAAAATGAGAAAAATTAGCCAAAGCAAGCACATTCAGGCACCAGCAAGTACATACAGGGATTTGCGCAACTAAGAAGTGGATAGACTCTGGGATGATTCTGTGTCTTGACACTTACTCTGGCAGCAGGCCGATATACGAGACGTCATATTACAGGTTGCCCATAAAGATGAATGGCATTCATCCAGTCCAGGCTGCCATCAGTTCATTGCTGCACAGCTGCCTTCTGGGGGTAAGCAGCTTACGTACGTTATCCAAATGCAGCCAAATTAGTGGCAATCTCCAGAATGGATAGCAGCCAAAACATTCACTGATATGCGTGAGCAGGAACAGCTGGGGAATAAACATAAACTTGACAACTTTCCAGTTTAGAGCACAGTGCACATCTCTCTTCTGCATTTCAGTTTCTAATTCAGGCACTCAGTGCAACATCAAATTGTACATTGCATTTGACAAGGGATTAAGGATCCTCAAGTCTGCTTCATAGCACCCCTGGGAGCATTGAGTCTGCATTTAAACAGATGTTTTTGCTACATAAGCTAGTGTGATAGTCAGTTCAGTTCATACCACTGAGAGCTGTCACCAGAGAGTTTTACCTTTAATTTAAGTCAAGCTGGAATTATAATTGTCTGTTGCTTGCTGTGATACCTTTGCTGATTGAAAACTCTTCCTATAGGACTGTACTACTATCATTTAGCCTTTTGTAACATTACAGTGACCCAGAATCTATCAGTTTGTCATGGTTCTGCTCTTGTTTTTATATATACTGATGATAAATGAATTCCCAGATTCAGCTACGTGTACCTATTGAGTAACACAAATGGGTATCACGTAGCCTAGTTTTATGATATTAAGTGGGTCCTGATATATTATGCCACATGCTGTAGGAGTGATAAAGTTCAAATGGCTGTACTACAAATGCTCTTTTCAGTGGATTGTATAAGCATTCATGGAATTGTGAATCAGTGGTTAGTAGAATTAAGAAAATTTATGTGGATATGGCAACCTATATTGTAGAGCTTTGAAATGGGAGAAAGGCTGTTATTTCTGTAGCATTGACTATGAATACATGAGATGGCAGGCTGCAACCAGAGAAGCCATAGTGATGGATGGGCAGGGTGTAGTTCCTACAGGGTTGATAGTTGGTTATAGGTTACTGTTACAGCACGCTAAGTCTTGTATGAGACAGAAAGGAGGACATAGCCACAGCTGGACTTGTTGCTGGTGTGTAAGATGGAAAAAGCCTTGTAGATATGGGAACATAGGAACATATTATGCAAGTGATCACAGAGTCCATAAGATGCGTAACCATATACACCTTTAAACATCATGATTGTCACCATCAACCCCCCTTTTCCCCATTTTTTACATTGTCTGGATGTCTTGTCAACTGCCACCATCTCTGTGGATTCAATGCCACTCTCCTTCCTTCTTCAACAGTCATGACTAATTGTTGCAGGTCTTCTCTCACACACTCCATTCTTCTCTTTGCTGGATACTCCCATTTCCTCTTGCCTTCTTCCTGTCTGTCTCAAATAATCTTCACCAGATTGTGTTCTGCTTTCCTGCACATGTGCCTGAACCACCATAATTTGCTCTCTTTGACATTGTCTACAATTGGAGCTACTTGAGCTTCTGCTCTGATGTCCTCATTTCATCTGTCCCACAGTGTACTCCCTACCACTCATCTCAGGAACTTCATCTCTGTTACCTCTAGCTTCCTCATCTGCTCTCCCTTCACTGCCCAAGTTTCTGTACCATACATTCCTGGTCGAACCACTGTATTGTACACCGTAATTTTCATCTTTCTTGGCGTTCTTGTGTCATACATCCCCTGACACACTGACTTCTTCTGTCATACATCCTCCCCGACACTTTGTGTTCTTCTGTCATACACCCCCCCCCCCAATAATTTATTTATTTTACATTTGTTAACCAGGGGTGTCTGACTGAGCCGAAAAGGCCCTTTTTCAGCAGAGGCCCAGGGAGAAAAGCTCCACATACAAAAATTACAGATACATTTAGACATGATCAGTATACACAGAAATTACAAAAGACATGTTTTTACAGTGGTATGCAGCACATCAACAGTTACAGTGGAGAGAACAAACAAAAAAATATTAATTTAAAAATAAAGGTACTTAATAGATTTGTGGTGCACAGCTGAAATTTGGAACATAGGTAGAATACATACATAGTACACAGGTACAGTACATACATTGTAGATTAGCCAGTGTTTGTGAGAATAGTTTTCAATCTTAATCAAGTACTCTAGGTTTAATATGTGTACCTTATCCGCTTTCACTAGCCTGGGGAGCAATCATGGCACTGCCAACTTTGTTTGAGATGTTGTCTGATGAGGTCTCTGCGTTCTTCTGTCTTACACCCACTACATTCTGCTTTCTTCTGTCATACACCCCCCTGACACCCTGCATTCATCTGTCATACATCCCCTGACACTCTGTATTCCTCTGTCATACATCCCCCGACACTGCATTCTTCTGTCTTACAACCCCCTACACTCTGCATTCTTCCGTCATACTACCCCTCGACACTCTGCATTCTTCTGTCATACATCCCCTGACACTCTGCATTCTTCTGTCATACATCCCCTGACACTCTGCATTCTTCTGTCATACATCCCCTGACACTGTGTATTCCTCTGTCATACATCCCCTGACAAGCATTCTTCTGTCATACACCCCCGATACTTTGTGCCGGTTGGATGCAGCCCCTCAGATTCTAGACTGGATCCTCCTACTCATTGTTAAACTGATAAAGTTCCTGCTGCCCTTTATGAGTACTTAACAGTACTTCCCTCCCACATTGAACAGGACAGTACATGATAACCCTCGTGTACATTTGTGTCTACTCATCCAGTCACCAAGACTGCTTGTGGTAATCTATTGGGGTAGTTGAAGGATTTATGTCCTTTTTTTTTCTTGATTAGAAATCTTTGGGGTCTTTTTAGTTGAGCATTATACTTGGATTTGTACATACCAAAGGGGGCATTTTATTCAATAATGGGTCTGATAAAGGAAGAATACAATAGTAGGATGATTTCTCTGGATCTTGATGATACTCCTTTGGAAAATTAACTGGGATAGAGAGAAGGATTTCTTGACTGTGGTGGAAACATGATGGTTAAATGAGAGCAGGCTCTCCACTAAGTACCCAGGTCTCTTAAGACCTTGTCCATCTGAAGAGGAGTACTGTTTGTAGCATATGAGGTGGGAACAACCCTCCTGCCAAATACTACTATGCTGTACATTTTTTCATTTAGTTTGACATCATTTTTGATACACCATGTATCTGTATATTCCAGCCCTTGCTAGATCTGTTTTATATTAATGGATAAGCAGATAACAGTACCCAGTTTGCAGTCATCAGCAAACCTGGTCAACCCCATTTCTGGGATATTGACTTGGATGCCTGCAAAATAAATGCCAAACAGGAGAGAGCCAAGAACTGATAACCCTGGTATCCCACTAGTTACAAATCTACATTCGGACAGGAAACCAGCAACTTTCACAACTTGGGATCTGTTGGATAGACAACTTACAATCCAGGGATCTGTTTGATAGACAACTTACAATCCAGGGATCTGTCGGACAGACAACTTACAATCCATGGTTCTGTTGGACAGACAACTTACAATCCAGCAGACAGTGTAGGGGTTACATTAAGCTTTCTAATTTTTCAGTAATAATACCATTGGGGATAGCATCAAAAGCCTTGGCCAGGTTGAGATAAGCAGTGTGCACAGAATGACCCCAGTCCACAGCCTCTGTAATCTTTTCAAAGAAGCTTTCTAGGTTCAGTGGACAGGAACTGCCTTTCCCAAAATGCATCTAATTGGGATCTGTATCAGATAAGTTTCCTGTTTCTCCATGAATGAGTGCTGCTATGATAATTTCCATAGATTTGCATGTAAGGCTGGTGGGTCTGTAATTACCTGGGTTTATAAAGGGGCCACCCTTGTGTAGGACAGTCACAGTGGTTGCTCTCCAGACATCAGAAAAAAACCATGTAGATAGCCTGAGGTTGAACATACCAAGCACTAATGAAAATGCAGCCTGGTATATTGCTTGTCCCATGGAGGTATTAGTTTTAGCTTTTGCATGGATTCTAAAACTTGTTGCAAGGTGATTATGTGGGAATCTAAATTCTCAGGGATAGCGGGGGGGTAGAATGTATGTAGTGTGTGTGTGTGTGTGTGTGTGTGTGTGTGTGTGTGTGTGTGTGTGTGTGTCTGCAGGAACCAGCCTACCCACTCGTGCTATTGTGATGAGGTTTTTTTCAAAGTGTGTAGGTTAGACATGTACAGCACATCTAACCGTTAGTTATAACACCATGCAAGGGTGTTCCAGTTAACCGAGATGATATTAGCTATATCCTTGGGCTTGGGGGCAGAAAGAGTGACAGTATTATGGATGAACTGAGTGCAGGGTTGGATATTAATCCTTAATTTTCAGACATAACTGAAGAAAGATTTGTAGTTACCTTTGGAATCTGCAGCAACTCTAAGTTCATACTCTGCTTTACATTTTTGATAGTGTTTTTAAATTCCTTGCTTACATGTTTCAATGTAATCCTGAGGTAGGGAGATTGGGATTTCTTGCAACTTTTTATTATTTTCCTTCTTTTGCTGTAGCGAAAACTTGGGTTAAAAATGAGAGTTTACAAGGTTTGGCACTCATGTTATTATCATGTATTTGTCATTGCAGCATCACGGCCGTGATTTAAGGGTTATAATATCATACTAAAGATGCCAAAAAATGATGCCTTATAAACTGAGATCACAGGATTGGCAGAATGACTGAGGTAATTAGAAGGAAAATCTTAACTCATTACATCTGAGTGATGCCTCCATGTGCATCTGCAGTTAACTCCTACTGACGCCCTTAGGCGTTAAGTATTGCTTGTTCATATTTGCATCAGTAATTCTAAAACCATGCTATGTACAAGGTTTTAAAATATTTCATCTTAAATCTTACACAATGGCAAACTCATATGCATTAATATTTGACCTCTGTCTAATGCAGGTAAATAGATATTAACTGTTGTTTTTATGATATGATATTAATTTGTATAGATATAATTTTCTATTTTTTCTAAATATCTCAACAACCAAGTAACACAGACAGAACTCCTTAGCCTCACATGAAAGCTCTCAGCTAGATGAATAAAATGTTTCTGGCAGTATGTGTGTAACCTGAGTGATTGCAGAGATATTGTAAGTTGTTTATAAAATATTACAAATGTAATAGTTTGTGTTTACTGTGACTTATATAATTTGGTTTAAAACTTAGAACCTAAAGAATACTACTGCTGCAAAACTAGTTTGTGCTGAAGGGTTTGCCATTTATACTTCTTTCATAACTGCTATGGTTCTAGAGATATGAACATTTGTTTGAAATGTGGGGATATAATTTGATTCTGTCAAAAGGCTTAGGCTCCGTCCATTGAAAATTATACTGTAAATTTCCTGAGCTCCATTGGAGTGAATGAGTTAAATATTGGCAGTTTTGGGCACATTTTAAAATATTAGTTGATCTCAGAACACGGGGTTGCACCTTTTAAAACTGCATTGATCTCAGCAGTTGGGTTTGACTCAAAAGCTTAACTTGGAAGTTTAAGTACAGCTATCTCAATGAAGTCATGTTTTATTTTTTTTTTTGGTGGAGTCTGCAGTTAGACACTTCCTCAACATTGGAGTGAAAGGTGGATGCTGGTTTCTCATCCTTGTGGGAGGGAAGCATCTGATCTGCTGCAGGGCCCAACTCCCATGAAATGTAAACAGGAAAAGGAAGTGCAGCTAAGGGACCAGGGATGTTCACTTGGCCTTGCTAAACTTCATAAAAGCAGTAGCCTCTTGAGGAGGATGTGCGGAAGCATGCACATACTCCTAATGGTAGGAAGGCATTGTAGGCCCTAGCACTATTAAGTACACAACACGTCAGCCATTAAAAACAGGTTGTTAGGTCATCACTTGAAAGTCCCTGACTGCTGTCTAGATGATGGTCTCCCATGACTGGCTGTTGCCCAAAGGAAGGGTATTATCTGGAATTAATTGGTCACCAGAGAGCTGATAGTTGGTAAGGAACAGTGGATAAACAAAAGCAAAAAAAAGTAATAATACAAAGTATTAAAAACTGCAGTCTCTACTTTAGCAGCAGTGCCACAAGGTAGGAGTTTCCTAATGATTATTTTCAGCTTGGATGAACAAACTCTTGCTTCCTGTCATTAACACAAAAGTTAAGAGTGATGCAGAGTATAATCCTGATGATGTGATATTTTTAAGTGATTTAGTAGACTTATTACCAGGACAAGCACTGTGAATCTGAAATATGAAAATGGATGCAGCCACTTTATACCACTCACTGATGCTTTATGTTTGTAAATAAGTCTGATGTCTAAACAGCATGAGGTATACAGACAACTGTTCTGAAGATCCTTTTTTTTCAAACCACGGTACAGTTGAAGAAGAATTCCTTGAGCTTTGCTACAGAACTGTTCATATAAACTAGTATATTTTAGATGCCTTTCCTCCCTGACATTTTAAAGCATACTTTTTCTCTTGTCTTAGAGAATGCTGCATTTGTAGTAATGCTCAACCATCCTGCCTGTGATTCCCAGAAGGTCTTGACTTCAGACAGGTTTTCTGGTTATCATTCTTGCTAAAAGTTGGTGCAGAGCAACTCTGCAGTTGAGTAGTTTACTTACTGTTAGTGATTCTGGGAGGCTAGTTGTGCCTGGCAAGAATATCCCCTTCCACATGTTTTACCATTTGCCATTTCCAGACACACACATATGATTAAATAATATAATAGACTGTGAACTACTACTGAGACTGCTATGCATTTTTCACCAACATATTCTGTCAGTAATATATTCTTTAAACACCAACATCTGGGGCCAGAGATATCTGATGTTTCTAGATCTATTATTTTTCCTTATACATTCAAGTATATGTAGGACTGAATCAATTTAGGAGGAGATCTAAAACATCTTGAGCAGATGGAATGACAAGCTAAGAATGCTAATGTTGTTAAAAAAAAAAAAAAAAACCTAACCATGAAACTAAAGGATACATTATTTCCTGCCCAGAACTTTGCTAGCAGAGAATTATACCCAGGCTGTTACCAGTCTTACAACCGTCCTACCTATTTTAGGTCCTTCAGTGCAGACCATTGAGTCTAGTACCATTCACTCTCATTACAAGGACACCAACTCATTGGATACCAGAGAAAACGATGATTACTGGTATACTACTACTTTCAGTGATACAGCTGTTGTCTGCACTGATTCACTGACTGGTGTAATTCTGTTTTCACTGAAATAGCTGTTGTCTGCAGTGTTTCACTGACTGGTATATTACTACCAATGATACAGCTGTTGTCTGCACTGCTTCTTTGACTGGTGTAAAACTACATTCACAGATACAGCTGTTTGCAGTGATTCACTGACTGGTGTAATACTGCTTTCAATGATACAGCTGTTGTCTGCACTGATTCACTGACTGGTGTAATACTACTTTCACTGATGCAGCTGTCGCCTCAGTAAGTGCATCTCCCTCTACTCTCTGCACTGGCTCGAGTTTCCTAACTACCTATGTTTTGGAGCTTATAGAAACAGCTCCAGGTCATCCTTTGATGTTTACCATTAGATCATTTTTGCATTAATTCTGACAGATGGGATGCATCCTGCCAAAGACATTGTACATCTGACCAGTATGTGAAAGTTCAAGCACCATACATACATACTCAGGCACAATGAATATCTGCTGTTATATAAGGGATATTTGAGCACAAAAATCCTCAGAACTTCCTTGCCGCCAGTCTAGGAAGCAAGACAGCATCTGTAACTCGGTCTGTCATCCATTTGAAAGGATCCAGATTGCTGTAGTGAAGGAAAGCCAAGTACACCATTGGGGACCTTTCCTCTTTTTCATATTTTATATTGGAAGTTTGTTCATGTTATCTAACGCAGGTTAATTTCTCTGCAATAGGAAGATTCCATGCAAAGACAGACACACTCTCTGTCTTTTTTAACTTGAGCCAGAACATAACATCAGGGACTGTTCTATAATTCAGACCTTTCCCACAAAACCTTTAAGAAGTCGCCTTCTCTAAATTTGGAGAACACATGTCTGAAGGGTCTAGGGCAAACCAATTTATCTTCCAAAGTTCCCACCGTGGATGTCCACTGACAGTTAAAAAGTAAAACTAAAAAGCAGAAGGATGATGTTGCTATTTTGGCTTCCTTCCAGATCAGATTCAGATATCCCCATTGAAGCAGTTGAGAATTCTGTGCGATCATCCATCCTCTGGTTCTGTTCCCTCTGTCATGACCCCACTGGAGGTCAGCATGGAACAACCTACAGACACATTCCACCTGACCAGTCAAATCACCACTAAGGTCTCAAAGGGGAACCCAAACTTTTAATTTCTGAAAGACCAGTGGATTTTCCTCAAATTAGTGTTTGTGAGGACAGGTTATTTGATGGTTGTGCATCCAGGGTTGGGGCCTTCTCATAATGCTTCCTTGAAAAACCTCTAAAAAGAAAAGAAAAAACAGACAACTAAACACCTTTCTTCTTTGCCTTTCTTCAAAACATAACAGCTTGGTAGATTACCTGAACAGATCAAACCGAGACCCCCATGAATGGATGGTGAACAGACTGTAGAGCAATGGGTTTACTCTAGTGGCATATCTCTTCACTTTCAGTCTGAACCATCCTGTAAGAGTATTTTGCTCCAGGACCCATTGAAAGGAAGCCTAGGCAATAGATGTCCTCTTTACATAGAAAGGGAAAGTCATTTATACCTTCCCCCTTTTTCTTCTACTGAAAAAGTCCTTCTGAAAATTCAAAAGGGCATTCCCAGAATTTTCTTGGTTTGATCCCCTTTTTAGCCCAGACAACATTAGTTCCCCCTTTTCTATCTAGTCAGGGGCAGTCACCACATAGTACAACACAAAATGGACTTGCTCACACAGCAGAAGGGCTCTCTCAGTCACTCATACATGAAGACTCTCATACTCATGGTATGGATGTTAAACATTTGATTCCCTTCAGGCACCTTTATTCAGAGAACATGTTACAGATAAAGACTAGAAAGCCTGCAACTAGAAAATCATATATATCTAAATGTAAAAGATTTTCTTTTTGGTGCCAAAGAGAGGATTGGGTCCTATCAGGCAGGAATACCTTCTATCTTCCAATATCCGTGAGATCTGCTCAGTTCTGGTCTGTCATACACTTCTATTACTGTACATTTATCAACTATCTCAGTTTCTCTTCCCATGAATCCACCTCTTCATACTTTGAGGTCAAACAGAAAAGGTGATTTGCATATCAGGTCCCCCAGGAAATCTATTACTTCTCCAAGGGATTTGAATTTTTATCTGAGAAATTAACTTTAACATTCTTTGAAATAGCTTCTTCTGCTACTTTAAAATATCCTACGTGGAAAACAGTTCTTATTGCTCTACCACTGCTAAAACAGTCTCTGAGTTACAAGCCCTGAAGTCTGTTCTACCTTTTCTAGTTTTCCACAAGGACAGAGTGTCCGTTAGAACTAAGCCATCCTTTCTAACCAAGGAGGTCACTGAAATGTCTCTGAATCAATCTATATACCTTCCTGAAATTTTCCCTAGCCCTCAAAACAAAGGTCAAAGAATTTTTCGTTTACTTGATGTCCACAGGCAAATGAGACTTTATTTGGATAAAAGTAAAGAAATCAGAAAATCTGATCAGTTGTTTATTTCTTTTGATAGTAAAAACAATGTCTTCTGGTATCCAAATCATTTCTAGACACAATCCCTTGCCGTCTCCTTTTTTTTTATTCCTTCCATGCTAATCCTTTGTAGATAACATCAAAGCTTATTTTATAAGGGCTGTAATTTCTTTATGTGCCATTTTCAAAGGGCCTTAATCCAAATCCATACTAGAGGCAACTTCTTGGTCTTTCTTTCTCACTTTTGCAAAATGTTACAGAATTGATGATTTTTCCAGAGCCAGAGCTGGATTTTCCAGAGCCATACCTCAAGGATTACTGGATTCTTGTTCTGTCTCTCTTACCCCCTCCCAGTTGCTGTAAAAGCTTTGGGAATTGCCCCATCTCTTAGCTTTACTGCAACAGTGATCTAACGATCAACACAGTACAGCTGTTTGAGAACTTACCTTAACAGTAGTGGTTCAAGCAGAGCACTGTTGCAGTTCACACACTCTCTCCATCCCTCTGCTTTGTCTTATGACTGATATAGAATACTTTTTTGCCTTTTCTTCCCTGAGTCTGTCCTCTGTGTGTTCTCTGAGGATTTTTGTGCCAATATCATGCAGTCCTCTTGCCTAGGTCTAAGTTTGCACATGCAGCATATGAGCAAGGGATCACCTATGCTTTGGCACACTGGATGGGCAGAAAGGCACAAGGCATCCTTGGCAGGATATGTCCCATCTGTCAGCATTACTGAAACCGTGATCTATATTCAAATGATTACTGTTGTGGTATGTTCTTAGCCAACTGACTTTTTTACTTCTAATGCCAATGTATTTTCCTTACTTTACAGCTTTACCAGCTCAGGCTTTCTTTTCTGTTTCAGCTACCATAGCTGTTTCAGTACCTGCATCGTATTCTCTCGTTTATTTAATCTGGATCAAAAGTTTGCTTCATCTGCATTTGTGACTGTGGGGTACTTTGGTACAACAGAGCCAGCACCAGTAACCGTTTACATTTCTAATAATGTATGAGTGAACACAAACAGTAGAAAGTATTTGGTACTATCAAAAATGTGGAATACATATTTTTTTTCTATGTGGGTACGCCATTCAGTACATGTGGTTAATATGTACCTTTCCTTGAAATGAAATAAATGCCTTCTCTGATTTGAAAGAAAAACGCATTTTTACTTCCAAGCAAAATGTATAACAGGTTTCAGTTGTCATAAGCAGTACTAGATGATAATCGTTGTTAGCCATGTATGTTAAATAATATCTTTTTTACCTGCTTTTCAAATGAACACACAGCTGCTTCAGGGCAGTGACCATTTCTCAGGTATTATCAGTTTGCTTAGTAATTTCATTTTACAAGCAAACCTATTCAATAGTCTTTTTAAACAGTGTCATTTGTCTGTATAATTTTCAGAGAAGAGAGATACCTATTGCATGGCTACATTCAAATAATACAAGTTTCTGAGCAGTTTTAATGTGAGTAACAAGGCTATACAGCAGTTTTACTGGTACAAACTTCAAGAAGAATACACACCTCTTTCAGATCATTGACTGTTTTCAGGTGGTTCCAGTTTTCCACATCAAATCCAGACTTCATTTTTTTTTCATGTTACTTACTCCTGCCTTACTTTAGCAAATGGCTTCAGCAGTAGCACAGAAAAAAATGAGCTGATGTACCTGCAGACTCCACGTTTGCGTGTATTTTCTGTAACATTTTTTTCTAAACTCTGTTTAGGTGTTCATCTAGCTATCTAGTATAACTAAGGCACCTGAGGAGTTGCCTTGGTCTCCCTGCCATCCTATTGCATTTTATCTAGTATCTGTAAAAGCAATATATAAATGATGTACACACACACACACACACACAC